>NW_005871114.1:4657785-4695974 GCF_000147115.1 Myotis lucifugus
ACAAGGATCCTGGCAGCTGTCCCTTCTGCTCTCTCCCGAGAGCGGATAAACCCCAGTCTCTTCTCATGTGACTCTAGTCTGCTCCAGCTTCCCCCTCTGCCAGAGCTCAGGGTGAATGGTTGCAAAAGAGTTTTTGCGCACTGACCCTTTAAGAGGATGCCTGTGTCTCTAGCAGACTCCCATCTCTCCCTGGCGTACATAATCGCTGATTTTCACAGCCAGATGTTATGTGGTCACCTCTTCATGGCTCTGGTGCTCTGGGCTGGAAAGCCCAACATGGGGTTGAGACCCCACGCTCCGCAGGGAGAACCTTTGCAGCTGAGATATCCCACCGAGATCTCATCTACTGCCCTGGGGAGCTAGCCCTTTTCATCTCCCTGCCCTTCCTACCAGTCTGCTGTGGCTTCTTCTATGAATCCTTGACTATAAGATTTCTGTTCAGCTATTCTTCGATTGGTTATTCAAGTTGATTGTTCTATATTTTTAGCTGTAATTTCAGTTTGGTCCTGGGAAGAGGTGAGTGTAGCTTCCACTTACTCCACCGCCATCTTGTATCTCTTGCCAATTTCTTCACATTCTTTCCAACACTTGTTTCTCTCTCTCTCTCTCCCTCTCTCTCTCTCTCTCTCTCTCTCTCTCTCTCTCTATAATAGCCATCCTGACAGGTGTGAGGTGACATCCCATTGTGATTTTGTTTTGCATTTCCCTGAGGTTAGTGATGCTAACATGTTCTCATATACCTGTTGGCCATTTGTATGTCTACTTTAAAAAAAACACGTCAATTGCCCTGGCCAGTTTGGCTCAGTAGTTAGAGTGTCAGCCCAAGTAGTTAGAGTGTCAGCCCAAGGACCAAAGTTTCACGGTTTTTGATTCCCCATCAAGAGTGTACACCTCAGCTACAGATTTGATCCCTGGCCCTGGTTGAGATGCAAGCAGGAGGCAACCAATCAATGTGTCTCTCTCATGTTGATGTCTCTCTCTCTCTCTCTTCCTCCCTCCCTCCCTCCCTCCCTTCCTCCTCCCTCCCTTCCACTCTGTCTAAAAATCAATGGAAAAAATATCCTCAGATGAGGATTTAAAAAAGAGTCTATTCAAGTCCTTACACCATTTTTAAAATCAGATGATTAGATTCTTTACTCTTGAGTTGTAAGAGTTCCTTACATATTTTGGAGATGAATCCCTAATGAAATATATAGGTTGCAAACATTTTCTTCCATTCTGTAGATGGCCTTTTCATTCTGATAACTGTTTCCTTTGCTGTACAGAAGCATAATGGCTGGGAGATTTATATATGCTGTCACACATGTCAGTAATGCATTCTTTTTATTGCTAAGTAATACTCCATTTTATGAGTATAGCACAATTTGTTTATCCATTCTCCTTAGGCTGTTGCCAGTTTTTAGCCAACTATAAATAAAGATACTATGAGCATCATGAGAACATGTTTTCATTTCTCATTGGTAAATAACTAGGAGAGGAAATGCTGACTCAAAGGTAGGTACATTAACTTTTTAACTGCCTAATCTTTTCCCATTGCTTGTCTTTTTATTATTGAGCTGTAGGAGTTAATTCCAGATAATACTTGCAATTTGTTTTAAAGAGAGAGCAATTTAGAACCTTAACATAAAAAGGCTGCCACTTTTCAGCTAATTTTATACCAAATTTGACTGGTGACAAAATTTATTGTAATACCACATAGTTAGGGAACACTGCTAAGGAATCAGATAGTACGTCAAGTTAAATAAGAATAACCACAATTCAAAAGAAGACTCTAGTGAATCCATTCTAAACAGGAACCAGGAAAGATGACAAAAGGGTAAAACTAAACAAAAATAAGCATTTCATGGATGTAAAGAAAGTAAACTTTGAATATATTCTATAACCTAGATTATTAAATAATTAAATTAAATTTTAAAAAAATTTAACCTCACCTGTTTCATTGCTGCTTCACCTATTTTATTAGAATGTTTTCGAATGCTTTCCAAAAAGTCTTTGAGATCAGACATAGAGATTTCTTTAATATCCTCACGGAGTTTAGGAAGATTTTCTATCATTAGCTGACAAAACCGGTATTGACTAACCCGGGGAAAATAAACATTCTCTAATTGTTCCATAGTTTTTAGAGCAGAGTAATACCTGTGAGAAGTTAAAAAGAAAACTCTATAAAGTTCTTATTACATTAATTTTACAAATAATCAATCTAACACTCCCATCAAAAAAGTCAGGTATAAGTAAAACAAACATTTATTTTTATTTACTAATAAGCACAAACTATAAATCATAAGAATAAGCTACAAGCTGAAAATTCATGGCTTATACACTAACATACAACTCCATTTCACTTCATCCAAATTATATAACATCACAAGCATTACAGTCATCACTATATCTAAATGTATAATAATTATAAATTTTTAAATTAGAATATTTAGTTGATAGGTGATTTCATTAATATCTCTCTCATCAACATACCATCACCATCCAAAAATACAAAGCACAGATTTAATTTAAAGTAAAATATATTTTAAGGAATTAAAAAAAAGTAACTAAGACAATTAGAAATAATATTGTGTCACAAAAAAAATAAAAAACCACTGGCAGAGTGATTTTTTTTTTCCATTTCAACAAATACTGAATGCCTATTACTTAGTAGACACTGGTGACGTGCTGGATATGCAGCAATTAGTAAAGTATAGCTTATGCCCTAGAAAAACTAATATATAATTTCATATACATCAATTTTCTCTAGACTTCTATAAGACAGATATCTAAGGCAGATTATTACTATTAATCTATAGATGAGAAAACTGAAACACAGAAAAAGGATATATAATTTGGTCAAGATACTAAATTTAATAATAGGACTTGAACTTTCCAAAATTGTCAATATCCTGCAACAATATTCACCACCAAAATCCATTTAAGAGTAGGTAGAGGATTTTTAAATTAATTAATTAATATTCTATGCCTTTCCAGTGATTTAGATATTAAAATGAGAAAAGGCACTATCGAAAAACAAACCAGAAAGTAATATATATGCAAACTAAAAAAAACAGAAGGTTGAAAAGCTACTTAAAGATATTTATTGGTTTTTTTAGCTTATACATTCTCAAAGGTAGAGTATATTTTGCAAATTGTCACAAAATTGTACCACTAATTTAAAAATTACACCTAAATTTTATTGTAGTAATTTAAAATCACTAGAATTGTTATAATATAAATAATATTACTTAAATATATATATGTATGTGTGTGTTTGTATATATAGATGTGTGTGTGTGTGTGTATATATATATGTATATATATATATATTTGGCCCTAGCTGGTTTGCCTCAGTGAACAGAGTGCTGGCCTGTGGACCAAAGGATCCAAGGTTCAATTCCAGTCAAGGGCACGTACCTTAGTTGCAAGCTCCTCCCGAGCCTGGGCCCTGGTCAAGGCTTACACAGGAGGCAACCATTGTGCAGGAGGCAACCAAACAATGTGTTTCTCTCACATTGATGTTTCTCCCTGTCTTTCCCTCTCTCTTCCACTCTCCCTAAAAATCAATGAAAATATATCCTTGGTTGAGGATTAACAACAACAAAGAAACCAAACAAACTTTAGAGGCCCGGTGCATGAATTCGTGCATGGGTGGGGTCCCTCGGCCTGGCCAGCGATCAGGGCCGATTGGGGCCATCTCGCCCAGTCCCAATTGGGGCCGGCCGGAGGGAGGGACCGCAGGAGGCTGGCTGGCCACGGGAGGTTGGCTGTGGGAGCGCACTGACCACCAGGGGGCAGCTCCTGCATTGAGCTTCTGCCCCCTGGTGGTCAGTGCACATCATAGCTACCAACAGGTCATCCGGTCAAAACAGTCACTTAGGCTTTTATGTATATATATATAGATATATAGATATATTTGGTCAGAAATTAACACATTTAGGTGAAGGTATTAAGAAGTAACAATTGGTATGGGGATGTAAAATATACCATAAGAAATATAGTCAATAATATTGTAATAACTATATATGGTGTCAGATGGTGATTTATTAGGGTGATCACTCCATTAGTTAGATAAATGTCTAATCACTATTCTGTACAGCTGAAACTAATATAATATTGCATGCCAACTGTAATTAAAAAATAAAAAAATATTTAAAAATAAATTTTTCATCTTTAAAACAGGTTAAGCAGTACACCTAATGTTTCTGTGGCAATTAATAAACTACTTCAAATTATTTTTACTTTTCATTTGTCATTTATGCATTTGTGTTATAAAACAGAACATGAACTACACTAGCCCAGATTGTCAAAATATAACTACCCATACTTTGCTTTCATCTGTGGACTTACAATACATACTTAGTCTTTGATCTTATGCAATGTCAATGTTGGTAAATTAATCAATATTTTTTCATTCCTGTTCCCAGTTGTCTATTTATCCCTCATCAATATGATCAATCTTTCATATCATTTACATAGGGTAAGGATCCACAAATGAATGGCTAAGAACTGCTTTATTGAATGATCCTGATGAGTAAACTGGATGAACAAAGCATAGAAGCAAACTTCACATGATCCACTATAATTTACAGTAAGTTTAAACATGCCTTCAAGTAATTAAAAAAAAGGGATTCTTATTAAAAGCAATTAGGAAAGAAACCAACTCACCTTTTTGCACTCATCTGTTCTTTTAGCTTAGTGTACATTTCCAGCACTGCAGTTAAAAATATAACTCATTTTAGCTTTCAAATTAAAAATAATTTTTGAGAGATGAAAATAATAAAGGAAGGCATCAGCATATTATAAATTAATTTTTTTCTATAGTTTGATTTAGGCTTACATTTTCAAATAAAATTTTATACTTAGAGTAAATAAAAACATTTTAATTTCTACATATGTTAAACATTATATGTATTACTACATTTTATTAAACTTGGAACATTTGCATATGCTGACACCTATACACATTAACCTACTAACAAATACCCTATTCAGAAACTTACTAATATAATATCTCTTCCCTGCAGGGGAACAGAAAGTTTGGACTTTAGTTATTTGAGAGAGAAAGCTGAATGACAGTGAGATTGATTTTCATTCAATATACCAAATAAGATAGCACAACTGTGTTATACCTCATTAAACAAAATTTTACAACAAATCCACAATGAAAGAGACACCTCAAAAGCTTATAGCAGACAATGAATTATGACAAAGGCATAAATAAACATAAAGCATCTTCCTTTGTTTTATCATTTCTATCAAAGGTTCAGAAATGCAGTTATTCAATAAAGCTGTTATAAGCTTCAGCAAGATGACATACCATTCATCCTGAATAGAATTTCCAAGTATAAAGTGAGTGAATATATTATTATTAGCTCATCAAGCCACTCCAAATTTCCTAGACCAAAGAGATAGACATTTTTTCCAGATTTTTCTATAGTTTTATGGCTACCCTCAGGAATCTTCAAGTTTATAAAAGATATTGTTTACCTCTCTGAAACCCATAAAAATTGCAAGGGTGGCTATAGTGAACCTGTCCTAATTCTACAGACTCTATGTATATTACTATCATAGCCCCTACACATAATGCAATATTTTTTACATTTCCAACCAAAACATATACCTGGGAAAGAGCCTAAAACTGCTGCTATAAGTATAAACTTGCTTTGAAATCTGTTTCATCTCAACAATTTAGGTAAATTTCATATCTACCTTCTAATATTTCTATATTCTTTTCATATAAAATAATACTTTCCTCAAATATAATCAAGTAAAACTAGTGCACCAGAAAAATGCATTGTTTAACCTGTGACTTCTTATATCCTCTCATACTTCTAATCTAAGGCGGAGGTAAGCAATTGTACAGTAATTGATGGCTTGTCTTTATTCAGATAAATTATCACATCCTTTAGAGCTGAGACTATGTCACTTTCAACTTTATATTTCCAATATCTACCATAATTCCTGACACAAAAAAGTATTTGTAAGAAGATAATTAGATAGAAGGATAGATGGAGGAAAGGAGGTAGTTCTAGACATGGCTATTAGGAATGCAATGTTTATACAACTCAGATTATACAACTCAGGAAAAGCACTGAAAGCAAAGACAGTAGCAGTAACAAAATTTTAACTTCCACTTCCCTTTACTCCTCTATTTCAAATAGCCCACTAGGTGAATAAACTGAATTCAGTTCTTTTCCATTCCATCAGTACAAATTTTTTAGGCTTATTACAATTCAGAGACAAAGCATTCAAACTTAGAGACTGTCTTCATGGCCATTTCAGTGTATCTGATGGTGACAAAGAGGTATTACTAAACATTACTATAAAGGAAATAGGTTTTTTAACCCTGAAACCTCACATAATGAGCAGACATTATATTTACTCAAAGTTAATGTGCACATAGCCCTGGTCCATCAGAGATTAAACTAATTAGAATTTCAGTGATTCTATTTTTTAAAAAGCTATTCTCACAAGTCAGAAAACAATAATTGTTTAGCTAATAAGATCTGCTGACAGTTTTAACATATAATTTGTATTCTAAGCTAACTTCATATTATGTATAGGGTGGAGCAAGAGTCGGTTTACAGTTGTTTATATGGAAAAATCATACAATCCTATATAATAAAAGCCTAATATGCTAAGTGTCTGGTCAACCAGTTGGCCATTCAACCAAAGTATAATATGCTAATGATATGCTAAGGCTGCTCAACTGCTCACTATGATGTGCACTGACAACCAGGGGGCAGATGCTCCGACCAGTAGGTTAGCTTGCTGCTGGGGTCTGGCGGATCAGGATTGAGCAAGATGGGCCGGACACACCCTGGAGTCCTCCTATGGGCCCTCTCCAGCTGGCCAACCTCCCACGTCCCTTTGCACTGGTGGGGTCCTTCAGCCTGGCCTGTGCCCTCTTGCAATCCGGGACCCCTCGGGGGATGTCGGAGAGCTGGTTTCAGCCCGATCCCGCAGGCCAGGCCGAGGGACCACACTGGTGCACGAATTAGTGCACCAGGCCTCTAGTAATTAATAAATAAGAATAAATTCAGTGTTTTGCATACTCACTACTATAAATCTATTTTTGACCCACCCTGTATAATTATTATACACAAAGCATCTCATTCTATTTCCCAGGATATAAAGGTTCCAGTTCCTTCCTGAAAAAAATAAAAATAAAAAATGCAACATTGCATTGGATTTAATTTACTATATTAAGAAAAAGATGACATACACCTGCTTCCTTTTGTTTAAACAGGATACATCCAGGTAAAGAAAATACTAGTTAGTTTCTTTGAAATTTATTGATGTCCTGGTAATATCTGAGCCCTTACAGAGATTCAGAACCTCAGAAACCTAAAAAGTCAGTCTTTCCAAAATATAGGTGGAAAGGCAAGAATGAAGAAGGGAGAAGACCTAGCATTTTGGGATGTTTTCTTACCTGATCAGCAAAATGAGATTGTGAGCAAAGCAAAACCAAGCTACTTAAGTATCAAATGGAAAACTATAGGTAAAATGATAGGCAAATTAGGACAAGGCAAGAAAATGTAATCTAAAGACACTCCCCATGGGAAAGTATTCTGAAGAATCACAAAGTTGAGGAGGGGCAAGTGAGGCAGAAAGGAAACGGAAAGATTATAGGAGACTGACGTGACAGATCACCAAACGGGGATTTACATTATAGGAAAACTCAGGGAACAAAGTGGATAAGAAAGATAACCATAGGCTTTTGGGGGGAACAATCACCAAATACCTGTAATTCCCATAATGAATAATGACTATATGTTATTAAATTATAATTTTACCAAGCCAACATTACATTATAGACAAATTTAACTCACCTGGAAGGCACAACTGCAATTTTTCTACTACAGTTGTAATATTCCTCTGCTGAATTCTACATCGAATAATATCTTCTGTTTGGACTACCACCTTAGGAAAAGAAATGTTCATATGTTTAAACGAACAGTTAAATCATATCCACATATTGGTACACAACAAATATATCATTTTCTCACCTCCTTTCCAGCATCTTGAAATCTTCGGTTGGTATCAGTAACTTGTACCTTAAAAATAATTTCACCTTAGTTAGACAAATATGAATAAAACTGCCCTGATGTAACTGCTCACCCTTGTAATCAGATCATGCTTCATGAGAAACTTAGAACAAAGAAATGCAAATTCAAATTAACTCTACAGCTTGAACTTGAACTTTTGATTGAAAAGGGCTTTTAACTTCAATTACTTATGACAGTTCTTTTTAACAGATTCTGTGGCAAACTTCTCAAATTTACTCAAGATTTTTGAACTTTACTTGCTTCTCTAAGTCTGTCAAACAATTCAAATCACTGACCCAATTGACCACTGGTCCCTTTTTGATAACTTCAATGAGGTCTATGTGCCATTCATTGTCTGTAGGAAATGGTGATTACATTTTACGGTAATTAAACATTCATACTTTGCTGAATGCAAACACTGGGTGGTTGATTAACATCAAACACAGAAATCTCAATCCACAGCAACATTTTAATGCTGCAGGTGCAGGCAAAGCTCAACCTCAAATTTTCCCACATATTAAGTGACTCATTAGGTCATCATAGTAAGGAAGCACATTCTGGTTTATTAAAAATCTCATTAATTTTTTAACAAAGATGCTCAGTGACCTCATTGATGCTGTATTTGGTCATTCGTTGTCTGAACATCCTTTATATAATGGTTTTCTAATCATAACCTTTGGTAACAGGGTCATTCCGTCTGCTAAGCTCTCCAAATGTAAAGAAAGATAAGTAGGACAATTCTTATAACTATATATTTTGTATTCTGATTGAACAAATCCAGGTCTCATTTAATAAATAATGTTTTTTCTGTGTGGCCGAAAAGGTAGACCAATTTTCTTTAAGAAAATTATACATTGCTATTAAACTAAAAAAAAGTTTCAATGTTATTAAATAACTTTGAGAATATAATTACACATGGTAGTTTTTAAAGATTTTTATATTTGTACTAATTGTCATTTGAAAAATTCTAAAACTGCCAATGGGGCCTTTCATTGTATGAAGTTTTTTAGTTTATTTCCCTGCATGGAAATAAATCCTGTTAAGTCAATGCATTACTTACTTTACCAAAAAAGGTATTACTCCTGTCATTAGCATGACAACTGTGTTAACAAAGCATGAAGAACATTCCCAATTATATACACTGATGCACTTCTTGAAAGTAGTACATTTAATAAAGGTTTGTACCATGCGCTATAAACTAGTACTTGAGTAATTTTTTAAAATATATTTTTATTGATTTCAGAGAGGAAGGGAGAGGGAGACAGAGACAGAAACATCAATGATGAGAGATAATTACCAACTGGCTGCCTCCCACACACCCCCCACTGGGGATCGAGCCGGCAACCAGGGCATGTGCCCTGACCAGGAATCAAACATTGACTATCTGGTTCACAGATCAATGCTCAACCACTGTGTCATGCTGGCCAGGCAACACTTGAGTAATTTAATGACAGCAAAGATAAACTGAATTTTAACATATTTCTTACCTTCAGTTTTTCTGCATCAGTCCTTACTTTAAGGAGTTCTGTAATAGCATCTACAAAACCCTGATGATGAAAATTACACATCTTTTCAATTTCCTTGTCATGATTACGGATACAATTATCTAACTTTTCCATAAACTTTTTGTGTGCATTTGGTTGGTCATCATACACAGACCTGTATGTATATAAAAAGAAAGCTAACATTAATTTCCCAATTCACCAAAATGTATTCTTTGAAACAGCTGATATCTTAACACATATCTAAATCTTTTAACAGATAAACTAGGGCGATAGTACTGCCAGTATAGAAATAATTTGAGTGAAAAATATTTAATTTCTTTTTGAACATGTAAAAGAGCCACAGCCCTCTAGATATATCACTAGGCATCTGGAAATAAAGACATGCAGCTCAGGAGGAGTCTTTACATACAAATGTTCAAGAAAGAGTGAACGATTAAGGAATGAATGAACGAACTCCTTATTTCTACAGCATTTACTATGTGTCATGACATATTCTAAATGCTTTATATGGTAACCTTCTAATCCTCACAACAAGCTTATAATGTAGGTATTATTACCCTTGCTGTGTATATATAAGTGACAGATTATATAACTGCCACATATTCTACAACTAGCAAGTGACAGCTGGGATATGAATCCTGGTGATCTGGCTCCAGGAGTTCATATTCTCAAGTACAAGGCCATATTGCAGTCACCACAATGTTCTCTAAATATGACATACACATTCCTACTGTATCTAAGCTCATGCTGTCTCCACCTAGAGGGCAGCCTGCCCTCACCTCGCCATGCAAGAAAGGATTAACCTTGTCCAAAAAAAGGTTTGGCCCTTGCCCCCAGATCCTGGGAGGTAAGCCTTTGGAATGTCCTGCCTGAGAGATGCCTTTTTTTCCTTGGGGGCCTTAAGCAATGCCAAACAGTCTATGTTAACAATATGATTTACAGTGAGTGAGGACCATGGCATCTGCTCTGGAGGGCTGGAGACTATGGTCTGCAACACAGGCAGTGAGCCATGCCTATGTGACCAACCCCAGTAAAAATCCTGGATACCATGGCTGGGGTAAGCTTCCTTGGTTGGCAACACTCCATAAGTGCTGACACACATCATTGCTGGGAGATGTAAATGCTGTCCAGACTGCTCCACTGGAACAAACAACTGGAAGCTCCTGCCTGGAACTCTCCTAGACCCTGCCTTATAAGGCTGTTCTTGTGAATTTTAGTCCGTATCCTTTTGCTGTTAACAAAGAGTAACTGTGAGTATAGCAGCTTTGCTAAATTCTGTGAGTCCTCCTAGTGAACTACTGAACCCAAGGGTAGTCTTGGCACCTTCCCCAAAATGCACCTCCCCCAATCTGTTGACCATAGTTCGAGGTTTAGTTCAAGTCCCATTTCCTCCAATAGGCTTTTGTCAATCATTTCAATGCCAAGTAATCTTTTCACGGGCAGGACAGCTAAACATATAGTCCTTTCCATTCATTCTGACATGTAATCATATATGACTTTGCATTGTAATTTAAATGTTTCAATTATATGTCATATATTTTGTTTCTCCACATAGAACATAAGCTTCTTGAGGGCAGCCTCCATGGCTTAGGTTTTTAATACGTACCTATAATAATACTAGAGAGGACAATATAGGATAGCAATTGTAAGTACTTGGGCTGTTAAAGAGCTAAGCTAGAACTAGGCTCTGATCTTGGGCATCTCTTTTCTACCTATACTACTCTCTTTCTCTAATCTAGACTTGGAGCTTTAAATTTCATAAACACAGTGACACCTTCCAGGTGTGTATTTCCAGCCCTGACCTCTCTTCTGAAATTCATTTCTCTCCAAGTGGGTATCTGATAAGCATCTCAAATATGTATAAAATAAATTACTTTCCTATTCTCTGAAACTTGCTCCTCTCACAGTTTTCTCCCATCTCAGTAATTGCTCTAGTTCTTCCAGTTGATCAGGCAAAAAACTTTGAAATCATCACTGATTGTCCTCTTTCTCTTACCCCCACCAAAACAATCCAGCAAATCAACCTTCACTACCTCCACTGGTACCTCCCTGGAACTAAGCAGTCAACATGCCTTGCCTTCAGTTTGTTCTCAACACAGTAGACAGAATGATCCCATTAAAACATAATGTCTCTCTTCTGCTCAAAACCCCATTTTTCTTACAACAGTCCATAAAGCTCTACATAATTTTTCCCCATGTTATCTCATTGACCTCATTTCCAACTACTTATTCTTCACTTTACTTATTTCATATTAGCAACACTGGCCTCCTTGTGGTTCCTGAAACACACCAGGCACATTCCTGTCCTATGCTTTGCCCATAGTTTCCTCTACCTGGATCACATTTCTCATGTGTGGCTGCCTCCCTCTCCTCCTTCAGTCTGTTACCCCCTTCTTTTTAAAAAATATATATTTTTTATTGATTTCAGAGAGGAAGGGAGAGAGAGAGAGAGATAGAAACATCAATGAGAGAGAATCATTGATTGGCTGCCTCCTGCACGCTCCCTACTGGGGATCAAGCCCACAACCCAGGCATGTGCCCTGACCTGGAATCAAACTATATCCTCCTGGTTCATAGGTCAACTCTCAATTACTGAGCCACCGTGGCCAGGCTGTTACCCTCTTCTTGATAAGGCCCTTTCTGGCTACAATATCTACATTACACACACACACACACACACACACACACACCCCTGCTTTATTTTCTCTCTCTTTTTATTTTCTAAAATAAAGGAGTTACTTTGTCACTGCAACATTCTTATGACTGGAGAAATACTCTCTACTTCACACTTTATTTTCTGTCTTCCCCTACTAGAATGTAAGTTGCATGAGGGCACAGAATGTTTGTCTGTTTTGTTCTCTGTTGTATATCCAGCCCTAGAATACTGCCTATTATATAGCAGATGCCCAATAAAAAATAATAATTTATGAATAGATGGGTTCATGGATGGATGGATGATAGATAGAATCAGAAAGAATACTTACTAGTTGTTCAACCTCAGGCAAGCTACCTGACTTCTCTAAATCTTAATTCTTTCAACAATAAAATAGCGATAAAAAATGCTGTTATGAGGATTATTATCAGACTACTACATGGATTACAGTAAACACATGAAAAATTCTTAGCACAATAACTGACACATTGTATGTAAGTGCTCATATATATTGGCTACTAGCACAGTATGCACTTAAGAGACAACCAAATCCTTGTAAAATGAGTGAACCCTGCTGAATAATTGAGTACTAGCTGCAAGTATCAAATATGTCTAACACTCAATTATCCATTGTTAAATGAGCTGACTACCACTATCACCTAACATTTGTATGGGGCCTTTTGCATTTTTAACACTAATACTTCATTTCTTTCTTATACCACACCAGAGAAAGTATCACTGCCTCCTTTTCACAAATGAAGAAACAGGCATAGAAATGGTAAATGACTAATGTAACCTAGTGAGTGACCAAGGCAGGACTAGAATTCCCACCTTGCACTTTTCCTACCATTAGTACATATAAAAAGAACTCTTAATTAAACAAACAATGTTGTTCCAAAGAAAAATCCATGTGCAAGAGGAAGTTTATCTAACTGACCTTGGCATGCCATAAGCAAATTTTTATTTCATAATTGTGAGCAAGTATAATAGTCTTTAAGTAATAAATATATGCATTTCTGAGATTTTAAAAACATCTCATCTAATAAAAGAGAAACATGCAAATTGACTGTATCTCCACCACACCCACCAGCCACGCCCACCAGCCAATCAGGAGCAAATATGCAAATTAACCCAATTAAGATGGCAGCAGCCACAGAGCTGGAGTGAGCAGGAGGCTTGGGTTGTCCCGGGCAATGGAGGAAGCCAAGCTTCCCGCCTGCCCTGCTGGCCCTGAGCTCCACTCAAGGCTACAAAGTTTCAATTATAGAAAATAAATAAATCCCAGATACCTGCTTCCAGCCCGCGGCCGTGGCCACCCTAAAGGGGCTGTGAGCAGCCTGAAAATGGCCCTCAGCCCCTCACCCAGGCTGGCCACACCCCCATGGGGTGAGGGTCCCCACTGGGGGGCTTGCCCAGCCTGCAAACAGCCATCAGCCCCTCACCCAGGCTGGCCAGGCACCCCAGTGGAGACCCCCACCCTGAAGGGGGTGTGACCAGCCTGAAAACGGCCCTCAGCCCTTCACCCAGGCTGGCCAGGCACCCCAGCGGGACTGCCACCCTGATCCGGGACACCCTTCAGGGCAAACCAGCCGGCCCCCACCCGTGCACCAGGCCTCTATCCTATATAGTAAAAGGGTAATATGCAAACTGACCCTAACAGCAGAAGGACTGGGAATGACTGGTCACTATGACACACACTGACCACCAGGAGGCAGACGCTCAATGCAGGAGCTGCCCCCTGGTGGTCAGTGCACTCCCACAGGGGGAGCTCTGCTCAGCCACAAGCCAGGCTGATGGCTGCCAGCACAGCGGTGATGGCGGGAGCCTCTCGCACCTCCTCACCAGCGCTAAGGATGTCCGACTGCAGCTTAGGCCTGCTCGCCGCTGGCAAGTGGACATCCCCCGAGGGCTCCCGGGCTGCCAGTAGGATGTCTGACTGTCAGCTTAGGCCCAATCCCCCAGGGAGCGGGCCTAAGCCAGCAGGTGGACATCCCCAGACTGCGAGAGGGCACAGGCCAGGCTGAGGGACCCCTCCAAGTGCACAAATTTTTGTGCACTAGGCCTCTAGTATTTAATAAAACAGTTTGGTAGTTCTCTGGCTCTTAAAATACCAGGCAGTAAACAAAACATACCAAAGAACTGGCTTTTCCCCTTACAACAGTTTTAACATTGCAGCGAAATCTAGCAAGAGATATTTCGGGACTGCCCTACTATAGTGTCCCTCCAAAGGAGGTTTCACTCCATTCTTGAGTGCAAAGGCAATACTGTTATCTCTTTTCAATTTAATAGTAACACATAAATAGACAGGAAGATAAATACTTATTTCCCAAAAGTCTATTTTATTTTAGAAAGTTCTTAAAAATCCATCCTTTGGTGTGTCTTTCCAATTTCTTCTCCAGAGTTTTAAAAAGAAAACTAGTATTGTTTTATAGTAATTCAGAACAATGCCAGTGGATCTATTACAGCATACAGTTGAACTCCTCTTTTCCTATTGATGCTATTAGAATGGAGGAAAACAATATCAGAACATAACACCCTCCATTCACAGAAAACCAGAGCCTGAAATGGATGAACTATTTATATTCCATGCCTTCTGCCTGTCAAGTAAAACTGTCAAGTCTCAATGAAGGAAATAAAAATAACATTAAGGAATTAGTGCTATAAATGAGAAAGAGTAGGTCGTGATCTACCTATTACTAAGTCCTCGTCTCTCCTGACCCTTGATAATCATGAACAGAAGGTGCATCCCAAACCGATACAATCACTTGTCACCCACAGCCATAGCAATGAGAGCATTCTTAGCAGAGTACACAGAAATAAACAGGTTGAGGTGAAAAAAACATTCTAAATTACAGAAATCCTATCTAATAATAGACAAACATGGTAATTGACCGTACCTTCACTACGCTTCCCATTGGCTAATCAGGGCGATATGCAAATTAACTGCTGCTGGCGGCCACCTCTTCCCTGTCCCCCCCCCCCCCCCCCCGGCCGGTGTTCGGAGAAGTACCTGTATTTTTTTTTCAAAGTACCTGTATTTTTAATAATTTCTTGACATGGTAAAAGAATTTTACATTACGATCCAAGGGTGGTGGGGTGAGGAGAAGGAGCAGCAGAACAATCCAACAAACAAAAAGGGAAACAGAAATGCATGGTGGAAGGGATTTGAAGGGTGGGTAGAGGCACTGCCCAACTAAAATGCAATTGGTTTGTTACTGAGTACTATTCATGGGAAGACAGCATCCTGACTCCTTCTCTATACAGCATATTGGGAGTAAAAATGATGCATCCAGGTGGAAATATGATTAGGGGTTGGAAGACAGACAGGGAAAGAAGAAGTCAGAAATAGACACTGAGAGAGTCACTGGCTGGCTGGCTGCAAATACTGACTCTCCAGTAGTGATAGAATAAAAAAGTGGGGGATATCTCTGGAAGATTCAAGATATAGGGGCAACTCTTCTATGGTTTTGACTTACCAGCAGATTTCCACATACACACGTGTACATGCCTATGTTTGCATGCACACACATATACACATAACTGACTGCCCTCCCTGGAAGCACAGAAGAAGAAGAAGCCACCAGAAGAAGCAGCTGCCCACCTTTGGTCCAGGTGCCAGCGCCTGCGGCTGGCTGCAGCCCAGGAGATGGACAAGCCACCCGCCCGAGGTCCCAGGCTGCAGCCACCTGGAGAAGCTGCCAGCCCTGTGGTCCAGGGCGCCAGCGCCTGTGGCCAGGGAAATAGGTTCCCTCTTCTCCTACTGCAGTCATTACTTCAATATTCCCCTTCTGAATTTCTCTCCTGTGCTGCAACCCAACTCCACTTTTTATCGGAAGGATACGGAACAGAGAGAGCAGTGTTAAAAGCTTACATTTTTCAGCAGGTAAGGTTGGTACTTAAACATATAAATGGAAAACTAGAGTCCTTAAGGTAACAAAGGCTACAAAGGACAGGGACAGCGCATGACCTATTATATCCAGCAATCCATATGGAGACTGAAAACTTTGCAGTGATGACAATTAGTGAAGATATGAATCAACTAAAATAGTTGACAGGGACAATTCTTCCATCTTTGAAAATATCTACATCAAATCTGTTTAAATAGATTTTCATCTGCATAATATAACACATTCTGACAAGACCACCACCACCACCAATGTGTTCAGTGTTGTGCCGATAAATGTTTAATAACTGAGGGACGCCCCCGAATGCACAAATTTTTGTGCACCGGGCTACTAGTAAATTATATTTTTAAAAAGTACGGAAGGATCAGACAAGTGCCAGAATCCAAAATTTATCAAAAGATAGAATGTTGGCCCTGGAAAGGACACTAGAAAGTTCCTAGTTCTGACTTTCTCAATGTAATAGATCTAGCAAAAATCTAAAATCCAGCACACAGCCCAGCTAGCATGGCCCAGTGGTTGAGCATTGACCTATGAACCAGGAGGTAATAGTTCGATTCCCGGTCGGGGCACATGCCCTGGTTTCAGGCTCAATCCCCAGTGTGGGGCAAGCAGGAGGCAGCCGATCAATGATGCTCTCTGATCATTGATGTTTCTATCACTCCTTCTCCCTTCCTCTCTAAAATCAATAAAAAAATATATTTTTAAAAATATAATAAAATCCAGCACGCAAGCACTCAGATGAAACTAATCACTGCATGTGGTTGAATTAATCCTCTACCCACTCTGATGAAAAGTAATATTAAAAGTAACTATTCTAAAAATGTGCTTTAAAAAGCAATAATAACTATCTGACTGAATAGAGAGCAGCAAAAAAGGAGAAAGGGCGGATATGCATAAGAACACTAGGAAAGGGAAGAAAGCAAAAGCAACTCTTATCCCAAGAATTTCTTGACACCATAGCAGGACTTTCACTCTTTTCTCTGAAGGGATCTATGTTTAATTATAGAGACAATTTGGGGAGATAGTGAAGGGAGAGGATACAAAGAAAAGCAGAGAAGATGGATACTCCCTGTCAACAATTCTCCACAGTGACTTAACAGACTAAAGAAGAATCATATTGGGGGTTGCAGGGCTGAGTGAAAAAGGTGAAGGGATTAAGCAAAAAGAATTAAATAAATAAATAAATAAATAAATGCCAAAAAAAGAGGAGTCATATCTGCTACTTCTGGCTTAATGTGGTGAAGGTTTTTTTTAAAAGCAGTAACGCATAATGAAGTACTTAAGTGCTTTACATTCATTATCTCATTAATATACACTACAGCTTTACGATGTACATTCTGTTAGCATCCCAATTTACAGATGAGGTATGGAAAGATTAAGATTTTAAATGCAAAGCTGGCCAAGATTTAACCCCAGGCCGGCCTGACTCCAAAGCCACTGCTCCTAATCATTATGTCATACAGACTCTCCAATCAGAAATGGTGAGAAGCAGCAGGGAATGCAGAGAAGTTACCAGCACAGCAACTAACCAGATCACCTTTGAAGAGCAACAATTGAGAATGACTCAATAGGGAATCCCTGATGTGCACTGCTGCATCCATCAGGTGAAATCATCCGATGGACAGAAAAGAGGATGAGAACTGAGGCATAGCTAATTGTTAGGCAGCTGTAAATTACAAATGCAACAAAATAAGGAAGACCAAAATATGAAGCAGAGAAAACTGAGGGCCCTGTACTCATCTGACCTCAGCTGAAGAAACTCTGAAAAATATACTTTTCTTTTATCCTTTCTTTGGTCTTTGAATGATAATCATTATTCTTTAAATATTTAATTTGCAGGACAAGAAAGGAAATAGCATTCAGCACTATTCATTCTTTGAACCCTAAGTTGGTTAACAGTTGTATCCATCTAATAATCAGTGGTTCTCAACCTTCCTAATGCCCCAACCCTTTAATGCAGTTCCTCATGTTGTGGTGACCCCCAACCATAAAATTATTTTCGTTGCTACTTCATAACTGTAATTTTGCTACTGTTATGAATAGTAATGTAAATATCTGATATGCAGGATG
This sequence comes from Myotis lucifugus, assembly GCF_000147115.1. Lineage (NCBI taxonomy): Eukaryota > Metazoa > Chordata > Mammalia > Chiroptera > Vespertilionidae > Myotis > Myotis lucifugus. The sequence goes on from NW_005871114.1 coordinate 4,675,952, forward strand.
TATTTTCATTGTTCGCAACCCACAGGTTGAGAACCGCTGAAATACTAATGTGCCAGATATACGACTATCCTAAATTTTCAACAAATATACAATTTTAATAAAATAATTTTTTCTTCTTTCAAAATGCCCCCCCGCATTTTATAATGTTTACTGGCGAATTAATCACATTCCTATAAATAAATACACACAGATAAATGACAAAACCAGAAAGAGCAAACATACTATTCTAAAAAAAACAAAATTTTCCACTATTCCACATACACTCAGGTTGTTCCTTAATGCTCCATATACAGATAATGAGTTTAATGTAAGAGTTTAATCATCCCTTCTAAAAGTTTAGCACAATAAAATCGTACTTCTTCTGGCAAAATGTATTGCTAATCAGACAAAAATGCAGATGCAAAATAAATTTTAAAAGAATAGCTAACTTTAAAATTTCATCTGAATAGAAAACAAAGACGTACTATGCTACACTAAAGATCTTATTTTCATATTTTAATTTTGGCAACTAGGAACACATAAAAACAAAGTATATATCTTTATAACTAAAAAATTTAAAATACAAACAAATTTCCTATCTTTATTATATCAAATCTTCCACATAAAAGCAGTGTTGAAATGTAAGTTATCACACAGTATTTGATTATCTGATATATCAGACTTATAGAATTTAAATGATCTTTCAGAAAAGCCTTCTTGAAGTCTATGTATAGGTCGCCACCTAGTGGATATAAATATAAGAAAACTAAGATGTCATTAAAATGTTAAAATTGGTTCATTGAAAATTAATGCTTTGATCACCAAATCAAATGCCTTAGGAATTCAGGCTACTTCAACTTTTGAACACATGCTATATTTTGCTAAGGTAAGTGATTTATTAGTCATATTCCATTGTTGTTTTTTAAGGGAAACATCTTTTTCTGATGGAAAACAACATTCACAAGATACTATGTAAGAAAGGACCCTTTTTTTATTACTGGTAACATATTAGGATTATTTTTTTGTCAAAAAGCACATTGTATCCCTATACTATTTTAAGTATTTTTCACTGTATCTTCATTGTTTAAAAAAAATCCATCACAGTATCTATGGAGAAAATAACATGCATGTTTCCTAAGAAAGATTTTTTAACTTTTTTTTTCTTATATATTTTATTGATCCCCCACAGAGAGAAAGGGAGAGGGATAGAGAGTCAGAAACATCGATGAGAAACATCGACCAGCTGCCTCCTGCACACCCCCCACTGGGGATGTGCCCGCAACCAAGGTACATGCCCTTGACCGGAATCAAACCTAGGACCCTTCAGTCCGCAGGCCGACGCTCCATCCACTGAGCGAAACTGGCCAGGGCAAGATTTTTTAACTTTTACTAAAATAATGTGTACACTTCGAGAAAAGCTGATATAATCTCAAAGTACCCAATCTCAATTTCTCCAAATTTTCCATATTTACTAGAGTACTATAGTTCCTTTTCTAAACAAAATAAAATGGCCTTTCTCTATCATAGAATCCATTGTTCTCCAATAGAATGGATATACTGTTGCATAACCACAAAAGAGCAAAGCTAAGGCCCAGGTAGAATACTGTGAAAGGATAATCACCTACAGTGACTGCCATGATAATACTAGTCATTAGCAGACTTTCCTATAAATGTTATGAAATGTCAATCAGCTGCTTTTAAGAAAAAGCAATGACTCTAGCAAGGATATGGACTTTTAAAATACTGGAAAACTAAAGGCAGAAATACTGTCCAGAACTGCCTGGGCACTGACACTGTTTTACCTTCTGGTGTCAATACTTCCTACAAACCTTTATCAGAAAACAAAATTTCACTGTTTTATCTGACAAAATTGTATCAGCTACGTCTGACTTCCACTGGATGCTTTTTAATATTATTTTCTACTTTTTCAAACACTAACTACATTTACCTAAAATGAGACATTAGTCTTAATTCTGGTTTTCTAGTATAAAAAAAATTGCTTTCGCATCCTTTTGAGCATTCTTTATTTATTCTTCCAGTCTACAAACATTTTTACTATTCTTTCACCAATGTTTCAAATGATATATAAAGCTTATTTTTGTATTTCTTACAATTAATAATTAAGATTTGGTATTTCATAATTAAGAGACTGCTTATTATATCCTTCAGCAATTTCATTTTTACACTGAATGCTTTTCAGATTCCAGGTACTAATATTATTGATTAGTACTGATATTTTGGTTACTAACTATAAAATATATTTTGCTGAATATTAAATATATCTATAAGACAATTAACTACCCTATGATTATCAACTTTTGACAAATTAAACATTTCTAAAAAAAATACTATGAAGACAATGTTAAAAGTAATCACACACAAAAACTGGTCAGAAATTTTCAAAACTATTAAAACCATCCTATCCAATACAAATTGTTTGCTATTAACCTCAAAAATAGTTTTCAAAACAGGTTTTTGGTTTATTAGTAAATTTGGTAAATTCACCAAGTTGGTCATGCAACAAATTAGTCATTTTGGCAATTAAACTAAAGCCAAGATTTTAAACATGTCCTTACATAAAAGCCCCAAATATAAAAGGGCAGTACACAGAAAAAATTAAGCTTCTGAGATCCAGTAGGACCCCATTTTGCCCAGGTAAAGTCATTAGCAATTCTCTATACCCCCCGTATGAATCCTGGAAACGAAGGAAAGCTACATTGAGATGTTCTATCTGTTTCTATCAGAGTGACCACTTGGTGTTTGTACTGTTGGCTATGTAAATTGAAATTTTAATCTAATCTTTCAGTGGAACAGTCTCGTCAATACCAGTTTATAACCCACTTGAAACCCTGCAACTAGAGTCAAAAGTGGGACTCCCTTCTTTAGATATACTTAAGGTGCCCAAAATTTCAGTAATACCCATCCAGTGAGCTAATATATTATTCAAAGATAGTGAATAAGTTATTATTATTTGGGAGAAGGGCTTCTTTTCCCATAAAGTCACATGATTTGAAAATATTTTTGTTCCAGAAGTATGACTGCCCTAAGAATTTTGTGAGATTCCCCAGTAACCTTCCACTACTTTTTTTCATTTTTTCTTAACTCGAGTTGAAGTGTTACCTACAATTAAAACCAAAAAATAAAAATAAAATTTAAAAATCCTTGAGTAAAACACACATACACACACAAACCCACATACACATTTGTTACCATAATATGGGATTTACAAATCCCCCTATCTGACCAATACATTACAGCACATCTTCCCAACTGAATAGGTTACAGGCAATAATGATCTCAGTCTTCAATCTAACTTTCTGTTTGAGCCATGACATAAAACATGCTGGGAAGCACTATTACAAAATAATCCAGAAATAAGGGTCTAAAGGTATAGTTTAAGTGAATGGAGTTCTGAGGAAAAGAGCATGTCAAGCAGGCCTCTAGAAAAATCCTATATAATAAAAGGCTAATATGCAAATCGCTGAATGGCAGAACAATGTTCCATGGGGAGTGGGCCTAAGCCAGCCGTGGGCAAACTACCACCCGTGGGCCGGATCCGGCCCGTTTGAAATGAATAAAACTAAAAAAAAAAAAAGACCGTACCCTTTTATGTAATGATGTTTACTTTGAATTTATATTAGTTCACACAAACACTCCATCCATGCTTTTCTTCCAGCCCTCCGGTCCAGTTTAAGAACCCATTGTGGCCCTCGAGTCAAAAAGTTTGCCCACCCCTAGCCTAAGCCGTCAGTCAGATATCTCCCAAGGGCTCCCAGACTGCGAGAGGGCGCAGGCGGGCTGAGAAACCCCCACCACCACTACCCCTCCCCCCAGTGCACCAGGCCTCTAGAAATAATATAATTCTATCTAGCTTTTATACAACACATTTATATTTTTTTAAATATCCACAATATTGTACAGCTAAGTAAAGAATACAGGATAAGATAAGTGTCCTAAATTACCACTGTGGGGTATCTAAACCAAGTAGGTATCCTGTAGTTACAGAGGAACTGGGAGTTCCTAGCAACTCCAGGAAGAAAAAAACATATACATAGAGAATCCAATCTCTCTCATTATAGACTACTGAAAAAGATTTTTTTATTTATAAAATATTCACCTTCTGTGTGTTTGCCCATGAAATATTTCTTCTAGTTAGCCACATGCACTCTTAGAATGTTTTATAAAATAATGCCCAGGTGCTTCCTTTAATTCAACTGAAGACATTCTGCCAAACAATTTTTTAAATAATAGAGTTGACATATCCTAATTTTTTTAAAAAGGGTACAATTATATCTTTTTCGTAAATCATTTTATTTTATCTTTATTTTTAGTTTCTTAAATATGTTTTTATAGATTTCAGAAACAGGAAGGGAGAGGGAGAGAGGGATAAAAACATCAATGATGCCCTAACCGGTTTGGCATCATTTTCTAACTCTATCCCCCTCTCTTCCTCTCTGTAAAAAATCAATAAAATATATATATTTTTAAAAAAATCAATGACGAGAGACAACCATTGATCGTCTGCCTCCTGCACGCCCTCTACCAGGATGGAACCCGAAAGCCAGGCATGCACCCCACCTGGAAGAAATCGTGACCTCGGGGTTCATAGGTCCATGCTCAAGCACTGAGCCACAGCATATCTTAAAGGATCATACATTCTGTCAAAGCATCAAGATCAAGCAAAGCCCAAAAAAAAAGGATGATTTTCCCTATGTTTCTGATGCTGAATTTTACTTGACTTGTTTGCCTCTATGTGCAAATTCTGTGACTTGTTTTCACTAACAGTATCCTGTTTCCATAGGAAAGTGCAGTTTGTTAGTTAACATTAATTACTTCCTATAACTAAGGTTGATATTCTGTAATATTCACATTAACACTCACTGTAATTCTGGATAACAACAAAGTACAATGATAATCGTTAATGGACATCCACCATGGTGAAACCTGAATCGACAATCAGCTAACACAGATTGGCAATAGACTTCCTCCTTCCTGTTTTTACACTCCTAACCAAGGAGACAATGCTTCCTGTTGACTTTGTGCTACTTGTTAAAATGCAAAATATGAGAAATGGAAACATCCAATACATCTGTCTTCTAGGATAACAAACTGAATTGCTAGATAAAATTTAATTTTAAAAACAAACCATTAAACAGATTAATGAATGCAGATGTAGACTAATTCCCCAGAAGATTTTAGAAAATTAAACAAGAATATTAAATTGTCTAAAATAGATCTAATGTGCAGTTTGCCTAATAGCTTAAGAGATGATCTATATATTCTACCAAAGTCCTTTACAGGAGTATTAATCTACAATTAAAGGAGAAATTCTCTTAAGAATTGACTTTTCAGCAAAACAACAGTTAAAAACAAACAAAAAAACCCACTATTCACCATGGAAAATAAAACAGAAAATTAATCAATATTTATATACCCATTACTTTAGTGACAAACTTTCACAAAACAGAAACTACAAAAGATGAGACAAATTAATAAAAAAGGACTTCAAAACACCATTCAGTCCAAGAAAGAGCAGATGAAAAACAATATGAGGCCTTAGAAGATATAACCAACTTCATAAAGAGAGAGAAATGAATAAAACTGAGTCCTAATAAAAAAGAATCTGCTTTTTTAGGGTGAAAATTAATCACATATAAAGCCACAAATAAAACCTCAATGAATTCCAAAGAATAGAAATAATACAGATTAATCTAGCTATAATGTAATAAAACTAAAAATTATTAGCAAAATTTTAAAAATAAAAAACCCTTCACATCTGGAATTTTTTAAAAAGCCTATTTAAAAAATTGTTGTTGGATCCCCTGGACAGAGTCACTCAACTGGTTGGAGTGTCACCCCATGCACCGAAAGGTTGCCAGTTTAACTCCAAGTCAAGGCACATACCTGGGTTGCAGGTTGGATTTCCAATCGAGGTGGGTACAGAAGGCAACCTATTGATATTTATCTGTCTCTGTCTCCGTCTCTCTCCCCTTCCTCCCTCCTTTCCTCCCTCCCTCCCTCCCTCTCTCCTTGTTCCTCTCTCTAAGCATGTCCTCAGGCGAGGATTTTTTTTTTAACTGTTGGATAAAAGGAAAATACAAAAATAAAATAGCAGAATTTCTTTAAAATTCAAATTAAAAAACATGTCAGAATATGTGAAATAAAGCTAGCGTAATCATCAGAGGAAAACTTATAGCATTAAATAATTACATCAATAAAATAAATGAACCAAATACAAAAAGCTGGAAAAGAATAAAATAAATCAGAAGAAATAAATCATTAAAGATAAATGCAGTACGGAATGTCTTAGAAAACAGAAAATTAATGGAATAAATAAATTTAAAAATCAACAAAACAGACAAACCACCATCTAATCTTAAATCAAAGGAAGGAAAATGAGTGAAATCACAAATACCCAACATCAGAACTGACAAGGGGGATGAAGCGATTATAACATAAGACTATTATTTGCATAACTGTACTCTAATAAATTTGAAAGTCTAAAAGAGAACATTATCACAGAAGAACTAAAGAAAAGTTACAAGGCACTCCCACACAAAGAAAAAGCATAGGCCCAATTGATTTCATGGGGTAATTCTAACAAACCTTTAAATATCAGATAAGCCATGGAGGATGTTGCTCAGTGATTAGAGTGTCAGCCCACACACCGAAGGGCCTTAGCTTTGATTCCCAGTTAAGAGCACATACCTGGGTTTCGGAATTGTTTCCTGCCCCCTAGTTGGGGCATGTGAGGAGGCAAACAATCCATGTGTCTGTTTCACATGGATATTTCTCTCCCTCTCCCCCTCCTTCCTCCCTTTCACTATCTCTGAAAAGCAATGGAAAAAATAGACTCTGGAGAGGATTAACAAAAGAAATAAAAATCAATAATACAGTGCTATTTATAGTATTTCCAGGGTAGTAAAAGAGAACTTCCATTTCCTTTCATGAAACGAGCATAACATTTATTTGAAGACCTGAAAAAGACAGCACCAAAAAAGAAAACTACAAACCAATCTCACTTACATCAACGCAAAAAATAAATAAATAAAAATCTTTAAAAGCAAATTCCCTATCAGAGTCCAACAGCACACTAAAAGAGCAATTCATCATTACCAAGTGGGATTTATTCTATGAATACAGAAACAATTCAATAATAGGAAATGCATTAATAAACTCAATCACAGAAGGCAAAGAAGAAAAATTGTATGACCATCTCCATAGATGCAGAAAATACATCTGAAAAAAATTCAGTAGTCTTTCATGTTAAAAACACTAAATAAAATAGGTATTAAAGGATATTTCCTCAGCAAAACAAAATATAAATACCTCAGCCCAAACACCAGAGTTCTCTTTAATGAGGAAACACTAACGGCTTTCCTGTTAAAGTCAGGAAAAAGATAAAGATGCCGTCTCAACTATTGTGTTGCAATTAAGCTATGAAGTTAAACTAGACAAAGCAATCTACAGTGTAAGAAGTGGAAAGGAAGAAATAAAGTTATTTCTAAATACAGATTATACAATTACATTTCTGGAGACCCATAGGAACCAATGGGAAAAAATTACTACAGGTAAGAAAATTTAATAAAAGGCTAAAAAAAATAAACAAAGATAATCAACATTCATATATATAAGCAAAAAACAATTAGAAGACATAATGTAAGAAAAGATCCAATTAAAAATAACAACAAAAAATACACAAAATCTTATGAAATTCTAAAATTTATTTGTGGAAAATTAACTCTCCTGAAAGACATAACATGCTCTTAGATATGAAGACTGCATCATCAAGAGGTCTGTTCCCCCTAATTATTTATACATTTAACTCAATACAATAAAGTATTATGAGAATTTGTCTAGAGCAAGACAAGTTTATTAAGCTCATTTGGAAGAACAAGGAAGGTCATCAAGAAACCATGACAGAAAAAATACAACTAAAAGACAAAACGGACACCATCCAGAACCACAGGAAGGCTGGCTGAGTGGAAATTCTACAATTAAAAGGAAAGAGAAAAGCACACTTAGACTCAGAGGAGGTGCGGAAGTAAAGTGCAGAGATACACAGCTTGGGTGAGACCTCGCCTCACCCAAGCTGTGTGCAGAGGCTTTTGCATATGAATGCCCTCGCCCTTTGCAATCTGAAAATTACCTAACAAACTGCGGCTGGGTCAGAGAGACCCAGAACATCTAAAAGAAGGCCCAAGGCCCCACAGCAGCTTACATTGCTTCACAGCTGGGCCTCATCTGGGCACCTCCAAACCCCAAACAAAGAAGAGGAATCTGCAGATCTCTCCGTAGCTCCTGCGGGGTAGCCTCAGGCAGAGGCTAAATTAGCACCTCCTTAGAGATCCAAGAGCCAGTGTACCCAGTGGTCAGAGTGGGACAATCCAGATTACAACTCCTGAGATCCATAAGGGACACACTCAGGGGGCAGACTCAGTGAGCACCAAAGCCCCACTGAAGCAAGTCTTGCCCCAGAAGAGTGTCTCCAGCACAGAAGTTTTCCCACCATAGACACAGCTGACTCTCACAGCCAATTGGCCTGGAGGTCAATTCCTCCCAGTGATACCTACAACAATCAAGGCTTAACTACAACAAGACTGTGCACACAGCCCACAAAAGGATGCACCAAGAGTGTCCACCTCCGGTAATTGGGGAGGCTGAGCCACTGGGCCCTATAGGACACCTAGCACAGAAAGCCACTCTATCAACACAGGGAAGCATAAAAAATGCGGAGACAAAAAAACAGGTCACAAATGAAAGAAATGGAGGAAAGCGAACCACTGGATATAGAGCTCAAAACCACAGTTATAAGGTTACTCAAGAATCTTCTAGAAACCACCGATAAATTTAGTGAGACCCTCCATAAATCTAGTGAGACCCTCAAGGATATGAAAAAGGACCAACTAGAAATTAAGCATACACTGACTGAAATAAAGAATATTATACAGAGATCCAACAGCAGATTAGAGGATCCCAAGAATCAAGTCAAAGATTTGAAATACGAAGAAGAAAAAACAACCAACCAGAAAAACAAAAAGAAAAAAGAATCCAAAAATATGAAGATGGTGTAAGGAGCCTCTGGGACAACTTCAAGCGTACCAACATCCGAATTATGGGGGTGCCAGAAGAAGAGAGAGAGCAAGATATTGAAAACCTATTTGAAGAAATAACGACAGAAAACTTCCCCTACCTAGTGAAAGAAATAGACTTACAAGTCCAGGAAGCGCAGAGAACCCCACACAAAAGGAATCCAAAGAGGACCACACCAAGACACATCATAATTAAAATGCCAAGAGCAAAAGACAAAGAGAGAATCTTAAAAGCAGCAAGAGAAAAACAGTCAATTACCTACAAGGGAGTACCCATACGACTATCAGCTGATTTCTCAACAGAAACTTTGCAGGCCAGAAGACAGTGGCAAGAAATATTCAAAGTGATGAATAGCAAGAACCTACAACCAAGATTACTTTATCCAGCAAAGCTATCATTCAGAATTGAAGGTCAGATAAAGAGCTTCACAGATAAGAAAAAGCTAAAGGAGTTCATCACCACCAAACCAGTATTATATGAAATGCTGAAAGGTATCCTTTAAGAAGAGGAAGAAGAAGAAAAAGGTAAAGATAAAAATTATGAACAACAAATACATATCTATCAACAAGTGAATCTAAAAATCAAGTGAATAAATAATCTGATGAACAGAATACACTGGTGAATATGATAGAATCAGGGGCATAGAAAGGGAGTGGACTGACAATTCTCGGGGGGAAAGGGGTGTGGGGAGTGCGGGAAGAGACTGGAAAAAAAATCGTACACCTATGGATGAGGACAGTGTGTGTGGGGGGGGGGGTAAGGGCAGAGGGTGGGGTGGGAACCGGGTGGAGGGGAGCTATGGGGGGGAAAAAGAGGAACAACTGTAATAATCTGAACAATAAAGATTTAATTTTAAAAAAAAGAAACCATGACAAAAAGATGAGCAATGGGGTGAGGGTAACCCTACTAGATATAGGGTATAATACAATAAAACCTCTATAATTAAAAGCAGGGAATAGCATGCAAATAGACATATAGACAATGAATAGAATAGAAAAACCAGAGATAGACCCACTGCATACGAAAATTTAATAAACGATAATGACAGCATTTCAAATTAATGTGAAAGTAATCTACTTATTAAATGTTAGGATAGCTGGATTGCCATATTTAATAAAAATAAAACTGGAGCCATTCATCACCACTATACCCCAGGAAAATTCAAAAAGGTACAGAAATATAAAAGTAAAAAAAATAAAACCATACAAGTACCAAAAGAAAATGTGGGTAGGTTCCCCTATAACCTGGTAATATGGAAGACTTTCCTGTGACTCAAAATCCAGAAGCAAAAAGGGGAAAGACTGATGAATATTTTGTTGATAAAAATGAAAAACTTTTGCATGGCCAAAAAAAAGGGGGTGGGGGTAAGCATCATAAAAGATAAAGTAAAAAAAAAAAAAAAAAAAAAAAAAAAAAAAATTGTGAAAATCTTTTAAATGGACACAAGTGATTACTGAATGTTCCATCTAGCACAGTGGTTCTCAACCTTCCTAATGCTGCGACCCTTTAATACAGTTCCTCATGTTGTGGTGACCCCCAACCATAAAATTACTTTCGTTGCTACTTCATAACTGTAATTTTGCTACTGTTATGAATTGTAATGTAAATATCTGATATGCAGGATGTATTTTCATTGTTGCAAATTGAACATAATTAAAGCATAGTGATTAATCACAAAAACAATATGTAATTATATGTGTTTTCCGATGGTCTTAGGCCCCCTGTGAAAGGGTCGTTCGACCCCCAAAGGGGTCCTGACCCACAGGTTGAGAACCGCTGATCTAGCATATCCTTCTAGGTCAGTGGTAGGCAAACCTCGGCTTGTGAGCCACATGTGGCTCTTTGGCCCTTTGAGTGTGGCTCTTCCACAAAATACCACGTGAGGGCGCGCACGTACAGTGCGAAGTTGACTTAAAACTTTAAGTAAAGTTTATTAATTTTAGGGAACGTTGTGGAGTGAAAGAAGATGTAGTGTCGAGGATTGAGAAAGGTATGTTGAGATGGTTTGGACATATAGAGAGGATGAACGAAAGGAGATAGAACGAAACAAGTATACAAGACGAGTGTGGATGAGAGAGTTGGAAGGGGTTGACCTCAGCGAACGTACCTCAATCAGATTGAGGACGTTTTTAGCAAAGGCCAGCTTAGGAGTACCCTAATTAAGTTAATAACAATGTACCTACCTATATAGTTTAAGTTTTAAAAATTTGGCTCTCAAAAGAAATTTCAATCGTTGTACTGTTGATATTTGGATCTGTTGACTAATGAGTTTGCCGACCACTGTTCTAGGTTATCTGTGCCTTTCATTATCTTTGGGCTATTTTACAACTCTATAAATTATAGAAAACTGATGTGTTATTCTTTTCTATAGAAATACAAACATTTTGGCCTATGGAATGAAATTATTACCCTGGTGATACTGACCAATTATGTGCCTATTACAAATCTATTTCAGCATTCCCAGATGTCTATATTGTTTTTTGCCATTACCTTTGAAAGAGTTGTAACATCTTACGGGTTACCTCATTAATTAATAAGTTAAATAAAATCTTAGGCATGCATTAATTTTATATTTGTATGAGGGTCATGATTTTCCTTTTTTGAAAATTATCTTTTAATAGTTTTTTAGGTTTCACTAAGATGCCCAGCAGATTCACCTGACAAAGCCAAGAAACTGCATTGCTAGAGAATTGCACCTCATGGACTACTTAAGCTTAGGCACTTGGCTCCCAGAAGTAAAACCCAAGTGGCAATATACATTTAACTTTACTGACTATTTCTCTGAGGGGTTTTTTCCCTCTCTAGAGATTGTATGTTTTGGCTTGGTTTCTAAGAATGTGGTTTTATGGTTTGACCATTTATTTAATGATCCCTCTACATCAGGGGTGGGGAACCTTTTTTCTGCCAAGGGCCATTTGGATATTTATGACATCACTCATGGGCAAAATTATCAACTTAAAAAATAGCCTGCTGTATTTGGTTAAACATTTAATTAACTCATCCCTAATGCCTTGGCAGGGCCAGACCAAATGATTTCTTGGGCCTTATATGGCCTGCGGGCCAGATGTTCCCCACCCCTGCTCTACATGGATGACAGAGATCTCTTGGATAAAAGATAAAAGACACTTTGGTTTGTTAATCTTTTTTGTTTGTCTTTTTGTCTATCTTGAGCTCAAATCAGTTAAGAATTTCATAATTACCAAGAATAGGTCTTTGATATCTGAACAAATGAGGTTGTTATTTTTTTTTTTAAATCTTTACAACTCATGTCTCTTGACCTGTGGGTGAAATGAAAAAACAAACAAAGCTATAATGCTCTGTATCAGTAACTCAGAAAGACTTTTACCTCTTATTGTGTGTGACAAATCAAATAACTTATCTCCAGAGGGTATTAGTAATTTAGATTTTAAAGTCTCTTAGTTAAAAGAACTGTTCTGACTGGCTTATTGGTTAAAAAAAAAAAAGTACGCCTATGACTGGCCGAAGGTCAATTCCCGGTCAGGGCACTTGCCCGGGTTAACGGCTTCATCCCTAGTGTGGGGCGTACAGAAGGCAGCCAGTCAATGATTCTGTCTCATCACTAATGTTTCTCTCTCTCTCCCTCTACTTTCCTCTCTGAAATCAATAAAAATATATTTTTTAAATATGCATATAAATGGAGTATTTATAAAATTCCCAGAAAATAAGAAAATTGATCTTCTAATACCTTAAATATGCTAGACTTTTTTAAAAAATATTCTTCTTACAGGAATTAAGAAACATTTTAAAAATCCAACTTCACATAACTAATGATTAAAAATGTAAATTTGTGTTCAACTAAGTTGAATCATTATCCTGACAAACTTTTTATTTGAACAGGTATTAAAGACAATTTCCAAGATTTTTAGGTAACTTAAAACCTTGACATTAAATTAATAATCTTAGAAGACTGATTACTAAGCATAATTAAGTTTATATACTTTTGCTTCTTATTTTTATACTAGAGGCCCGATGTACAAAATTCATGCAAGGGGCTCGGCCCCCACCACCATGGCGGCTGCCTCTGCCTCAGCCCCCACCGCTGCGGCTTCATCCGGAAGGTCATCGGAAGGATGTCCGGAAGGACATCAGTCTAATTAGCATATTATGCTTTTATTACTATAGATACTATAGAGAAGCTACAGTTTGGGATATATTGAGAGAGTTCATATTTGCCACTTTAAGAACATGTAAATGGGATGTTTGTGTTTGTAGAAAGTTGAATTATGTAGCTCATGAGTTTTGCTAGTCTGATAAAATGTTTGTGTACAACGGACATTTCTCAATGTTCTATCTCAGTGTTTCAATGTGAATATAAATTAGTTACTTTGGTTAAAAGTTTAAATCATTACCAGTGGTTAAATTATACTAGGAAAAATAGTGACAGAGAAAGACAATTGTGTGTGTGCTTTTGTTTTTCAAGGAAAAAGAGTAGTTCTGTCCTAAAACAGTCATTCTCAATTTTTTAAATCTCTTTTACCCTCTCAAAACTTATTAAGAATTCCTAAGAGCTTTTTTATTCATGTGGATTATAACTATCAATATTTATATTAAAAACTAAAACTGAGATTTTTTAAAAAAAATTATTGATTCATTCATTTGAAAGCATTACTTGAAAATACTTCCAATCTCACAGATCTCTAAGAAAGAGCCAGTGATCTAAAGCTAACTGTTTATTTCAGAATATGAAAGAACACAATAAAGGACAAAATATGGAAAATGAATTGTATTTGCCTTGGTTTACAATACCGGAGTCATTTCAATAGCTGCAGAAAAAGGACCTGACAAAATTCAACACTCTTTCATAATAAAAATACTCAACAAACTAGAAGAGAAGGGAACTTCCTCAACCTGATAAGTAGCATCTATGAAATTCCCACAGCAGTGTATAAGAGTGCCAGTTGTTCCACATTCCAATCAAACAGTCCAGTATCAAGGTAGTTTAATGTTGTAGTTTTAATTTGCATTTTTCTAACAACTATTGATGTTAAGCATTTTTTCATATGCTTATTTGCCCTCTGTGTACCTTTTATTGTGACATATCTGTTCAAATCAGTTTCCTATTTTTAATAAGGTTTTCTTATGTCTTAAAGACTTATACATTCTGGACTCCATTTTTTTAAATCAGATATGTGATTTGCAAACATTTTTCTCGCCATTTGTGGCTTGTCTTTTCATTCCCTTAGGAGTCTCTTTGAAAACCAGATATTCTCAATTTTGATGAAACACAATTTATTAATTTTTCTTTTATGTATTATGCTTTTGGAATAGTATCTAAGAAATCTTTGCCAAACCCACATTTTCTTCTATGGTTTCTAAGAGTTTTATAGTTTTGCATTTTATATTTGAAATGCATTTTGAGTTAATTTTTTATTTTTATTTTTTTTTTAAATATATTTTATTGATTTTTTTTACAGAGAGGAAGGGAGAGGGACAGAGAGTTAGAAACATCGATGAGAGAGAAACATCGATCAGCTGCCTCCTGCACACTCCCTACTGGGGATGTGCCCGCAACCAAGGTACATGCCCTTGACCGGAATCGAACCTGGGACCCTGGAGTCCACAGGCTGACGCTCTATCCACTGAGCCAAACCGGTTAGGGCTTGAGTTAATTTTTAAATATGATGCAAAGTTCATTATTTTATATATGGATATCCAATTATTCCACCACCATTATTTTAAAAAACTATCTTTTTCTAATTAATTACCTTTGCTTCTTTGTCAAAAATTAACTGACTAGCCCTAGCCGACTTGGCTCAGTTGACAGAGCATCCACTTGCGGACTGAAGGGTCCCGAGTTCAATTAAGGTAAAGGGCACGTACCTCAGTTGCAGGCTCCTCCCCGGCCCAGGCCCCGGTCAGGGCACATGCAGGAGGCAACAAATTGATGTGTTTCTCTCGCATTGATATTTCTGTCTTTCCCTCTCTCTTCCCCTCTCTCTAAAAATCAATAGAAAAATATCCTCAGAAGAGGATTTTAAAAAAAAATTAACTGACCAATCCTATGAATCTATGGAGTCTCTATTCAGTTTCTACTTGTCTATCTTGATGCTAGTACTATATACTGCCTTGATTACTCTAGCTTTATAGTAAGTCTTTCAACCAGGCAGTATACATCTTCCAGCTCTGTTAGGGGGTTGTTGTTTTTTTCCATGTTACTTAGGCTATCCTAGATCCTTCCCATGTCCTTGTGAACTTTAGAATTAGCTTGTCAATTTGTATACACACATACAAAAAAATCCTCCTGGGATTTTTATTGCAATTTCCTTGAATCTAAAGACCAATTTGGAGAAAACTGACATCTTAACAATATTGAGTCTTCTGATACATGAATTCAGCATATGTGTGCATTTATGTATTTAGGTCCTCTTTAGTGTCTACCAGCAACATTTTATAGTTTTCATGTACAAGTCTTTCACATCTTTTGTCAGATTTATCTTATAAGTATTTCATATTTTTTATTGTATCAATTTTGAATTTCAATTTCATTGTTCCTTGCTAGCATATAGAAACACAACTGGTTTTTGCACATTAATATTGTATCCTACATCCTTGCTAAATTCACTTATCAGTTCTAGTATATTTTCTAGATTGTATATGATTTTCTCTATAAATAATCACATTGTCTAATCTACTTTTTGTCTTATACTGGCAAAGACCTTTAGCACAGTAGTGAATGAAAGCGATGCGAATGAACATCCTTGCTTTAGTCTAGTCCTCCATCATTAAGTACAATGTTAGTTATAAGTTTTTCATAGATGCCCTTTTTCAGGCTGAGAATTTCCAACCCTAGTGTCTGATGGATTTTATCAAAAATGAATGTTAAATTTCTAGATGCTTTCTCTGCTTCTACAAATTTTCTTTTTTTAGCTTAATATGGTGAATTACATTGATTGGTTTTTCAAATGTTAAGCCAACGTGCTTTCTTGAAATAAATCCCATTTGATCACACTGTATTATTCTTTCTATATATTGCTGGATTTAACTTGCTAAAATTTTGTTTAGAGTATTTTCATCCGTGTTTATATTGGTCCATAGTTTCCTTTTCTAGAACTATCTCTCTTTAGTTTTGTATCAGGTTAATGGTGACCTCAAAATGAATTGAGAAATAGTCCCTCCTCTTCCATTTTTCTGGAAGAATTTTAATAGAATTGGTATCAATTTTTCCTTAAATGTTGTAAAATTCACCAGTAAAGCCATTTGGGCCCGGATAGCTTGGGGAAAAGGTTTTATTTATTTATTTTTTAATATATTTTATTGATTTTTTACAGAGAGGAAGGGAGGATAGTTAGAAACATCCATGAGAGAGAAACATCGATCAGCTGCCTCCTGCACACCCTCTACTGGGGATGTGCCTGCAACCAAGGTACATGCCCTTGACAGGAATTGAACCTGGGACTCTTCAGTCCACAGGCCGACGCTCTAGCCCAGTGATGGCGAACCTATGACACGCGTGTCAGAGGTGACACGCGAACTCATTTTTTGGTTGATCTTTCTTTGTTAAATGGCATTTAAATATATAAAATAAATATCAAAAATGTAAATCTTTGTTTTACTATGGTTGCAAATATCAAAAAATTTCTATATGTGACACGGCACCAGAGTTAAGTTAGGGTTTTTCAAAATGCTGACACGCCAAGCTCAAAAGGTTCGCCATCACTGTTCTAGCCACTGAGCCAAACTGGTCAGGGCTGGGGGAAGGTTTTACACAGCAAATTCAACTTATTTAATTGATATAGGTCTATTCGGTAATTTATTCTTAAGTGAGCTTTGTTTTTTAAATGTTTTTATTGACTTTTAGAGAGAGAGGAAGAGAGAAGGAGAAAGAGAGAAACAGAAACATCAATGTGATAGAATATTGGTCGGTTGCCTCTCATACACAACCTGACCAGGGAGTGAACCCTCAACTTGGGCATGTGCCCTGAGTGGGAATCAAACCAGCAACCTTTCAATGCATGGGACATGCTCAACAAACTGAGACACACCAGCCAGGCTTAAGTGAACTGTGATGGTTTGCATCTGTCAAGGAATGTCTTCCAAGTTATCAAATGTACTGACATGAAGTTGTTCATAATATTCCTTTATTCTCTTAATATCTGTAGAATCTGCAGTGATGTAATCTCTCTCATTCCTGACATTCCTATTGGGAATTTGTAATTCTTGATCCCTGGTATCTTCTCATTTTCTTCCCTAAAGTTTCATCAATTTTACTGACCTCAAAGACCCAGGTTTTGGTTTCAATCATTTTGTCAAATGTTTTTTCTATTTTCTGTTTCATTGATTTCCACTCTAATGTTTATCATCTCCTTTCTTTGGCTTTTTTGGATTTCATTTGCTCTTCTTTTTCTAGGACAGGTGTTCAGTGCTTAAATTTCTCTCTAAGTATTGCTTTAGTTGTATCACACAAATTCCAATATGTTGCATTTTCATTTTATTCAATTCAAAATACCTTCTAATTTCTCTTCTGATTTCTTCTTTCACCCATGGGTTATTTAGATT
Source organism: Myotis lucifugus (assembly GCF_000147115.1). Lineage (NCBI taxonomy): Eukaryota > Metazoa > Chordata > Mammalia > Chiroptera > Vespertilionidae > Myotis > Myotis lucifugus. Next base: position 4,693,541 of record NW_005871114.1, read on the forward strand.
GTTATTCAGTGTCCAAATATTTGGGGATATTCCAGAGTTTTCTATGATTGACTTCTAATTTAATTCCATTGTGGTCAAATAACCATATTATATGCAAGGCACTGTGAAGAGTGTATACATGCTTTTCACTTAATCATCTGGCTTCCCCCCACAAAGCCAGATCTATAAAAAAAAATGAATAAAGAAAAGGTCAGGCTAAAAAAGTCTGCCACAGAGAAAAATAAGAACAACATAAGCCTACAGGCCAGATAACAGATAACTAGGAAATAACAACAAAAATTAATCTTAATGCTGAAATATTTATGAATTAATTTATGTCTAAGATTTGCTTCAAAATAAGCCAGAGTAAGGGAGAATGGATAGGAGGAAAGATCAAAGGAGATTGGCTACAAATGCAGCTGGTGTGGCTCAGTGATTGAGCATTGACCCAGGAACCAAGAGGTTGCTGGTTCGATCCCCAGTCATGATACATGCCTGGGTTGCAGGCTCAATCCCAGTGGGAGCCATGCAGGAGGCAGCCGATCGGTGATTTCCTCTCATCAATGTTTCTATCTCCTTATCCTTCTCCTTTTATCTCCCTCTAAAAATCAATAAAAATATATTTTAAAAAACAAGAGATTGGCCACTTGAACTGAAGCAAGATGATGGGTTCATGGTGCTTCATTACACTATTTTACTTTTAAAACATTTCAATTTTACTATAATAAAAGATTTGTTATAATTTAATATTAGTACTTCACTCAAAAAAACCTAGGTGAAAATAGTAGTAGCTTAAATGCTTTTCAAGAAAAAGAACTGGTAGCAGTGGCTTCTATGTGTTTGGAGAGAGCTTATAAATGAGAGATGACAAGTGTATAAATAGAATAAGTATGAGTCACTGGAGTTAGTCAAAGAAAAGAGCGTGGGCTGCAACAAAGTGAGCAGGTGACACAATTGTCCAGCCAAACAGAACAGAGTAACATATAAATATAAATATCCGATTTGTGACACAAAAGTTTCTCAATATACTTCAAAATTTCCTTCTAAGTTCATTTCATCTTTTTTCACGGATACTGCCTCGCACACTTCCCCAAGATGAAGCATCTCCTTCATAACCAACACTGTTTTCAAAAATGGGCTGCTGTGTTAACTATACCACATAATGTATTCTTTCAGTTTCACCAGGCAATAAAGAAAACAAAGCTTCCTTTTAATGTGTGATTTCTTCTTTCATTGCCAGATGTAGTTTTATGAAAATAATGAAGTTGGAAAATTAAGGAAATGCACTAACCATGCTTATCATATCACAGGAAGAACATCATGAGAACAAAATGTACCGGGTGCCTGCCATCCCAGTGAGCTCGGTGTTGGGGATACAGCAGTGAATAAACAAGTCCCTGATGCCCTGGCCTTTCTGGGCATCTAAACCTCCACCCCTACCCAGGCTATGAAGAAGGAAACGGAGGTCCAGAAAAGTTACACGCTTCCTGCCCGTGACTGCTCACTTTGTGATGGGATGAGGGCAAAACCCGGGTCTCCGGACACACTCGGTCCAGAAAAGTTACGTGCTTCCTGCCCATGACTGCTCACTTTGTGATGGGATGAGGGCAAAACCCGGGTCTCCGGACTGGGTTTGTAGCTAATCTCCTTTGATCTTTCCTCCTATCCATTCTCCCTTACTCTGGCTTATTTCCACGAATCATAGGTCCACTCCACTCCTAGCAAGTGCATCCCGAAGAAAACAATCATGATAAAGCACAACCCGCCCTAGGTCCCCGAAGGGAGTCATCACTTCACTGTCATCGCTGCAAAAGACAAGCCTTGCATGTAAAAGGCACTTATTCTTGACGAGGGTGCCTATCCTCATCGAATAGATCGGTACCGTGTCCGGCTGAATATTCTACTATTAGGGCAGCAGGTAGTCCGTCTGGAATAGTCCCTACCTGGTAACTATTTTTAAAAGGTATCCTTTTGTAAAAAAAAAATAAACGGAAAATGTCATGCAAAATTAATGACACTTCCGTAAATAAGTAAGAGCGTGGCCGGGTGAACCCACGGTCACCGCAGCGCGTGCCCGAGCACCGGCTCCTCCTCTCTAGCCCACGCTCCCTCGCGCCCACTCCGGGATGAAGGTGCCCGCGTCTCCCGCTCAATTTCAACGCTCCCCGCCCCGGGCAGCCGGCCGCCGGGGTTCCCAGCAGCGCGCGCCTCCGCGCATCAGTCACGCCCGCCAGCAGAGGTGAACCTTCGCTCCCGGCCCGCCCGCGCCCTCCGCCGGGCAGGCCCGAGGCCGGGAGGCAAACGCAGGGCGGCAAACGCAACACGACCCCGCGGCTCGCAGGGTCCGAGGCACCGCGGCAGCCACACCCACCGCCTGCGCGGTGACAGCTCCCGCGGCTGAGGCCCGCCGCGCCTACAGGTGCAGTCGCCAGTTCGGCCCCGCCCCAGCCGGGCC
>NW_005871114.1:4696237-4708142 GCF_000147115.1 Myotis lucifugus
TGTCTGAGGCGAGCCTGGTGAGGCACAGCTCCCTTGGCCCGGTCTTATAGGGCGGGACTAAGCGCCGGGCTCCTGCATTGCATTATGTCGGGGGGGGGCGGGGGCGCGCGTGCGCACCGCCCAGCCGGGGATCCGCGCACCGGCAGGTTCCCCAGGCCACGAGGCTGCGCGGACGGCGAGGACGGGAGGCGGGTGCCCTCGCGCTCAGCCCCGCCACTGCCCCAGTGACGGTCTGCGATCAGCCCGCCTTTAACACAGTTAACATATATCCTTGTTCTCTGTGTGCCAGACCCGCTGCTGCGGCAAATAGTCACCCTCAACCTGCAGGAAAAGTTTAACCAGGAGACCTGATGGGCTCTGGGCGGTGGAGAGTCAGAAAAGGGAAAAACGTGCACTCATGAAAAGCAGAACTGTGTTCGGGCATAATGTTTATTTTAGGAATGACCCGGGAAAATCCCAGCGGAGACCAGGACGGCCGCTCTGGGTGGATTTACGTCCCTGCCCACAGGAAGTTGGCAGAGGCCACTCAACTTGGAAGTAAATTATAAGCGCCAGGAAAATTAAATGACGGAGAACTGTGACGCTTGATGGCAGATGCAAGAGAGGCCCAGGGGCAATGTTTGATTTCCTACCAAAGTCCTTGAATCCGAGTGCCCCGCGTTGCTGGGATGAGGATGGTGGAAGTCTTTGAGAGGAGAGGTCATGGGAGACAGGAGAAGAGAGAGGCGGGTGGCTTGTGCGAAGGTACTGGGGTCCAAGAGTCCTGTTTAATGACGTTTGTGGGACGCCGAGTAAAGCAGTTGGTCATGACTGAAGCAGAGACTGAGGAAGCTTTATCAGGAAGAGTGCACACCTAGCCCTGAAGGACAACTGTTTTCTGGCCTCCATTAATCCAGGGCGCTGAACTTCCCTTTGAGGCAACGAAGCCCTTTACTATCCAGCTGGGTAACACAGCCCGGTCCGTGAGCTTTTCCTAGAAGCCTATCTCATCCTCCTCCCGACAAAAATCCTGGGAGGTGGTATATTGTATAATAGTTAAAAGCGTGAGCTCTGAAGACAGGCATCCTCAATGTAAATCCTTGCACCTTCACCTCACTTCACAGCGGGGTGACTTTGGGTAAGAACCTAATCTCTTTATATCCCAGTCTCCCCATCTGTAAATGACACTAGATGCAATTTAGCACATTTATCCATTCCACCAACAACTGTTTTAAGAGTTTGCACTTGTTTTGAGAACATACATTTGGGAATTTTATTTGTTTTTGTACACTTGGCACCCAGGGAACCAAAATACCACTGACTCAGCACATGCAGGCTTGGAAGACCAAGGAAGCGCTACTATTGCCAGCTGCTCATTGTACCAGAAACCCCATCCCAAGCCTGTTTCCATGGTCTTGATGGCACAGAAGAAGTCAGATCATCTCTGAGAAATCCCACTTTTTTTGAGCTGCAAGAATATGCAGAAACAAACAAAAATCTCTTCCCAAGTTCACCAACAGTCACACCATGTTAAGGTCCTTACGTTCAGGGAGACTTTTTTTTTAATTTTGCAATTCCCTATAGTTCCTCATAGAGTTCTGCACATAGCTAAGAGAAAGCTGGAAGGGTTTTGAAACCAGACAATACTGAAGCTCTGAAGCCGTTGGAAAGAGGTCAGGATAGGTTGGAAAGGAGCATTCCAAACAGGTCTGAGCATAAGGCAAGAGTTTGACTAATCTGTAATTGGTAACAATTAGAAATTAGGACAATATCAAATTGTAAAAAGTTAATTTCCTCAAACTTGTTCTTCACACATTGACATTAAGTATAATATCACATAATGTGGCTGTATTCAGTTACCTTAATGGAAATCCATAGCACTAATAGAAAATATTGCCTCAAATTCCCTGATGCCCACTTTTATAAAGAGCTTCAATGCAAGAAACAATATTTAAAGACTTTGGTCAGGAGATATCAACTTCATCCATTCCTCTGCTTATTTAAAATTTTACCCTTGGGTCAAGCCAAATCCCTCTATCCCAGTGTTTTGGCCCTTCCTGCCACTGATTTTTATTTAGTAAAAAAAAAAAAATTTTTTTTTCTTAGCTGATTGCCTTTCCAATTACTGGGGCACCATCGCCTGGTGTTAGCACTTCTGAATTGCAGGTTCAGCTCTTGAGAGAGCAAAATAAACTGTTTGAAAATTGAAACTGAAACACAAGAAATGAAGACAAATTTTGTGCCTTGCTATAAAGAGAATAGAAAGCCAGTTGCCTCTGCAGGAAATGGCAGACTACCCTAGCTAAGTTGATGTGCACGGCCAAAATTCATGGCTCTGAAGAGGAAAGCAAGGTGAGAAGAGGGGGGCATATGGCACGGGGCAGCTTCTTATTTGGCACCTGTCTCCTGACAGGGCATTCCTTTCCTGGGCATTCATTACCCAGACCACTCCCCCTTCTCTTCACCAATCCTGCCACCATCTATCCAGCTCCAGATGCCCCTGTCGTGGGAAGCCAGCCCTGCTCTGCACTCCTCACTCCTAGCCTGTTTCAACACCTACCCATAGAGATTGCCTCACCATAAGCAGCAGTATTTTCCCTGCAATTCAAGAAGGGAGGAAGTCCATATACCACTTCTCCTTCTGAAGCAGCTTTTGCTGGTTCCCTTTGTGACTTCTGACAGTTCCATTAGTACCTGAAGATTTTTGCTAAGATTAAAGCTGAATATCCTAAATAACTGTGTAAATTTTAACCATGGACATAGATATAACAAATGTGTCCCCCCCCAAAAAAAGCCTGTTCTAAAGTGATACATTTCTAAAGACTCTAAAATTAAGAATTTCAGCTATAGGCCAAAATAAAAGCCATAATAGCTATTTATTGAGCACTATTTGCTAAGCCCTAAGACCTTTATATTATCTAATTTAGTCTTTGCTAATTGAATTAGTACTTTAATTGGTAATTAAGTTAGTACTAGTTTTACTAAAATCTAATTTAAATCCTGTGGGTTTGGTACTTTCACTATCTCCAATTCAATCTGAAGTAACTGAGACTTACAGAAATTAAGCCACTTGTCCAAAGCCACACAGCAGTGAGTTGGAAAAGATGGACCTATTAACCAGTTCCTGTTTTTCTCTTTAGTTAAAAAGTGAGCCCAGAAGAATGTTCCGAAGTTGTTTTACCCGAGGAATAGCTGACTTAATCAGTCTGGTCGGAGGTGGTTGGACAGTAGGAGGGCACACACGGGCAGATTGCACCTGCGTGTTGAGTTCTTTTTCAGGCAGTGGGTGCTGACTTCCAGAGATCCACCCCAAATCTCTCCTCAGGACTCTGGCAGGGGAAAGACACACCAGGAAGACTGGCAGGGCAGGAGATACATTCTGTGTCCAGTATGAAACTAACCAGTGAATTAAAGATTTCACCTGCCAATTAACTCTTAGTCATGAAGTCGCTTGTCTTCAGACTAATAACCAACCTTGGGAAAGCCCTTCCCTAAGAAGGAGGCTGTAGAAGGCAGCTGCCCTGGCATTTAACTGCTTGGGTTGGAATTCCAACTCATCTTTTACTAGATGTTGGGCCTTTGGAGAGTTACTTAACTTTTGTAAGCCTCAGTTTCTTCAAATATGAATTAGGGACAATAATAGTTCTTGGTGCACCAAGCTGTGTAGTGATTAAAGGAGGTAATATATGTGTAATGTTTAGCCCAGAGCTCAATCAACATTAGCACTGAAAACTAGGATTATCAGGCACTTATTATTAAATCAGGAAGCCCAGAATTTAGCTTCCTCTTGATAAAATAAAAATAAAACCAACACATAAATGTTCTTTTTTTAATCATTAACAAAATATCCTAACTTTGTGTCAAGGTTCTCTGAACCTGAACCTCATTTTTGCTGCATGCTCAACTGGTAGAAACTGCCTGAAATTTGTTTTCTATTGTGGAGGAGGAAATGGGTCCATGTCTTTGGGTTAGACTCTTGGTTCCTGATCCACTTTAGTGAACCTCCCAGTCTTGCTTCTAAGTCAAGCACCTCTTTGTTGTCCTTGGAAGTAGCGCTTATCCTTTGAGGCACATGTGGTGGTAAATAAATCACGGGTCTGTCTCCATGACCAGGCACAGAAACAGCATCTGTATTGTTTACTGCCCAGCCCCGCTAATACTGTTAATGAATGATCTACATGCAGATACTTCTGACGTTAAGCTCAATGTTGCAAACGCATGTTTCATGAGGTAGGGTGCAACTCTACAGAAAGATTCCCTTCCCCATTCCTGGAAACCCTGTAGCTGACTTCCTGATCTTCAGCTTCTCAACACTGCTAATATCCTTCAGATGTTTCCTAAATGGTTTCAGAGCCCTCATTGTATAATTGTAAAACTGTGCCAAAATGCTAATAGTAGTAAGCTAACCCTTTCTGCGGCCTTTTAGCCACTCTTTGGGGATGTCTTGACAGCAGCACTCCTCAGCTTCTGCCTTGTTGGTGCAGTGACACCAAGTGGCCACACTCTGCAAGTGCAAGAGAGTATCAGCAGAGTCCAGGGCAGGCCTGGGAGGACTCCTGCTGTAAAACTATATCCAGGAATCTGTTGTCCCACAAAGATCTGGATCCCACGGTGGAGAACAATAAAAGGAAATTTGAAATTGAAGCCAAATAAATTCAGTTTCTCTTAAATATGAGCCAGTCTCAGAGAAGTTCAAATATAATTAGCCCCGGATCTGTTTATTCAGCAACCATTTCGTTGAATGATTGCTCTGTGGCAGGCTCTGTGCTAAGCTCAGACAGGGCTGGCTCATTTTTGTGGAACCTATGCAGTTGCATTGGCTTAATGCTGTGGGTGCTTGTTTACATCAATATTCTAAAATATATATTTATTAAAGTATACTGGAATATATTTCCCAGATATAAATTGGGCATAATAATGAGAGCTAATATTTATTAAGCATTTACTATATACTAGGCAGGTGCTGTGCTAAGCATTTCATATACATTAACCATTTGAGATAAGTTTTATTATAATCCCTATTTCAGAGTTTCAGAATCTAAGGCCCAAATCAAATAACTTAATAAAACCTAGGCCTTTGATCTTAACCAATATACTTAGTGAAATATGATTTAATAGAAATCTTCATGTTTGAAGATATAAAGAGCAAGAGCATTTTAGAACATCTACAGTTGAATTTGACCAGTCATATTTTTTAGTATGTCATCCTAAAATTTTATTGTGTATACAGTTTAGGTTGTTAGTTGCTTTTTTCTTTTTTAAATAAATGTTTTCTGTCATTTCCTAAAGGTATGTTATCTCCATTCCTAAAAACATTAAAGTCAAAGAAATAACAATATCCTGTTTGCCCTTAAACTGGTAAAACTTCACGGTCAGCTTTTGGAAAAGTGCCCGAGAGAGTCTGTGAATACAAATGTAAAACAATCATGTTATCATGAAACAATTACAAAAATTTCTTCTGGTACGTCATCTGTACAATTCCCTTTTCCTCCTATTTTCCCCACCATGTGCAGGGCTTTCTTTGGATATGTCCCCTTTCTCTACCTCCTACTAACTTCACATGCCCTTCAATGTGTCCATGATTTGCTTATCTTGGGCCCAGCTATAGCAACAAGACACACTGCAACTTTTGAACCCAAATTGGTTTAGATATGCTGTAGTTTTGGAACATCCTGTAACAAGAAGGTAACAATACCCCTGCAGCACCCCACGTGGCATAATGGCTACATCCAGGTTGGTCTGGATTCATTGGAGAGCAGGTCAAATGGGTGAGGCCTGGCAGCAGGGAGTTCTAGGGTAAATCTGATACATATTATGAACACTGCTACTGCCCTGTCCTAATACCATAGCTGCCATGACTAATTTATCAGAATCACTCTCAGCATGGGATTCAGACAACCACTACCAATGCATTGGAATTGGTGTGCTAGGTGAGACCTATTGACCATCCTTATTCAAAGAAGTTGGTAATGTTAAATGAAACTGGTACCAACAGTTTTCTTTAGTGTAGTTCCAAACAGCCATGAAGCTTACAGGGACAGCCCCGTAAAGGGAGGACCTGATAAGGAACTGAATGCCTCTAGGCCAAATGGAGGAACTGGAGTGAAAAATTAGAAAACCTAAAGAAAATGAGAAAATCCAATGGAAATTAGCATGCCGTGGTAACACTATGAAAACAATGATGCCCAGGGCAAAAGGATTGGGGCAGCAAAACTAACTCCAGACCTCACCTGCTAGTGAGTTTCAGCCTACCAACAGGCTGACAGCCAGGAGATTTTGAATGACCAAAGCAGAGCCATGCTAGTACAATGCAAGCACTAGTAGTAGGCCTTTCTTCATATTTCTCCCTTTTAAATTCATTCACCATCTGTATGGCTAATATCCAGTTCCACTGTCCACCCTGGAATGTTACTCCTCAATTCAATTGCTATAGCTGCCTGTGATGTCTTTAATGGGTATTTTATTGGCAACATAAATAAACCAGTGGGCCCTCCAGGTCCACGGTGGTGGTGACAGGGCAGCACCTGGGAAAAATATGTGAGCAGTCTCTACCCTTGAGGGTGATGCTGGGACAGTGCTGCGACTGCAGATCGACACTGATTTTTTTCTCTAGGAAAACCAGGTAAAGATTGGGGATATTTGCCCTAAGAACAGAGGGTAGAGCAGATCCAAGAACCTTATAGGAAGTCAGGTCCAATGCCAGAGAAAGACTGGCTGATAGTTCCAGGGATGGAAGAAGTCTGTAGATACTGGCCAGAGTGTGGGACCAGGGGAGAGATGAAGAGGGTCCGGGGTTGAGGCCAAGGCTCTGAAGCAGCCATGGCAGCAGAGGCCAAAGTAACTAACACACGTGCAGGCTCCCTTCACCCCCTACTCTTGTTTCTCTTTAGACTTCTGACCTAGCCATCAGGCAATGCACACGTTTTAGAAGGTGCTGGTATCGTATAAAGTATGTTCCATGTGAAAAAAAAAATTGAGTTTCCCATTAGTAAAAAGCTCTGGTTTCTTCTACCTTTGAATCAGGACATTAAAATTACTTGCCCTTCTCCACATGATGCTCAAAAAAATAAAGGTATAAAGAATAGTTATAATGGAGTTGTAAGGATTTTGCAACTGACCTACATATTGATAATCCAAGAAACAACCAATATATATCAAAGCCTCCCATGCCTACAACACTACCCTAGGCCTTTGGAAGAGATTCAAAATATACTTAATGCAAAATCAAATTTGAATACTTGGTAGAAATATATTCAGATTTAAACTGTAGTGAATTTCAAAGCACCTGGCCCTGGGACCTTTCTGAGAATGAAGAGACAACATCCCCTGAAAAAAAAAATCTTTTCACTTAATCTACAAATATTAGTCAACAAATATTTATTGACTGTCATGCTCACATTCAGTGATTGCCATCCCATTCTCACACAGATAGATACAGGCAGACAGGCAGAAAGAACTGAATGTTAAAAGGTGCCCTTCTAACACAAAGAAACATTGCTATTATTTCAAATCCTGTTCTTGAACTCTGCAAATTAATCCCCATATTACCAAAGAAGCTATTTTTAAGTCTTAAGTGTAAATTAAAGAATACATATCTGAGAGGTCACCAGATACTTGATCAGAAACAATACAAATAAATAGTCTGCATTTTTTTCTACAACTCACATCCACCAAACATAAATTGGTTTCATTGACATGTCTAATTTTTTTTCCATCCTTTTCACTAAGAAATAGTTTAGAGAAAACAATGGCAACTTCATAGAAATGAGATGGAATATCTATTTGGAGATGGCATGAGGCCCTTTTTGATCACTTGAAAGTCACTTCTATTTTATAAACTTGTTGTGATGAATCAGGAAACAAATATAATGCCAAAAAAAGTGGATTACTTATTTATTGTAATTTCTCTAAGGATAAGGAAACTTTGAGATTAGGTGTACACAGAATTGTAACTATTTCTTAAAACTATTTTTTATTCTGTTATAGAGAAACGTGTAAAAAGAAGTGAATAAGACTACCTTATTGCCACTAAGGAAGAAACAATAAATTATATAGGAGCCCTACCTTAAAGTAGCTTCAATGGGTAGCTCGAAGGACTGAATCTCAGCCAGGACATTCTCGTAGGTTTGATCTGAGTCTTCTTCCAACATTGCTCCACATGCCCCTGATTTTCCAGTTGCAGACATCAGATTTCGAGTGCAATACAGTTGTAATTTATAAAAGAAAGGTAGTTTTCCTTATAATTATCATAAGGGTTCTCTGTTCAGCCAGAGTAGCCGCAAAACTGAGCTCACTGTCTGACTTCAAGCTATCAAAAGCCCTGCTTCCAAGAATGTTGCACAGCTGTTGCTGTCCTGTCTCTACTTATAACATTTTACTTATTATTAACCTTGACACAGTTCAGAAAGTTCCTGCCTGATGCTTGCTATATTTACTCACTTGTTTTTCAAAGATAGTAACTACACACTTGGTTGGAATCAAAACCATTATACTATAAAAAGTTATTAAATGCAGTGGACTCGTTAGGGCACATATTTTTTTTGGCACATATTTTAATATTAGAGGCCCAGTGCACGAAATTCATGCACTCGGGGGAGGGGGGGAGAGGAGTGTCCCTCAGCCTGGCCTGCGCCCTCTCACAGTCTGGGAGCCCTCGGGGGCCTAAACTGGCAGTTGGACATCCTTAGTGCTGCCACGGAGGCGGGAGAGGCTCCAGCCACTGCCACTGTGCTCACCAGCCATGACCCCGGCTTCTGGCTCAGCAGTGCTCCCCCTGTGGGAGTGCACTGACCACCAGGGGGCAGCTCCTGCATTGAGCATCTGCCCCCTGGTGGTCGGTGCGCGTCATAGTGACCAGTCATTCTGCCGTTCGGTCAACTTGCATATTAGCCTTTTATCATATAGGGTCATTTTTGCTACTTATATAATTAAAGCCATGCTCCCAGTTATTCCTGCAACTATACCATTGCCCACAAACCCAAGCATGAGGCTTGTCCAGGAAAAATGTAGCATCCAATAGGATAGGATTTTGAGATCACTGGGCTACTTACTTGGTTACCCCTCTCCGCTTCTCCACCCTACTCACTGCTTAATGTTTCTCCATTATAGAATCTTCCCTTCTTTGTCCCCTGTCCAAATGCAAATGCTCCTGGAAGCAGTTAGATTTTAGTAACTTATGCCTCACTGTGAATGAGTTTGCCAGATCCTTTCTGCAGACTAGGTTTTGATGGAGAGGGAGAAGATGCCAGGATATAAAAGGAGACTGGTTGCCCCTGAGAGGAAGAAAGAGTGCAGGAGGTAGAGGCCTGGAATATCGAGGGAAAGTGTGGCCTGCAGCCAGCTCTAAGTACACCTAAAAAATTAGATGGGCACATATTTCCCATTACCATTTGCTCTATATCTTCCTCAGCTCTAAGTTTAACCTCAGGTGGGCATTGAAAGAGATGAATAGTGATATTCTTCCATATGAACCTATTTTTTATAGTTTTTATAAGATTTTTAAATATTGCTCTAAAAAAATGAAGTTCTCTTAAAAATATAAGGCATAGAAGGCATATGTCATAAATTCACTTCTCCCTGTATCAGACCCTTGCTAGTGCCTCGCTGCGGGCACATCCTGCCTCTGTGCCCCCTGACTTTGGTCTTAGCCATGGGACTTCTACTGCCTACTGAGATATGAGCTCAAGTGGCAGACTGTGAGCTCCAAGCCTAGGCTTTGTAAGGCCTCGTATATTTCTGTTTGCTCTTGCACCTCTATCATCACCTAAGGAATCATGCCCTAGCTAACTTGCTGGTCCAAGAAGGAAGCAGAGTCATCCCTGCTGACCACAAATCTCCAGGAGGAAGCATACGGTATATCCAATCTCGCTGCAGCAGCCTAAAGCAGAGCTGCCCACCACACCCAGGCTGGATCAGCCATGCCCCACATGATCTACAGGCACAGGAGCAACAGTAAGTGATTATTGTTTTCAGCCACTGAATGATGCAGCAATAGCAAAGCAATGCAGCATCCTGCATGTCAATCCCACCAATAGGCTCAGTTCTCAGCTCTAGCACTCCTCCAGTGCAGGGTGGAAGAAACGCTACAGACGTATGCCTAACACCATTTCCCCCAAGACGAAGGGATGATGACCTCCTTTAAGACTTGACACAAAACAGTGTTTTTCTATCTTGTGTTAACGTCATGTATGTGCAAAGCTTTTAATTTACATCAAGTTATCAGATTATTTAAGAACAGAATGTCTATTGGATTCATATTTGTATTCCTCATAACACTTAATACATTGCCCTATATACAGTGGGTGCTCAATAAATGCTTATTCAATGAATGAGTGAATGATGGCGAAAGCTACACGTTAAGAGCTATCTCTGACTTGTGAGAAAATGTTGGTCCAATTTAGGCAAAAATCTGACCATTCCAGATTGACTTTATCAGAATCTGAGTATACATAAATGCAAGATGACAAATTACTCTGCTTGTAAGAGAGCTTTGGTCTCATATGCTCCATCATAGAGGACAAATTCATAGGTAATGCCACATACCCCTGAACATGTAATAGTGATGACCCAACCTTACATATCACATAGTTAAAAAGCAACAACTGACTCTTCTCCATACATACCCCAAATTTTTATTTTTTTAATTTTCAAACTTACAGAAGAGTTACAAGGTGAATACAATGCACAGCCATATACCAGTTGTTAAAAATTTGCCACATTTACTTTCTCTTTTTCTCTCTTCTTAGTCAAGGGGATTGTGTAATGTAGGCATACGCTTGTAATATATAGTGAGAAATTTGCATTAATTCAAATAGAGTATGTTTAGAATAACAACACTATACTACAAAGTAGAATCATAAGCAGATCACAATAGCTTTGACTCCTTGTTCCTACAGGACCCTGTTCTTACGACGCAGTCCTTCATCCTTTTCGGGGACAGTAGTCCCACCAGGAGATTCAAGGCTCTCCAAGGTATTGGCCTGATAGCCTCATCTGTTCCTCAGCTCTCCCCACCCCTCCTCTACTCCTACGCTTCGCTCCCTGCTCCTCCCACTTCTGTTAAGTGAATTTTCTCTCTGCCTCTTACTTTCTTGTAAACTGTAGAAGACACAGGCAACAACTTCCTGTTTCCACTGCCTAACCAGCATCTTCCTTTTATTCAAAACTTTCCTGGAGTGCCATTTCCTGCCGGAAGTCCACACAGATTGAACCAACAGGAGATGATCTCCTCCCGAAAGTAGCATTTAAGAAAAACAACCTTCCCTATCCCGTAATGCTGACCACAGATTCACCAAATAAGGAAAAGAAAAGGAGGAAATGGAAAGTTTTTTAAACAGCCATATTCCAAGATGCCCATAAAAGTGAATAGTGTGTGTGATGAGAATGTTCCCTCTGTTCCTCCCAGCTGCAGCTCAAAATGATTGACTACTTCCTAGATCAAACCTGACCGCTGTCAGATGGTTAAGTGGCCCTACGCCAGTGGTTCTTGTCCCTCCCCAACCCCAGTGCAACGTCCGGGGACATTTTTTATTGCTACAACTGGAGGTGAGTGGTACTGACATCTAGTGGGCAGAGGCGGGAGATGCTGCTGAATGACCTACAATGCGCAGCAAAATTGCCCCCCCCACCTCCCCCCCCCCCCCCGGGGGGGGGAAATAAAAAGCCCCAAATTGAATTTGTGGAGGGGTGGAAAATCTGGCCCGAACCTTTTAATTTTGTAAGAAAAGGAGGGATGGGGGGATAAAAATTGTGCGGGGGCGGGGGAATTTTGAAGCCCTTTTTGCTTTGGCTTGTGGGGTTGGGGTTAAGGGGGGGAGAAAATTTTAGTCCTTTTATATTTAAGAAAAAAGACGAGGGTTTTGGATTAAAAATCTCTTAAGGCAATTTAAAACAAAATAGCGTTTTTATGATATTAAAAAAACCCCCC
>NW_005871114.1:4708242-4765325 GCF_000147115.1 Myotis lucifugus
CCACCCTCCCCCCCCCCCCCCCCCCCCCCCCCGCGGCATTTATCCAGCCCAAAATGCAAATAGTGCAAAGGTTGGGAATTCCTGCCCTAAGCTGATCTTTGGGACACAGAATCAGGCTATGTGTGGTATTGATAAGGCCCTGTTCCTGGGGCCCCTTTCTGGGCCTCTTTTCTTCTTCTGCATAGCTGAGTCTATGTCTTATTAGTCTGCTAGGAATCTTAGTCCCTAAGATTACAAACCAACGTCTGTGTTTTTAATTGTTATAGTTTCTTTGAGCCAAACTGATGACATATGCCGGGGAGCAGGATTTCAAATACTCCCCAGCTTCCTTTTTAAGTTTATTAATCGAGTAAAACTCGGTCAGTCTTTCACCTTCCTCCCTCACCAAGACTAGAATCCCAGCCTCCTCACTCTGTACTGGAACCACTAGTGGAAGCATCATGTGCATGTGTTTTCCTGGCACAGGGGCCCTCTGCTATTTGAGGTCTCTAGGAAACATAGAGCCTGGGAGCAAGGCAGGGGTGGCCAGAAGGTAGGAGGAGGGTACCAACAGGAGGTGGCCCAACCTGACAATTACCACCTGTTGTTCACTGTGGTCAGAGCCCTGGTATAGTCTGAGTTTCACCCGCCTACCACTACCTCATACCTTCCTGTGGGAGTAATTCTCTCACATTTATAGGTAGTTCTCGTATTTCTATACGTTTTGATGTGTCACTAAAAAAAAAAAAAAATCAGTAACCTAGGAATATAGGAGAATTTCCCAATATAATAAAGGAAATCTGTCCCCCCCCCCAAAAAAAAAACACCCCATGCTAACATCTCACTAGTTGAAAAAATGTCATTGGCCTCCTCCGCTCAGGAAAACATCACTAACTCTATTTGAATTTGACCTGGAAGGCCTAGCCAATGCAATAAGGCAAGATAAAGAAATAAAACATATAAAGGTCAGTAAGAAAAAAGTAGTTTTGGATCAACAAACAGAATTAATGAGTGAATTCAGCAAGGTCTCTAGATGAAAAAAATTAAATATGTCTATATATTAGTAACAATTAGGAAATGAAATCCAAAATCAATACCATATATGATAGCATCAAAATACATCAAATATTTAGAAATTTTCTAAAAAGCATGCCAGGCATGCTCCACCTCTTGCTCACCCCTCTTTTGGAAATACTCTTGTTCTGATATCCACTTGGCTCTCACTCCATCACTTCCTTCAGGACTTTAACCAAAAGTTATCACCTCAAACAAAGTAAAACCTAAACATTATATTTAAAGATGCAGATGCTAATGAATTATAATAAAAACTTTAAAAATATTGTACTGCAATAGCAACTCAAAAAAAAGTCATCACCTCAGTGACGCCTTCACTGGAAATAAAATCCAATATTTAAAATCTGATCTGGAATTTTGTATCCCCACCCCACTCCTCTATTTTTATCCCTTAATACTTATCCCCTTCAGCACACTGTTCACTTATTTACCTTGTGTATTATTTGTCTCTCCTCTTAGGATGCAAGGTCAATGAGGACAGGAAATTTTTTCTGGTTTGTTCACTGATGTATCTCCAGTGCCCAGAACTGTACCTGGCAAATAGGGAACACACAGTAAATATTTGTTGGATGGATGGATGGATAAAAAGGATGGATGGATAAAAAAGAAACATAAAAATGAGAAAGCAGAAAAATAAATACCTGAATAATTTTAATATAAGAGAGCAAAAAAAAATAGTACTAGAAAAGAAGGAGGAGTAAAAATGCCAGGAAGGGCATCCCAACTATGTATTGAAAGATAAATGGGTAAACAACACGTAGCACAAACATGCAGTGGAATATTATTCAGCCTTTAAAAGAAAGGACATCCTGTCTCATGTTCCAACATGGATGAAGCTTGAGGACAATATATTAAGGGAAATAAGTCAGTCACTCACACACACACACACACACACACACACACACACACACACACTGTATGATTCCACTTATATGAAGTATCTAAAGGAGTCAAATTCATGGAAACAAAAAGTAGAATGTTGGTTGTCAGGGGTTGAGAGTAGAGCGGAACAGGGAGTTGTTTAATGGGTATAGAGTTTTATAGAGTTTTTTCCTTTATTCTTGAATTTATTGGGACCTTGATTAATAAAATCATATAGGTCTCAGGTGTACAAATCTACAGTACATCATCTGTGTTCACCACCCCAAGTCAAGTCTCCTTCCATCACTATTTATCCCCCCTAATACATACCTCTTCCACCTGCCCGGGGTATAGAGTTTTAATTTGCAAGATGAAAAAGTTCTGGAGGTTTACTTCACAACAATGTAAATATACTTACCACTACTGAACCGCACACTTAAAAATGGTTAACAGAGTTTTAAAAAATTACAAGAAAGGCTCGGAAGAGAACAAAATATCAATGTAGGAAGAGCATTGGGACTGAGAATTGAAGAATGGATAATATTTGGGAATTCTAGGATGGTGAGGGCACCCATGGCTAATTCATATGCAAAGCAGGTGGGAACAGGGCCCCTTAATGTAGAAAGAGGTCATGCATGGCCAGGGACGTGAGTGTGCCTGGGGTGGTGAACAAGGGTTGCCGCTGGAGACAAGTGTGGAGATGCAGAGGTAGCAGAGATTGGGCCCTAACTGTTGTTTTGCTGCTACTGTTACTATACCCACAGCTACTAGCACAATGGCTGGCACAAGTTAAGTGCTCAATAAATATTTGTTCAATAAATAATCTTGACACAGCAGGGCAGTGCTTTGTAAGTAACGGACAACCAATCAATATTTAATCATGATATCACAGAGTTTGACTTGCAAAGGCTATCTAAAATAAAATAGTTAAAAGTTGTTTTAGTCATATTAGTAGTAGTATTTCAACATTAGACATGGATATTCAGTTAAATCTTAAAATTATAGCATTATTATTTTCAGGAGACTCACAACGATATGGTTCGTTATTTGAAAGTTAGTTTTTAAAAAATATCTGTTATTCAAAATTGTGATCCAACAGGGCCATTGTATATTTTTGTCTTACCACCTTCAAAATTTAGGATGTAATATTTTATTGTAGAAAGCATTTTGGTCTTTCAATGGATCTGTGTTTCCTCAAAAAAACTATATTCCTACTGTTCTTTGAGTGATTAAGAAAAGTTTTAAGGGATTAAGAAAATGGTTTATAAAAATCTGTTCTAAATTTCTGATATAACTCATCACATTTTTCTGTTTATAAAGTTATAGAGGATATGGTGTTTTTGTGAGTATCATAATATCATTACTGTTACCCGAGCTACTATTCCCCAGAACAGGCTGTGGTTCTGTACATCTCTGAACCCTATACAATGCCTTCCCCAAACTTGTCTTCTTATCTGTAACATGGGGATAATAATAGCATCACCTACTTCATGTGGTCGTTGTGAAGATTACATGACTTTTAAGCATTTATTTTTTTTTAAATATATTTTATTGATTTTTTACAGAGAAGAAGGGAGAGGGATAGAGAGTTAGAAACATCGATCAGCTGCCTCTTGCACACCCCCCAGTGGGGGTGTGCCCGCAACCAAGGTACATGCCCTTGACCGGAATCGAACCTGGGACCCTTCAATCTACAGGCCGATGCTCTATCCACTGAGCCAAACCGGTTCGGCAGCTTTTAAGCATTTATGAGGCACAGCACTCTGGGGAGTGTTCAGCACACGAAGAGCATAAGTAAGAGTTAGCTGTTATAAATACTCATCCTTTCAGGCCATGTTCAAATGCCACCTCCTTGTGGGGAGTGATTTCCTTCTATCTCCCATAACTCTTCTGAACACATCTTTAGTGAAGATCTATCCCTTGAAATTATTGTTTCTGTTATACATTTATCTACCTCCCTGGACAATGAGCAATAAATCTGCCTTATGCCTCTCTAGACTCAAAGCATCCAGCATAATGTTAGGCGCACGGTGGGTGTATATGAATGACTGCTGAGTGAATGAAAGACTTACATAGGAATGATGGAAACAATAATGATCCTCCGAAACAAATATCAGTGCTGTTGACGCTTAATTAAATTGGCACTTTCCCAATTCGACAAGAAAATTCTGGACTAGTTGTTTTATGATTATTTCTTTTATCTTTGTGCAAATCTGTGGTTTCATTAAGAGAAGACAGGGTAAAATCTCTCCATCCACCTACATTGTCTGTTTTTCTGAGTTCTCCAACATAATTGCTATAGGAGAAATACCTTCACCAAGTAAGTACTTGAATCTTATACCTCTTTTGTTTGTTATATTAGGGTTCTTTGACTGAAAAATTTTAGGGTGCCCTTGTTGATCTTTTCCCGGGTGTAAATCTTAAACATTTTCATCCTGGCTGATACAGAATCAAGTCAACCCTATTGTCAGAGAGCTAGATTATGGTGCTACCTAGTGGTCAGCTTTTGCCACATATTTTATTGAAAGTGGCTCATGCTCTTCTAGGTTTTCATTTTATCTTTTATATTGGCCATTGTAAAATGTCATTAGAAATCACTAAATATCTTGCTCTTTTTTTTTCTAGAATGTTTGGCAGCTGTTCTATGTGTAATTTATCCTCTGTTCATCTAGTTCAGATCTCTTCAGCAGAACTGAGAATTTCAAGATATGCTACAAGGCCTATTATCAAGAAGCCACAGATATCTTTTACTCTCACAGGAAAGCCAGGATCATTACCGTCAGAATGCAGGACACTAACTTTTGGGGGCCATGCTATGAAAGGATAGGCTGCCGGTGTCCCATTTGAGTCCACACATGCCTGGCAGGCTGCCCACAGCAAGTGCACCCCTCCTTGGCACACATTCTTCTAAACAATCATTCTCTTTTGCCTCTTTTGAAACCAAACAATTCCCTCCAAAATATGGTTTCAGGCATCAAATCGGAAATAGCACTAAACAAACGGAAATGTTTTGCTTTAAATACCCAAGCCATTTGTTTACATTAAGAAATAGTTTGCATTCAGAGCCCATAATTGAAAAGAAACATGAATCATCAATCAAAGAGGACTTTATAGATAAGAAATAAGCACTGGCCTGAACAATTGTATTAAACACATAGAACTCTTCTTGGGAGCTTTTGCTGAGTCATTTTTCAGGAAGAGGGCTGTCCAGGGAGATTTCCCCGGGAGGAACAATTGACAATATTTTCATATTAATAGCCCCCAGTTAGTTTATTGTTCTCAAAACTTTTGTTAATGAGTATTTTCCTGTTCGGTTAAAAAAGACATTAATCAAAAGACAAAGCCTAATCTGATTTATTTTTATGTATTTTTCTTCTGTGATATTAAATATATTTAAGAAGTTGTAAAACGTCCTTACTGAGCAAAATATTAAAAAATATTTTGTTCCCAATTGTTTTCTTAAAATATATGTGCTGTAGTATATGTTGGATTCATTCATTAGAGTGATTCCAAATATTCATTTTGTAGTCAGTTCCCAACGAGGCAGCAGAAATGTTTCTACTTGATGGTTTGGAGCCTCTTCCGCCCAACTCCTTCCAAGATTTCTCTCAGTTACCCCTCAGATAAGGAAGGGACCATCAGTGTGGGCTCCTGGAGACCAACTGAAAGATTAGGCCCTTCACACAAGGGCTCCTCAGAAAACGCTTCTTCAGGATCTCAGAGGAAAACAGGGCCATTGTGTTCCCTGGAGAATCCCTACCACACACACTTTGGGCCCTGTCCTGTCCACAGCACTGAGCCTCTCTCTTTCTCAGCTTGTGAATCAGAGTTTGTCAAAAGGGGCTGAAGTCACCTGCCAATGGTACTGAAGGAGGTAAATTGTGAAATAAGATCACTGTGTGATTATGATTGCAGTTAATATAAATAATTATCATGCTTGTTGTCTTGATTTAACGCTAATATATCTCTTACCTCTTATGGCACCCCACCCTACCCCTTCAGTCCCTGTGCCAACTGAAGCCCTGGTGAGAAAGCCTCACTTTGCATGCCCAATGTAGCTTTCTTTCTGTACTAGTGATAAACAATAGTGGTCCCAGATAAACAGTCAGGTACCAAAGCTAAAGTGTCCTTCTGAGTAATGTAGCAGTTGCATGCAGACCCTGGAGTTGGACTGCCTAGGTTCAAATCCTACCTCTGCTACTTATTAGCTATGTGACCCTGGCCACTTTTCTGTGCCTGGAGTTTTCTAATCTACATAATAGACAAGCTTCCATCTCATAGGTTTGTTGGGGATATTAAACTAATTAAATGCAAATAAGGTCTTTAGAACAGTGCCAAGAAATAAAAAGCACTATAGATTCACTTATGTCCTTGTTTAATAAGGAATAAGGTTATGAACCACTGAGGATAATATTCTAAAAAATCAACTGCTTTATAATTTTGTTATGGTAAGTTTATTCTTCTGTTTCTTTTCAAATGGACACATATAGATGTGTCTCTCATGCTCAATGGTCAGAGTTTTGAAAATGTCAGTGACCCATAAAAATGTTATGGGACTATAGTGCTCATATACTTATTATAAAGTCATTTCCTATGTACTGATTTTTACTTTTTGTTAATTTACTCATTCATCTTTTAAAAGAAATCAATATATGTAAGAGCTTCATATGTACCAAGCCCTTGAAAAGTCCACAGGTCAGTGGAGAAATTTCTCCTTTATCCCAACTGGACTGAGAATAGGTGGGATCTGGGAATGAGGTACCTGCAGTCCACACCCAGGATGACACACACCTGCTAGGAGGGTTCACCTCTAGACTTGAGGGTCAGGCTTTGAATGCAGATCAGTCTAATGCTAGACTCTAGCAGCTAGAGCTCATAACCACTGTGTGATACTGCCTTCCTGGCTCAGTGGAGCTTCATAACCCAGGACCATTGCTTTTTACATGAGTCCTAGAACCTTCTATTCTCCAGGCTCTAGGCTCCTGGAGTTCATTTTTGGGTGAGAAGAAAAGAATTAATATTAGAAAAAGAATGTCAAATCCCTAGAAAGAACCTCAAAAGAAAAAAAAAGGATCTGATTAAATGCACCTTTAGTGGGTATGTTTTTTGTTTTTTTTTCTGCTTTGATATTCCCCAACCATCATTAAAGAAGGACTCTACTGTGGGGGAAGGGGGAAGCTGAAGTTTTCCTGTGGTTTTTCATCAGATCTCCCTGACTTCTCCTTCTCAACCTCCTTCCCAGATTTCTTTTCTAATCTGTCCCTTTAATGTAGTTGTTTCCCAGGAACCTGTCCTCAATTTTTTCTTCTTGTGCTAGTTCTTATGAGTTCATCCTCCACTGTGTATTGATGGGTCCCAAATCTAGATCTTTAATTGCATTTCTCTCCTAAGCTCCAAACTTTATTTCTAACAATCTACAATAACATCCCACCAGAATATCCTGTCCCACTGACATTCAACATATCCAAAACTGAATTCATTAACTTTCTTCTCTTAGTCCATTTGGGCTGCTCTTATGGATTGCCATACACTGGTTGCTTAACAGTGAACATTTATTTCTCACAGGATGGGAAGTCCAAGATCAAAGCATCAGCAGATTCATTGTCTGGTGAGAGTCTGCACCCTGGTCCAGTAATGGCCATCTTCTCACTGTGTCCTCACATGGTAGAAGGGGCAAGGGAGCTTTCTGGGGTCTCTTTTTATAAGGACGTTAATTTCATTCATGAGGGCTCCACCCTCAGGACCTAATCACCTCCCAAAGGCCCCACCCCCAAATACAATCACCCTGGGGATTAGGTTTGAGGGTCCTCCAACATTCAGTCCATAGCATTTCCTTCCCACTTTAAGCCTGTCTCTATACCAAACACCCACATACTAATAATGATATCCCCAACATAGACATTCTTACTCTGCCCTTATTCTCCAGATCAATCTCTGCCTACCTCTGATCCATTAACTCTGAGCCTGGTTACCTCTGGGCCTTTGTAGATGCTGTTCCTTTTGTCTACCTGGTAAACTAATTTCTATGTATTTTTTAAAATGTCTCAACATAGACATCTCCCTCCTCAAAGCCACCTTAGGTCCTGAATTGTACTTCACATAATTTAGGTAGAGGACATATATATTTTATTTCCAATACTAAGCTATGAATGCTTTGAAGCCCACCTCTGGCCCTGATTCACCTTCAGAGTTTTCAGAGCCCTTAGTACAAGATGTCATATATAGACCACCTCAATAAATGTTTGCTAAAATAATCAATTAATCAGTGTAGTAAAAAGGAGCCAGTGTGTTTTAGAGTGGTGACTTATTTCTTCCTCCACTCATTCTTTACCTTCAAATTTCCATTTACCTACAATCACTTTTCTAGATTGGCCACCACTCAGAAATTTTGATGTTGTAAAAACACTCTATCTCACAAAACATTTTGGGGTATATTTGGTTCACAAGGCCTGACACAATCGGTCCCCTTACAAGGACATCTATCATAGACTAAAAACTGAGCGAATGAGTAATGTGAATTCCTTCACTTCAAACACACTATGATAAAAAGAAAAGTTTCCATTTATATCAGGTTTTACAGGGTTATGGTTCAATAGGTGATCTGTATGCTTCCTTTTTACTTCTAAACACATGTGTTCCTTTGTTTCTCAGGAAGCAATTATCATGTAGCCATGGAAATCAACAAGTGCAAAGGAAATGTTGCAGGGGAATAGTGAAGCCAACTAACTCAACTCCACAAAAGTTGGTCACATCCTAAAGTAATTAAAATACAACCATCCAAAAGCTCTTAGATGAGGTGTTCATTGGTGCTTGGTATTTTGACAGTAACTGTATAGAATGTAAAAACATTTTTAAAATTCTAAAGCATTTATCAAATGTAATATATTATCAAGACAAATGAACAAATATTTATTGAGTGCTACTTTGAACTAGGCCCTTTCACATATATTCTCTCATTTTATCATCTCAAATAGCCCTATGGAATCTATGGAATATATATATAAAATTGATTTTTTACAGAGAGAAAGGGAGAGGGATAGAGAGCTAGGAATATTGATCAGCTGCCTCCTGCACACCCCCACTGGGGATGTGCCCGCAACCAAGGCACATGCCCTTGACTGGAATCGAATCTGAGACCTTTCAGTCTGCAGGCCGACGCTCTATTCACTGAGCCAAACTGGTTAGGGCTGGAATAGCTATTTTTGGTATCTATTCTACAGATAAACATAATAATAAATAACTTGTCCAGACATTAGCGAAAGATAGGGCTTGAAGGACATGCTCTATCAATCAAAATTCATCTTAGAGATAAATGATATCTGGATCCTATAGTCTGAATTTCAAGAGGGACTCTACACAGAACCACCTTCCAACCAACTTTCCACATTTGTAAGATTCAACTGCTTCTCTGCTTTAATAGGCCTACAATTCATAGCCTTGAGGTAGATTTGTGATTTGGAGATTTAAGATATCTCAATAACAGGAAAGATCAAGACTATAAGTTGTTTTCTTTTATAAGTCGTAAACATTACATAAAATCCTGACACAATAGACAATCTTATTAATGTCTTCTTATCCTAGATTTTGTAATGTCAAAATTGTTGTAGGTTCTGTAAAAGATCCAGAAGAAATATGTAACAAGGTAAATTAACAAGAATTATGTTAAGCTTTAAGTCACAGAGAAGAGACTACAGTGGCCTTTGTCCACGTGAAAGAGTGCAGATATGGACCAGCACAGTCTAGGGCTATTGTGCAACTCCATAAAGTCATGAGGCACCAAGACTGCTTCTACATGTCTGCTTTTTAGCAAGTGGCTTCTATACATACTCAAGGTCATCTCCGAATACAAAAACACTGCTGGAGCTCCAGCCACCAAGTCCTCAATTCAGGCAGCAGAAAGAAGGGTAGGGGAAAAGCAAAAAGGGTGTGGACCAGCTGTGTATTTCCCTTACTTAGTAATTATTCTGGAAATTCCACCAAGCAACATCTGCTTTTATCTCATTGGTCAGGACTTAGTCACATGGCCAATCTATCTGTACATGAAGCTGAGAGGGATAGTCTTTATTTGGTCACAGTGTCATTTTGAATGTAGTAAGATTCCATTACTAAGGAGGAATGGAAAGAATGGGAAAGGATATAGGAAAGGTTCCTACATTTGCAGCCACCAAGGTAAAGAGGCAGAGAGACAGCAGAGCCCAGACAAAATGGAATAACTGGGTTTGAATCTCAGCTTTGATATTTACCAGATATAGCAGAAGTGGGATCAGCTACAAGGTAGTTTGGATCAGGGTGGTAATAATGGAGATGATGATAAGTGGTCATATTTTTAATATATTTTTAAAGATTTGTTCATGAATTAGAATGTGAGGTGTTAAAGAGTTAGGGTGATGCCAAGATTTGTTTGTTTGTTTGTTTCTTTGTTTAAGCAATTGGAAGAATGAAGCTGCCACTAACTGAGAAGGGCAACATTATGGGAATTTCTCTGGATGAAGGTGGGCTATCAGATTCTCAAATATTTGTTTAGATATCCAAGTGGAGACATTACATTGGAAGTTGGATGTATGGTCTGGAGCACAGGGAACTGGCACAGACTGGAGATATAAATTTAGAAGTAATATATAACATTTACAGCCCTGAGACTGGATGAGATTGAGGTAGTAAGTATAAATGGAAAAGAGAAGAGATCCTAGGACTGAATGAATCCTAGAGCACTCCAACACAGAGAGATCAAGGAAACTAAAAGAACCAAGCAAGAAGAATGAGAAGCAATGAGGCAGGTGAAAAATCAAGAGTTCATGGAAACCAGGTAAGGGAAATATTTATATGAGAAGAGAGTCACTGTTTCAGATGCTACTGATAGGTCAAGTAAGATGAGGGCTGAAAATCAAGCACTGGATTTGCTGTGGTTGCCTTATAAGAGTAGTTTCAGTGGATAGTTGTAAAGAAGAAGAAATGAGAGAATTGTAGACAGCAAGAAGATACAACTTTTTTGAGGAATTTTGCTATAAAGGAAAGGAGAGAAACATGGGGAAGGATAAATTGCAAGAAGAGGGATCAAAAGAGATTTGGGTTTGGGGGGTTATACTGTTGTTTTTTATAATGAGAGAATACTTATATGGTACTGGGAAAGAGAGGGGGAAATTCATGATGTAGTAGAGAGAGGAGGATTACCTGCAGCACTACACTTGACCGATTGGGGGGGTGGAGATGTTGGCCTTTGTAAAGAGTATGGAGAGTTCACCTAGAACAGGGGTCCTCAAACTACAGCCCGCGGGCCACACGCAAATACAAATATTGTATTTGTTCCCGTTTTGTTTTTTTACTTCAAAATAAGATATGTGCAGTGTGCACAGGAATTTGTTCATAGTTTTTTTTTTAAACTATAGTCCGGCCCTCCAACGGTCTGAGGGACAGTGAACTGGCCCCCTGTTTAAAAAGTTTGAGGACCCCTGACCTAGAAGAACAGGAGGGAAGGCAGAGTATGAACCCAGATGCTGGTAGGTGGGTAGATGTGGTTGTGGGAGCTTGTGCAAGTTTTCTTCTGATGGCTTCCATTTTCTCAGTATATAGGAAGCAAAGTCTTCCAGTAGAGTGAACAAATGCATGGCCTAGGGAAACAGAGTATGATTGCTGGGCAGCTTGAAGGTTCCTCTAGAGATGAGTAATCAGAAATGTAAAAGGAGACCAGTCAGCTTGGTAGTATGCTTTTTTTGCTTTTTTTTTTTTTTTTTTTTGCAGCTTAGTTCAACCATGTGGATGAAGTAGGGGAAAGTTGAATTTAACAAAGGTTATAGTCTAGCCAAGTCAGTCAACAAAATGAGAGAGGCACAAGGGAGGTATGAGTATATTCAACAGCGTTATTAAAACGTTTGACCACAGATTTAAACTGAGTTAGGAAGGAAGTGAGGACATGAAAGGAGTGAGGGGCAGTGAAAATATACTTGAATCAATGGATTTTAGGTTCCAATGAAATCAAAGGATTGTTGGAGCTTGTCGACATAAGAATGTCCAAACTGTGGAGAATTTTCACAAAAATGTATTTGAGCCAAACAGAGGATACACCTGGAAGCAAGATCTCAACAGACTGAGATAAGTGCTTCCAAAAACAACAGTTTTCAGTTTCTTTTATGCATTTGAAATTAGGAAAGGAACCTAAGAAAGATTACATGAAGGTGAAAGAAAGCAAGACAATGATTGGATTACAGGATAATTAATATTATGTATTCTCGTGCCTGCTTTAGAATGAGGGGTTTGATAGCAGAGCAGTTCGAAGGTGTATTAACCCAGAGTCACAAAAACAATGGACAGGGCTTGTTTAAGGCAAAGATAAGCCTTTTAGTAAAGAAGTTATATTCCTGGGGCATGACTACCTACCATGACATGCCCAGTTAGGAATTTATGATCAGATAGATCCCCCTGTGAGATTACTTTCCATAGAAATCTCCCCCCTTTTTTTCATCCACAAGTTCACAGAGTATTTGTATGTCCACTAACAAAAAGGCCTGAAATTCTTAAATCTAAGCCTTGCTGATGACCAAAGATGCTAGAATTAGGGGCTTGCCCATGTGAGTTCCCCCACTCACCCACCCCAAAGTAAACAAACCAGCCTCCTCCCTTTCAATCACCGACCTGATACAGAGAGCGAGTGACCTCATAACGTGGCATGATTCAATCCTGTTCCTGGATTCCAGATTTTCATAGACTTCCAGCCATTTCCTGCAAATAACAAAGTCGAGATTCCAGTGGGCTCTCGGACATGGCAGAATGCCAGGTCAGCCAAACAATCTCTCGTTTCTACAGCCTGAAGAGCATTGAACATCAGGCCTCAGGCACTCTATTGTGTTAGACAATTTCCAAGGCAAGGCCGCATCTGTTTTGAAAGTGGCTCATCAAAGCTGTTCCACCAGCAGCAACAGTACTCTTTCTAGAGTCCCACTCTTGTCCCAGGTGTGGAATGGAGCAATAAATCAGAACCTCCCTAATCAGACTCTTTAAACAGGAACACGCAGAATGGCGTACAAGAAAAGAAAAAATATAGTGCACAATTATAGAAAACATCTCAGGAAAACCACTTTCTGAGTGGAATGTCAGGGCTCACTTTTTCCAGCCAGTAACTAACAAATGCATTCCCAAGTATCATCATATGATTGACTAACAACACAAAAACATCATCAAGCCCAGCTGGTGTGGCTCAGTGGTTGAGCATTGACCAAGAGGTCACTGGTTCAATTCCTGATCAGGGCACATACCCGGGTTGTGGGCTCCATCCCCAGTAGGGGGCGTGCGGGAGGCAACCAATTGATGTTGCTGTTTCTCTTTCAACGACATTTCTATCTCTCCTCTCCCTTTCTCTCTCTCTCTAAAATCAATAAAAACATTTTTTTAATCTATTCGGAAGGGTATTTGTACAAGTCATGCTGAAATTCTTCTTTCTCCTTCTCTCTCTGGCACTGAAATTCAAAGTTTCTTTTAGTATCCAAATTGATGACTGAATAGTCAGAAATTCTCAACTTTCCTTATGCAAACCTCTTGTCAGGATTTTAGAATTTTCAAATCTTTATCTTCATTGGGTTACACAGGCCTAGAAGAGAGAAAATGGGTAATTGATAGAACTTTTTTTTTCCTTTCAGCATCTTTTTAAAAAGACAGCAACAATAAATATAGCACCAACTATCCAGGAGTTCTGAGTTAATGTGAGTTTACTTGGTGATAGCAAACAAAACCAGCAAGTAATGTGTTTTACTTTCTTGAAATCTAAAAAAAATAAGATAAAAAGAGGGCATTTTAAAGGTTTAAAATAAGTGTCAAATACCACTCCTCTTTCCCATTTTAGTCAAGTCCTACAATACTTAAAATACATGCCACCGTTCACAAATCACAGATGTTGAACTTAGATTATAAACTAAAGATTTGCCATCAGAAAATGGAACTGACATCAGAATGTCCCTCTTCTGTGAGTTTAAGAGAAAGCCTTAATGGTTCTTTTTAGTGTGGGGATTGGGGTTGAGTAGTATTTAAAGCACTAAACTGTCTCTCCAGTATTTGAAAGGATTAGGTTTAGAGTTCATTGTGTTGACTGTCTTTTGAAAGATTAGATAGTTTAGTTAGACTCCTACTGACCATGTAAATGTCTCAGTGTTTATTGACTGTCTGCCGTCATTATCAAAGGCTCTGAACACCTTGTAAACAGAAATGCCATTATTTTTGTGGTACTGATAAGATTTACCAAGGATTTAATTTTTGTATGATTGACTGGCCAGTTAAAGATATTAATACATACAGGAAAACATGATAAATGAGTATGAATTCAGTCAACAATCACCCTTTTATTTAGTTTGGAAACTACAATCTCATTTTTGCTTTGTAGATAGTAGAAATAATATCTGTACAGTGCTCCGTTTAAAAATACTTCTCAAGTACATTTGAGTGTGTTATATACATTTCTACTAATCCTCAGTTATCTACAAAGAGATTTACTTTTTTAGAAAGATATCTTAAATCTTTCAGGATATAGAAAGAAAATTTTCATAAAGAGTGTATTAATTTCGTTGGGAAACATTATAAAGATTTATTTGTTGGGTGGTTTGGGCCTACATTTTAAAATGCTTTAATCAAAATAAAATCTGGAAAGGCATGTAACAGACATGTTGCATTTGCCCACAGGTAAAAATCTGCGGGATCAACATGATTTTGATTCTGAATTCGGTGCTCTCTGCCAGCAGTTGCTATCAAGCTTCCCTCCCTGCCCTCCATTAAGACGTGTAAAAGATCAGGAAGGCCTTCCCTGAGGACCCATATGGCATGGCTTCAAGAGATGATGGCTTGACAGCATTCAGCGTTTAATGAAAGTAAGAAAGCTCCCGTGCTTCAGTAAGTATTGGAACAAGGCTAATGTTCAAGAGACAGCAGAAAGATAGAACTAAGATTAGATGGTTTTGCCTAAGACAAGTGGAAAGGGTGATCCACCCTTTGATTGCCTTAACGCAAAACACAAAGCCTTCACAATGAAGCCCCAACACACCTTAACAGCCTCAGCTCCCAGCCTTTGATCCCAGCCTGCATGACCCTGGCCTTTGCTTTTGCGGTACCCTGCTTCCTCACCTCTTCCTGACCTGAAACATCACCTGCTTCCTCACCTCTTCACTCTAAACGTCCAAACGCCAGTTCTTCTGTGATGTCTTCACAAACTCAGAAAAGTATCTTATTTGCTCTTCTATATTCATGGATTTCTTGTCATTTCTTTGTGTGTCCAGCTTCCCCACACCACTAAGCTCCCAGAGGGCAGCACTCAATCTTACTCCTTTTATAACCCCAGGGTCTAGCATATAATGTGTGCCTGATAAATTTATTGGGCAGGAAGAGAAAGGGAAGAAGAAAGAGTAAAGGCATAGATACCCCATTCTCTCTTCCAATATGAAGCTTACCCAGTTAAAAACCAACTGCTTTTTGAAGACTTCCCTGACCAATGGTCTCCCACTTCTTTAAACTTCCATGGCACCTATGTGAGAATTACACAACTGATACTTAACAGGCATGTGTTGTCATCACAGTTGCGTTTTTTATATGTGTGCTACAACCACAGTCAAAGAGCCCTTTGCACCACCCACAATGCCTAGTGGTGCTCTGCATAAGGTTGTTACCTATCAAGTGTTTGCTGATTAAGGAGGAGAGGGGGAAGGTCTGAAAGGTAGACCAGGAAGGTGATTTTGAAGGAGGGCACATTCAGGAGAGCCCAGGCCACCACAGAAGTCAAGCAATAAGGAACAGCAGGCAGACTGCCCCCGAATCCTAAAGTGCCTGTAAAGGAGACAAAGTCAGTCCACCAGGTGTTTAACCAGGGCAAAAAGAGCGCCTGTACTTAAGTTAATGAAAAGCCAGGGCTTTGCAAGTAGGAGCAAATGTTCACAATCAATTGCTGGAGTCAAACCAGGCAAAGAGGAAAAAGTCAGAACAGTGAGAAGTTATTGAGTACCAATTATGTGCTAAACCTTTGACATACATTAAAAAAAAAAAATCTTTGGGCAGTGCCCTCGGCGTCCCGGATCTGTCTCTTGCTTCAACAGTGTTTGGACGGAACAGACACAGGGACGCCCATTCTTCCAGCCTCCGACCACCTTCCAGCGTCTTATCCCCTCACCACCTTCAGAGCCACCTCCGGGATCAGCCAACACACCGGGTGTTTTTCTACCTTAACTCCTATTGCCCAACAACCATGAGCTCCCAAACCCGTCAGAATTATTCCACCGAGGGGGAGGCTGCTGTCAACCGCCTGGCCTGCATCTGCAGGGCTCCCACCTACCTCTCTCTGGGATTCTTGTTCCAACACGATGATGTGGCTCTCCTAGAGTTGGAGGACAAGAAGCGCAAAACCAACGCGGTGGCCGCATTCTCTCCAGGACACGCTGAGCCTCCCCAAGATGAGTGGATGAAACTCAGGGCCATGGAAGGCGCCCTGGCCTTGGAGAGGAACCTGGCCAGGCCCTGTGGGAGCTGCAGGCCCTGGTTCTTCCCACAGCCGCTCAGCTCTGTGACTTCCGGGAGAACCACTTCCTGGGCGAGGAGGTGAAGCTCATCAAGAAGATGACCTGACTAACATTCACAGGCTGGCCGGCCCCCAGGCTGGGCTGGGCTAGTATCTCTTAGAAAGGCTCACCCTCAAGCACAACTAGGAGCCTTTGGAGCCCAGAGGCCTTTGAGGGGCCCCCTCTGCATCCCCTGGTGTCAGGCTTTTACCTGATCCTCACCCCGAAATTACTAGCCATTCTTTCAACCACCCTAAAGCCCTCTCCCTGCATTGGACCAAATGAAACAATAAAGCTTTTTTCAGGGGGAAAAAAAAATCTTTGATGAGCTATCATTTACATACCAAATAATTTACCCATTTAAAGTGTTTGATTTAATGGGTTTTTTAAATGTATCCACAGAGTGTACATGACCAGTTTTAGAATATTCTCACTCCTCCAAAAAGAAACACTGTACCTATTAGCAGTCACTGCAATTCCCCTCACACCATTACTTCTCCCACCCCACCTCCAGCCCCAGGCAACCACTAATCAACGTTCTGTGTCTACAGATTTGCCTATTCTGGATATTTCATATACATGGAATCATACAACATGTAGTCTTTTATCTTTCACTTAGCATAATGATTTCAAGGTCATCCATGTTGTAGAGTGCATCTGAACGCCATTGCTTTTACCATTGCCAAATGGTATTTTCAGTCAGTGTTTGGGAATCTTGAGTATGCAGAGAGCCAGCTAGGAGATATATGAAAATTTTCAACCTTGTGAGTGTCCACACCCCTACCCCCCTATCAAGGGTCAACTGTATTCCATTATGTGAATACTAGAGGCGCAGTGCAGGAATTCGTGCACTAGTGGGGTCCCTCAGCCTGGCCTGCAGGATCGGGCTGAAACCAGCTCTCTGACATCCCCCGAGGGGTCCCAGATTGAAAGAGGGCACAGGCCAGGCCGAGGGACCGCACCAGTGCACTATCAGGGCCAGGGAGGGACACAGGAGGTTGGCCTGCTGGGGAGGGACTGTGGGAGGGCTCCAGGGCATGTCCAGCCCATCTCGCTCAGTCCCGATCAGCCGGACCCCAGCAGCAAGCTAACCTACCGGTTGGAGCATCTGCCCCCTGGTGGTCAGTGCACATCATAGTGAGTGGTTGAGCGGTCTTAGCATATCATTAGCATATTACACTTTGATTGGTTGAACAGACGACCAGACAACCAGACACTTAGCATATTAGGCTTTTATTATATAGGATATAACATTTTATTTATCTATTCATCACTTGATGGAGATTCCAGTTGATTCTAGATGTATATTCTTTCATTTATTCTTCCCAATACTCCTGGAAGATAGGTGTGAGTGTCCTCATTTCACAGATGAGTAAACTGAGCCTTAGAAAGGTTAACTACCCTGCCCTCTCATGTAAATAATGGCACTGAGATTGAACCCAGGTCTGCCTAAGTCCAAAGGCACTGAGATTGAACCCAGGTCTGCCCTCTATGTTTAATCACCATCTGTTATTTGGCAAACATTGTGAATGGAGGGATGTGTAGGTCATGCCAAAATCCAAGGACTCATGGAAATCATTGATGTTCCCATCTTTCAAGGAATTTAGCTATTAATTTTAAAATGTTATAGTTGTGTGACATAGCAGAAGGAACTTGAGATTTGGGATTCAATCTTGAGTTTGAATCTCACATAACTAGCTTTGTGATTTGGGACAGATTAACTTCTCTGAGCCTGTTTCTTTACCTATAAAAAGGCAGATAAGTCTGACCTTACAGGGTTGTTATGAGGATTAAATAACCTGATGGATAATAGGTAATAAGAATATGGTTGTTGTTGTTATTATTATTATTATTATTATTATTATTACTGTTTGCAGTGGTACCAAAGCAGTGAAATATACCCCCCACATACACACATACATTTTCCCCAGAGGGAAAATGTAATCTGAAGAAGTTGGTTTGGGATACATGGTAGTGGGAAATCCAAGCAGAAGTCTCCAATAGTAAGCAGACAGAGATAACAGGCCAGAGCTCAGGTGATAGGTCAGGGCTAGAGATATAGATTTGGGGGTTATCAGCATGGTGGTGAGGGTTGAAGCTGTGACAACTATTCAGGTAGAACCAGGCAGAAAATAAAGAATGAGTCCAGTGTCTGAGCCTTGGGATGTCCACAGTTAAAGCCAGGAGAAGAAATAAGAACCAGTAAAGGATGTAGAATTAAGTATTTGGTGGGGTTGTGGTTATGCAGAATAGCATTTTATTTTGAAAGCCGAAGGAGAAAATATATTTAAGAAAGAGATAAGAGGCAGGGGAGAAAGTTGAGAAGGTTATGTTGTAGAAAGGTTTGCAATAATGAGAACTGAGAATAGGTCATTACATTTGGCAGTCAAGAAGTCAAGGGTGATCTTAAATGCTGGCCATCTATCCTTACATGCATGCATTCATCCATGCGCCCATTCATTCGTTCTCTTGTTCATTTAACATTCATTGAACACCTAGAGTGCATCAGTACTGTGCTATGGCTGAGAAACACATGGGAAAAACACAATTCCTTGCCACACTGAGGATGACATATTACAGAAGGAAAGTTCAATGTTGTTTTTCTTAAAGGTCTCACACATTTATTACTGAACCAACCTACTACTGCAGACAGAAAATCAACAGAGCAAAAGCATGAGTCCAATAATTTCCCAATTAAAATGCCCAACTGTCCAGACAGTAGTGATCTTTTCAATCATTTAAAGATGCTGGATGCTGCATAAATATGCGAGCCATCTCTCATGTGTGATTCCTCATAGACCCAGTTTGGTTCTTCTCCAATGTCTCCCCTTCGAGCTGTACCTGATTTCATTACCAGTTTTCATCTGAAACCACTGGGGAATGAGCCTATTCTGCTTTTGTTTCTTGGCCAGGAACCTCTTGATCCTGAAAGTCCTGTGGGAAGACATGGTGAAGGAGAATCAAACGCATGCACCTCAGTGGCAGAGAAAGAGAGAGAAGGAATGGAAGTTCAGTGTTTTAAGACCCATACTTTTGTCTATGAGCTGGGCCCAGGAGGAGAAACTGATGCTTCATGGGACAATTGTTATGGAAAGACAGAAAATTAGCAAGTCAGGAGGAAACCGAAGGGATTGTCAAAGGCAAGCCTGAATGAGAGAGGGCCTTTTTAATTTTAAAGGGGGTATTAAAAAGGGGAAAGAGAAGGCAGAAGCCTTTGGGTTAACAAATTTGACACAAATATCATCTGGACACTTCTCACTGGTTTACAATGGAGATGTTGCTACACTGAGTCTATCAATTTTTGAAGCTTGGGATGAATTTTTTAAAGTTGACAGCACTTTTCATATTGATAATTTCTCTCCAAGGATCTGAATTTTCCCCCTCCCAGAACTTTGAGTAAAATGGATCCTTCAAGAAAACGCACCATATTCATCCTTTAGCTCCAGTTCCTTTTACCCACTAAAGAAACTACAGACTCCTCCCCTTCTCTCAGCCTTCAAACTCTAATCAAAGTACCCCTAGTCAGAGAAGCACATTAGGTAATGGATGCCAGGATACCTTGGCATCACACGTGTGGCCATACTTCCACATTAAAGCAAATAGATAAAGAGCAGTGAATACAAATCAATTCAGATATTTAGATAGAAAACAAAACATAAGCAAAAGTAATAAAACCAGAAATCTAAAAATCAAAAGAAGAAAATTATGACATACTAGAGGCCTGGTGCACAGATTCGTGCACTGGTGGGGTCCCTCAGCCTGGCCTGTGGGGATTGGGCCGAAACTGGCTCTCTGACATCCCCTGAGGGGTCCCAGATTGTGAGAGGGCAGTTCTCGGGTGACACACCCGGGAATTGGGCTTCTTCCTCTCTGGTTACAGGTGCATCAACCCGAGAACCACAGCTGCGAAGTCACCGAGCAAGGCAGCTCCTGCATTGAGGTTCTGCCCCGTGGTGGTCATTGTGCATCATAGCTACCAGCCAGTTGGCCGATCAACTGGTCGCTTAGGTTTTTATATATATAGATTGACTATTAAAGGGCAAAAGAAGTTAACACTGAAAAAGTTAAATAAAAAAATTTTAAGAATCAACTTTGAAAAAAACTTAAAACTTAAGTAAACTTAACATAAATAAACTTGAAAAATGAAACAAATTAAAACCACAAGAATCAAAAAGAATAGTGACAAGCTAAATTTATAATAAAACTTTTAAAAGAAGTAGGTTTTAAAAATCTAATCACAAGATTAAAGGTTATAGCCCTAGCCAGTTTGGCTCAGTGGATAGAGCCTCAGCCTGTGGACTGAAGGGTCCCAGGTCAAGGGCACATGCTTGGTTTGCAGGCTCGATCCCCAGTGGGGGCATGCAGGAGGCAGCCAATCAATGATTCTCTCTCATCTTTGATGTTTCTATCTCTCCCTCTCTCTTCCTCTCTGCAATCAATAAAAATATATTTGAGGCCAAACTTCAACCAAAACAACATATCTCAACAGATTCAATGTAGAAACAGAAAAGAGAATTCATCTGTCCTTAACTAAAGCTAGATATTAACGAGGTTTGAAAAAATATAAAATAATATCACTCTTCTCACAAAAGTATTTGTTGTTTTGGAAAATATAATTATTTTTCATGAGATATGTATGTTAGCATGTAATGCTTTTATTATTGTTATTTTAAATTACATTGATAAATATTTAAAATTTTTAAACAAAAAAATCAGAATCCAAGTCTTCCAACACCTCCCCCCCACCCCCTATACACACACACACACACACACACACACACACACACACTCCCGCCACCACCACCACCACCAGCACAAAGGTTTCTGGCTCAGTAGGAATGAGGTTGGGCCTAGGAGTGCTCATTCATGGTAATTCCCTCAAGGTGATTCTGATGCAAGTGGTCCTCCCATACTTTGGATGGCATCTCTTTATAAGTCCTTCCCATTCCTAATTGAACATAGGAAAGAAGGGAAGAGATGTACATTATTATAGGGTCAATGGAGAGAATTCCAAATGGTATTTTTGTTCCTCTGGGTAAATTTTAGGGCCAGTCATGTAACCTCACCAAAGACAAGTTTTTTGAGTTAATGCCTCAAAGTGTCATGGCTTCCTCACCTGTCCTTAAACCTGCCCTTCTGGCCAGTGCATTTAGCTGTTTGAACTCAAGTTTCCTTTGGTAAAGCTTTTCCCCATTATAGTCATTTCTCAAAGGATTTATAACCTTCCAAATAAAGGTCCCTGAAACAGGCCTGGAAGGATGATCGCTACCATGGGTTCATTAAGAGCACTTCAGGTACATTAATGTCCTTGGCCCCTGGATTTATTGCAACATGCTCAAGCCTCCTTTTAGAAAGCGTACTCTTAGTTCCATTTATCCAGCAGGCTTTTCCAGAAAGAGATTAGAAGTAAATGATTTGAGATAGAATCAAAGAATTCCATCTTTTTAATTAGTGTGTTAAACACAGGAACACCTAATACAAATATTTGACTATGTGGTCGAGCGTTGGCCCTGAGGTCACCAGGGGAAATTTATAGGAAACTCTAAAGGCCCTCACAATAATTGTCTTGGGTTATGGCTTCTCGAATTGCTCTTCATTGCCAATAGCCCTGCATTTGGACCTAAATAAAATTTGCTGAATTAGGGCACTGTTCTTGTTAAAATGTTTAATCTTCACTTTAAATGAGTTGTGGTCATTCAGGCCTTTTTGTTTCATGGAAGAGGGGGTACCTTTTGCACAAGGTAAGCTCTTTTTACACAGCCTCTCTAATATAAAATACTTTTTGGGTCCATGCCAGGCCTATCTGGTCAACATGGGGGAGGGGAGGAAGCAGAAACCTATTGTAAACATATTTTAGGTTAGTATAATTCTACAGTGCGTAATTCACTATTAAACATAGTATGTTAATGATTTTATTAAGAACTTCAGTGGGGAAGAAGTTACTCATCACGTACTTAAGCAGTATATGCTTGGCATGGAAATCTGTCTCACACATGAGATTTAATAGTTCATCACAGGATGCCTTTGCACCATGGGCTCTTGGACTGCCCCTGTGGTGCCAGATTTGTTCCTTACCTGAAATGAGAGGCAGCGGTGCTGTGGAGAGAGAAGCAAAGGAACTTCCACAGCCAGGACATGGGGACCAAAAGGAAGGGGGAGGGAAACCTAGGGACGGTGTGGAGTGGAAGAGTGTATGGTCCATTTCAGAACACCTTTACAAGGACTTTTATCTCCCTACTATCTTTAAATACTGTGTTGGGTAGAACCTTGAGATGGCTCCCTTTTATAACACACTCCTCCCAGGCCGCCCCAAAGATTACTGCCTCCACTGACAGTATCGGAAGACCTTATTTCATCTTTGCAACTCCAGGACCTAAACCAGTGCTTTGTACTTGGTAGATAGTCACTAAATGTTTGTTGAATGAATGAATAGATGGATAAAGAGATAGAAAAATCATCAGTTTAACACATCTTTTAAAGTATGGGTCTCCTATTATAAACTTATGAACAAAAATAGATACAGAGGCAGAGCTGCCTCGAACAGACTGTCAAACTACAGCGGGAAAGCCGGGGAGGATTGAGAGGCGGGAGGGGGGGGCGGTAAGAGATCAACCGAAGGACTTGTATGCATGCATATAAGCATAACCAATGGACATAAGACATTGGAGGGTAGGGGAGGCCAGGGGATTGTTAAGGGCGGGGGGAAAAAGGAGACATATGTAATACTCTTTGTAATATTTTAAGCAATAAAACAATTAAAAAATAAAATAAAATAAAGTATGGGTCTCCTTATGAAGGTTAGAGGACTCTTGGTAATTGTCATAATTGTGTATGGATTAAATATTAAATTAATTAATTTAATCCCTCGGGAGGATTACAGTGATGAAGAATGTTGGAACATGGGGCACCAGCAGGGAAGAGAGGAGAAGGCAGGCCTGGGTCAGGACACCGGAGAGCAGCCAGAAGCAATGTGAGGGCTTTGAGGACCTGGAGGACAGAGGTCAGGATGTGAAGAATCCCAGTGAATTTTCTAAACTGGAATCACACTGTTGTTCTGGCTGGAGACTTTACCTATTCTGGGCTTTAATTCTTTTGTTTCTATTCATTCTCTATCCCAGTTCCAAACCCCTGAAAAATGGAGGTATCCTCTAGCAAAGAAACACTTGCAATAACTTATTTTGAACATCTGAGGGAAGTGGTGTAGCTTTAAGAGAGGGCTTGGGGAAGTCAAAGAGGCATTGTCAGTGGCCCTCAATCACACAGTTTGAACAATTTGTTTAATTTCTCAGTCTCTACAGACTTGCCGTCCTCCTCTCTGAAAATGATGGCATTTTCACCATCAAAGAGAGGCCACTATATCCATTGCTGTTCTAATAACAATAGTAAATTAGGAAGAGCCCATCCATTGATGAGGAAATGGTTAAATAAATTATAGACTCCTATGCAACAGTTTAAAAGAATGAGGTTGATAAACCTACCAACATGAAGAGTTCTCAAAGCCATTTTGCTAAATGAGAAAAGCAAATTGGGAAACAACATATGTGCTATTTTCACCAATTTTTTGAAAACAATCATGTCAATAAAATATTTCTGAATGTATGCATATATGTAAACGCATACAAATCTACCTAGAAGCATGACACTGCTAACAGTAGCTGCTCCAGAGAGGGGTTAGGACCAGTCAGAGGCCATTGGATCAAACATGATTTTTGCTTTATATGTATCAGTGCTGGGGACTAAATAAATAAATAAGTTAATAAATTAACAAATAAATAATCAAATTATGGCCTTTCCTCTGGAAAAGCAAAAAAGGAGGTATTCACCATTCACCCATTCACATCCTGATGGGCCTCATACTTGTGGTCTCCTGGGTCATTTATCTCCAAAAGTTAGAACCAGTGTACTTAGTCTGATATGTGTACCAGTGTACTTCACATAGTCTGATATGTCTGTTGTCCAATGAGGTTGCTCCATGTGGCTACTGAACACTTGAAATGTGGCTAGTCCAAACTGAAATAGTCTGAATCTAACAGCAGAATTCAAAGACTTAATATAAAAAAAGTAAAATAGCTCATTAATAATTTTGTATACTGCTTACATGTTGAAATTATATGTTAAATAAAATATATTATTTAAATTGTTTCTTTTGTTTTTAAAAATGTGACTACTAGAAGATTTTAAATCATATTATGTGTCTCACATTACATTTCTATTGGGCAGTGCTGATCTAGGTGACGAAAATTTTAAACATGCCCATTACCTGAATAACTCTACTTAATTTAAACAGTAAACACATTTTTTCTATATAAGGAAATTTAGATAATTGCTTGAACAACTTTGGATCCATTTGATTTGTAGTAAAAAAATTATTCTGAGTAGATATCTCCAGGACATCATACTGAGCTTCAGTTTCTCTAGCTGTAATATCACCCATCTTGTAGGATTATAGTGAGGATTAAAAGGGATCACCTATTATGAATATGTGGAATCTAATGAACAAAATAAATCCAGAGACATGGAAGCATGCAATAGACTGATGAATCTCAGAGGGAAGTTGTGGGGGGAGAGGGGGAGGGTGAGAAGAGATTAATCAAAGAACTTATATGCATATATGCATAAATAATCCTTGGACACAGACAACTATGGTGAAGCCTGAGGGGTGGAGGGGGTGAATGGGGGGCGGGTAGGGAATACTGTAATACTTTCAATAATAAAGATAATTTTTTTAAGGGGATGGATCGCCTATTTAATTAAGGTCCTTAGTCTGGAACTGTTTAAATGTGAAGTCGTCTTTGGGCTGGAGGCCTAAACCAAGTTATCCTTTTACTCTTCCCAGCCATTCAATGACCCTAGTAAGTCCCAATAAATGTTAGTGCCTTCCTCCTCCTTCCTCAATTCAGTACTAAAAAGGCACTCATTCAACTATCGATTGCTCCACACAGATTTTTTTTTAATGATTTTTTTCAAGTTAACTCCACTTAATATATTATCTATTTCAGTTTCTTTTTTCCCTTCTGGATTTGTTCAGCCTTTTCATCATATTCTTTCCCAAAACTCCTCATTCTCCAAGCAACCGCCCCCAGGTGCCCACCTCCTCCCCTTTGCCCTCCCATTGTGTTCCCTGCAAATACAGACTTCTTAGGGAACCATTTCATCTAGTTTTAGTGATTTGGACACAGCTGTTTAGTTGAATCAACCATTTCCTTATATGTTCTCATTTCACTTTCAAGTTCCATTTTCTTGGCTATTTGATTCTTGGAGTACAGATCACTTTTTCCAGAAAGTAGGTGAACATCATTTTAGCATAGATCGTAGCATTGAAGCATTTTCCCGAGTCCTTTAAGCTCAACTACGTGTATGATAACACTAAAGTAGTTGAGCTTCAACTATACATTTAAGATCTGTTCAATTTCCTGCAGGCAAATAAGGCTTCAGTTTTGTTTTGTTTTGTTTTGTTTTTAAGTAATTGAGCCAGGCATTTTTCTTTCTCTAAAGAAAAAAAACAAAAGTTTCGCACTAGTCCTCAGTTAGTTAGTCTAAACATGAGACCTGATAGACAAGAAAAGAGTAACAATAAAGTGCTTCTTATAAGCCAAGCACTGTTCCATGCACTTGACATTTAATGTTTTTCACAATGATTCCTCAGCCTGCTCGAGAGAAAACGGCTAGGTAAAAGTAACAGTTCATTACCTTGCCTTCTATTTGTTCTTTTTCTGCTGTGTACCCAGGAAAACCTCTGGTCCCAGATTTCACAATCCCTGGTTTTGAATATTCACACCCAAAGTCACTAATCTTTCTTGTTAACACCTTGTAGTTTGGCCCTTGATTAATTCAATCAGTGATTAGCACTTTTACAATAAGTGTTAATCTCTCTTTTAAAATAGCTCACAGCTCAGCCCTTTAGTGAGGTTTTCTGCCCCAATCACAAGTCTACAGGCGAGGATTTCCCTATTGTGAGCCATATCTACAAGGCATTTCCCATGCACGCCACCAGCCTGGGAAAGGCCTGCTTCAAAGTCCTGTTGTACAATTAAAGCGTGGAATTGCAACCTGTGGTTTGCACCCACCACATGCTAGACTCTTAACTGTGTACAGCTACTAATTCTGTTAAAAGCAGGAGCCAAATACTTCAAAAGTGAATAAACCTCCAGAGGGCACCCTCAGCAGTTGGGTCTGGGAGGAGAGAATTCCAGGCCTGACAGAGCCTTGCTAGGCACCACTTTCTGGTTCCCAGCAGCCCAGATGCTAAGTGCTCCATGTGAGAAATGGGGCCTTCTCGGAAGTAGCCTGAGCAGCCTCAAGAGTCTCACCTGGCAGCTGTGAAGGCCTCCAGTTCCCCAAGAACAGTTTTCTCCCCGACACTAACACATCATTTGGGGGGATCCTTTCAATTTCACAAGTGAGAATCTTGGTTTTCATCTTAAAGGCATTG
Organism: Myotis lucifugus; assembly: GCF_000147115.1. NCBI lineage: Eukaryota > Metazoa > Chordata > Mammalia > Chiroptera > Vespertilionidae > Myotis > Myotis lucifugus. The sequence continues at coordinate 4,735,111 of NW_005871114.1, forward strand.
GCTCCCACTCTCAAAGTAGCAAGCCCTGAGAAGGCACCTCACGTGAAGAAAGACAAACATACGTTATCTTTTCTTTTTTCATTTAAAAGAGAACAGCTTTGATCTTGGCTTCATGGTAGGTTGTCAGCTTTCGTAGGAGCCCGTTTAAACATTTTGTAAAAAGGCAAACTTCTCCGTGCTCCCCACTACTTATAGACCCCTGCATGGGGGTTAGGTTCTCTCAACATAAAAGAATGTTCTAAAAGATCATTCCAACTAATTTGAATATTTTCTTTTACCAGAAATATCACAACCTCCCCCTTAGGATGCATCATTAGCCCATTCTTTCCACTCATTAACTCTTTGACATAAGTGTAGCAAATATCCTCATTCTATTTTACAAAGTGGAGGCCCGTCCTAACTGGTTTGGCTCAGTGGACAGAGCGTCGGCCTGCGAACTGAAGGGTCCCGGGTTCGATTCCAGTCAAGGGCATGTACCTTGGTTGTAGGCACATCCCCAGTAGGGGGTGTGCAGGAGGCAGCTGATCGAGGTTTCTCTCTCATCGACGTTTCTAACTTTCTATCTTTCTCCCTTCCTCTCTGTAAAAAATCAATAAAATATATTAAAAGAAAGAAAGAAAGAAGGAAGGCAGGAAGGCAGGAAGGAAGGAAGGAAGGAAGGAAGGAAGGAAGGAAGGAAGGAAGGAAGGAGAAAGAAAGAAAGAAAGAAAGAAAGAAAGAAAGAAAGAAAGAAAGAAAGAAAGAAAGAAAGAAAGAAAGAAAGAAAGAAAGAAAAGAAAGAAAGGGGAGGCCCAAAGAGATCTGGTATCTGACTAAGTCACATAATCATGTTACTGAGTGGAATTGAGATTTAAAGTCAGGTCCCCCCAATTTGCATGGCCCAGAGCATAAGCACCATGTGCTATTGGGCTCCTCCCAATCAGTGGGGTCAGAACTTTGTGTGAGCTAATTACTAGCAGTGAAGCAAGGGCTAGAAAAAAATGATAAACATCACAGCTACACTGGGATAGAGTGAATATGTAGGCCAAGGGGCTGGGAGAGCCCTAAAGCCAGGCATCATGGTAGCAGCCAGTTATGCAAAGACCCATGGAACTGGGGTAGAGAGGGAAATGAGAATGCCAAAGGAGGAGTCAAGGGTAACCAGGAGTGAGGGTGTGCTTTCATTACGCTTTACCCTCACACTCTCCTAGACCAGGTGGGCCTGCACCAATGAATGGTTCTTGGAATTTTTTTTTCCTGCAAAGAAAACTTTATTTTATATATCACTAGCCATGTGTGTTTGTCATTAGTTATTACGTAAATGCTGCCTGATGCCATTATCCAAGTGGCATGATCATTTTATGTCCACAATTCACTCAGTACTTAAAGAATTCTCATGATCTACATAAGTACCTCTATCAGTGAAGGTTTAATATTGACATGCAATCTAGCATCCATAATATCTGATGTTTTGCGATGTATTTTTAATCACCTTTTCATTTGAGTTACCTTATGTAAAAAATAAATCCATAGATGCTCTAAGTCTCTAAAGGAGATTTTCCAACGCACTCATAGAAATGGTGAAACAGTGATATTGTCAGAAACAACTTCCATGTCCACATGCTCTTGTAGTTTTGTCCCATTTTGTCTTCCAGCTGCTTTCTTTTGCACGCAAAAGGGCCCGGATGAGGTAAATGTTTTGCTTGACTTCTTTGATGTCCTGAGCTTTCTGTAGTTCTTATTTTTCTTCAACCTGTTCATTATAAATTTAGCTTGACGTTTCTGTTTGAGCTCTTTGACTCTCTTCATTGCATCAATCGTTTTATTCCACAGCTCTCGCTGGTCTTTGACAGGTTCATTTCTACATTTTTCAAATTCAAGTGACTTATCCACTGTAAGCTCTTTACCAGCTGCTTTATGGAATGCGTTAGTCCACCTGACCTTGGGAGGATTGTGCTTCTTTTTAAAGTTTTTTTTTTTAAATATTTTTATTGATTTCAGAGAGGAAGGAAGAGGGAGAGATAGAAACATCAATGATGAGAGAGAATCATTGATCGGCTGCCTCCTGCACGCCCCTCACTGGGGATAGAGCCCGCAACCCAGGCATGTGCCCTTGACCGGAATCGAACCTGGGACCCTTCAGTCCGCAGGCTGACACTCTATCCACCAAGCCAAACCAGCTAGTGCTTCTTTTTAAAGTTTTTAATGACACTTGGATGTACAGAACCTGAACACCTTGTAATCGTTGCAGATGAACATCATGCCGTGGCCAGGGTTTATCTGGTTCTTGGAATTTAAAGTAAGATCTCTGGTCCAGCCAGTGTGGCTCAGCGGTTGAGCATCGACCTATGAACCAGAAGGTTGCTAGTTCTATTCTGTTCAGGGCACTACCCGGGTTGCGGGCTTGATCCCCAATGGGTGGCGTGTAGGAGGCAGCCGATCAATGTTTCTATCTCCCTCCCTTCCCCTTTCTCTAAAAATCAATAAGAACATATTTAAAGTAAGATCTCTGAGGGAGAAGGGGTATTAAAATACAGATTCCTTATTCCACCTATTCCTATGAATCAAAATCCATGAAAGTGATAATAGGGAATGTGCATTTAAACAAGCTACCAAGGGATTCTGACCACACTTGGAGAGCAAGCGCCAGATTACAGGGGTAAATCTGCAGGTGTCTGTGGCTTCCTGCAGCAAAGACCATGTGGCTTGCTCTTGCATTGAATGTGAGCAGATGAGCATGAGAAAGCTTTTCCGTGAGCTGAAACAGGAGAAGACAGTTATTATAAGAAGTGTGAGAACAGGAGGAGAGGAACGAATGTCCTGACCTTTTCCACAGAGGGCTCCAGCACTGCAGAGGTGCAGATGTGGTGAGGTCAAAGGGAAGGGCTGGTTACCCGGCCATCTACTACCAAACCCAGGCTGCGGACTAACCAATAGCATCCTACTATAGTGGAGAAGGGAAGTGGAGAGAGAGCAATGCCAAGGAAGAGACTTTTTATACACTATACTTCAGCTTTTATGCTCACTGCTGCTTACACAGATACATAAAACATTTTTTTTAAAAAATGTAATAGGAGCAAAAGAAGCCTTCACAGTCTAGAAAAGGACAAGCAAACTTAAAGAAAGGATATACATGTGTTATCATTTGTTGAGACAAGTAAGCAGTGACAGGGCTCAGCCTTAGGCACTAAAGGAAGATGTTTGTCAAAGGCAGTGTGGAGACACTAGGGATTGTTTTGGAAAATTAACAGGAAAACAAGACTACAGTTGATACATTACATGCCCTTACTAAGCCTCAGATCAATCATCTGTAAAGTGGGGATAACAACATTACCTTTAACATAGGGTTGTTGAGAAAATTAAATAAGATAATGTATATAATAATGTTTGTGATGAGTTTAACAGGTATATAGTAAGTGCTAGTTATTATAACTCTTATCATAGAATTATGAAATGGACTAAGATAATAAATGTAACACTCTTGGCACAATACCTGCACATACTCAATAAATTGTAAATATAAACATTATTATAATATTTAAAATAACATTAGGCAGCCTGGCTGGTGTTGCTCAGTGGTTGAGCATTGACCTATGAACCAGGAGGTCATGCTTCATTTCCCAGTCAAGGCACATGCCCAGGTTGGGGGTGTGCAAGAGGCAGCTAATCAATGATTCTCTCTTGTCATTGATGTTTCTATTTTTTTCTCCCTCTCCCTTCCTCTCTGAAATCAATAAAAATATATTTTTAAAAATAACATTAGATAGTGGAAGAACAAAGAACAAGGGCAATCAATAGAAAACTAGCAAATAAAGTAATCCAACTATATCAATAATAATTTTAAACATCAATAGTATAAAGAGACCAATGAAAAGAGATTATCAGAGTAGATAAAAAATAAGACCCAACTTTATGTTGTCTACAAGAAACCCACTTTAAATAGAAGACACAAACAGATTTAAGGTAAATGGATGGAGAAAAAAATATACCAGGCTCCCAGCAAAATGGCAGGGTAGGTAATACAATTCTCATATCCTCCCACAACCACATCAAAATTACAACTAAACGACAGAACTACCATCATTCAGAATCACCTGAAATCTAGCTGAATGGAAGTCCTACAACTAAGGATTTAAGAAGGAGCTTCTTCATTGAGACTGGTAGGAGGGGTAGAGACATGGCATGGACCTGTCCCACACCCACATGTAGTGGGGGAAAATTGGGAAGAATACCTCCACTGGGGAGGTCTCCCTTAAAATGCAAGGGGTCCCAGCCCCATATTAGGCTCCCCAGCCAAGGGTTCCAGTGCCAGGAAGAGAAGCACCACTCAACCACCTCCACAAGCAACACACTCAAGTGGCAAACTCAGCAGGTACCAGAGCTCCACTGAAGTAAGTCCTGCTCTGTGGGATGGGCCCCTGTACAGCTGATCCTCCACGGTTGTTGGTGGTCAGATCCAGTCCTTGCAGCCAATCAGCATGAGGGTAAATCAGCACGGGGTAAATCTCTCCCATTGACATTACAACAATCAAGGCTCAACTACAACAGAAAGGAGTACACAACCTACACAGCAGAGAAGGGGTCACACCTAGAGTGCCCAGCTTAGGTGATCAGGGAGGCTGTGCCACTGCACCCTACAGAACATCTACTACATAAGGCCACTCTACCAAGCTTGGGAGACACAGCAGCTCTACCTAATACATAGAAACAAACACAGGGTGGCTGCCAAAATGAGGAGACAAAGAAACATGTCCCAAATGAAAGAACAGAACACAACTCAAGAAAGATAACTTAAAAAAATGGAAACAAACAATCTATTAGATGCAGAGTTCAAAACACTGATTATAAGGATGCTCAATGAACTTAAAATTTCAACAGCATAAAAAAATGACATGGAAACCATAAAAAAGAACCAGTCAGAAATGAAGGATGCATTAACTGAAATAAAGAATAATTTACAGGGAATCAATGGTAGAGTACATGAAGCCAATAATCATATCAGTAATTTGGAATATACAGAAGCAAAAAACATCCAATTAGAACAGAAAAAAAAGAAGAAGAAAAAATGAGGCTAGTGTAAAGAGCTTTTGGGACAACTTCAAGCATACCAACATTTGCATCATAGGGGTGCCAGAAGGAGAAGAAAGAGAGCAAGAAATTTAAAACCTATTTAAAAAAATAATGACAGACAACTTCCCTAACTTGGTGAAGGAAATAGACATACAAGTCCAGGAAGCATAGAGAGTCCCAAACAAGATGAACCCAAAGAGACTCTCACAAAGACAAATCATAATTAAAATGCAAAATGTTAAAGACAAAGAATCTTAAAAGCAGCAAGAGAAAAGCAGTTAATTACCTCTTTTGGATAATTAAGTTCCCATAAGACTGTCAGCTCATTTCTCAACAGAAACTTTGCAGGCCAGAAGGGAGTGGCAAAAAATATTCAAAGTGATAAATAGCAAGGGCCTACCACCAAGATTGCTCTACCCAGCAAAGCTATCATTTAGAATCGAAGGACATATAAGGAGCTTCTCAGACAAGAAAAGGCTAAAGGAGATTATCACCACCAAACCAGCATTGCATGAAATGTTAAAGAATCTTCTTTATGAAGAAGAAGAAAATAAGAAAGGTAAAAATATGAATAATAAAATGGCAATAAATACATATCTATCAACAATTGAATCACAAAAACAAAATGGATGAATGGGCAGAATGAAAGCAGATTCATAGATGCAGAGAACATTTTAACAGATGACCGATGGGAGTGGGGTTTTGAGATGGGGGGCTGACTTTTTGATGTTTTTCCCCAGAGTAAATGACTTCCAAGTTTAGGAATGATGTGTTTTTTTCTGGGAAAACACAAAGCAATGGCAACATCTTCTAACCTGGTCTCAAAACATTCCAATATGATACTGAATCTAATGACTTTGGGGAGAGGTAGGAAGATTGGCTTATTTTTTTTCCTTTATAAACAATTATGCCCCAACTCATAAGAAAGATGATTTTGAGAAATTTTTGAGGTTAGAGATTTAGGGGTGCAGAGTGATGAAACTATCAAAGTTGAGCATGGAGTTACGTGTTGATTTATTGATTTCTGAAAGAGGAAGGGAGAAGGAGAGAAAGATAAAAACATCAATGATGAGAGAGAATCATTGATCAGCTGCCTCCTGCATACCCCCTACTGGGGATTGAGCCTGCCACCCAGGCATGTGGCCTGACCAAGAATCAAACCATGACCTCCTCGTTCATGGGTTGACCACTGATCCACACCAGCTGGGCACATGTTCATTTTTTATCATGCAAAGGAGTTTGGGATCATCTTTAATGGTACTCCTCTACTTCAAACTCCTTTGCAAACTAAAAGAACAATGTGAGACCACTACACACCTACCCAAATGGTCAAAACAATACCAAATGCCAGTGAGCAGGCAGAGCAACAGGGACTCTCATTCATTGCTTCTGGGAATACAAAATGGTATAGCTACTTGGGAGGACAGTTTGGCAGTTTCTTACAAAATTCAACATATTTTTACCATACGATCCAGCAATTGTATTCTTTGATGTTTATCCAAGTTGAAAACATATGTCTACACAAAAACCTGTGCACAAATGTTGGTAGCCACTTTTTTCATAATTGCCAAAACTTGGAAGCAACCAAAATTTCCTTCATAATTGAATGAATTACTTCACAACAGTAATGCAGACGATGAAAAAGTATTCCACACTAAAAAGAAATGAGCAATTGAGGAGACTATGACTGTCGAAGCGGGAGGTATAAGAGAAATCTCTGCACTTTCAATTCTGTTGTGAAACTAAAATGCTCTAAAAACTAAAGTTTATTTTTTAAAAAGAATGATCTTAGATAAATAAAATGTCATACTTATTATACCACACTTGGTTTTCAAATTCATACTAAAGATTTTATAAAGATTCACGTGGTGACTATGTTATAAAAGAAAAAGAAAAAAATACCAGTAATCTTAACTTTAGTGCCCAAGGAAACACTGGGTAAAAAAATTAATACAACCAATGTTCAGACCTCACAAGAGAACAGAGTACATGATATTGACTTTATTAAGAAAACTCCGGTCAGGCTAACAAGACAGGTTGTACAGAGCAACGGCAGCAGAGCAGAATCGATCTGGCTAATTATAGTGTGACTTTTGTCCCACATCCTTGAGTTTTCTGAAAGGTCAGGAAACAGGAGTTCGGTGACATTGTTCTTGGTTGGAAAGGCAAAGATTCTCATTAATTAAGGGACTGAGGAAAGCTTTAAGAGGTCAGTCCTAGGTCCAGTGGTATTTACACCCACTGAGGAAGAGTCTTCAACAAGGAAAAAGGAGGGCGCTGCCAAGGTTGTGGAGAGGTCATTAGGGAAGAGGTTAAACTAAAAGGCACCCCACCTTGGCAGGTCTTCGCCCAGCTCCCTCAGAACTTCCCTGGGAAGGCCCTCTCCCAGCTGGAGTAACATTCGTCTGGAATGTTCCCATCTTGTTGAAGTAAGAGCCATGTGAAGCAGAAACAAAGACCAGATATGTACTTTTCCTCTTGCCTCCCTGAATATTCCATTCATTCCGTCTTTCATATATATATAAATTTATACATATAAATGTATCTTTATTGTTGAAAGTATTACACATGCTCCCCTGTTTTCCCCATTGAGCCCTCCCCCCCATCAATATATATATTTATAGAGTGTCTTCCATATGCTCAGCTGTGTGCTAGGCATCAGGGATATAGCAATAAACAAAGTCCTTGCAGACAATATAGTAAACAGCTCTGCAATAACATGTCAGATATGAGAGATGCTATGAGGAAAAATATATTAGGTAAGGGAATAAATAGTAATGGAGTATTGGGGTACTATTTTAAATGAAGGAGGGCTTCTCTGAGGGGGCAAAGTTTGAGCAGAGATTTAACTGAAGGGATTTTTTAAAAAGTAGATTCAGCTGAAACCCAAGTTGTATGAGTGATACACTCCTTTTAAAAGAAATGAAAAAACTATGCAATCTGAGCCTATGTAACTGAACAAGATTTAGAATGAACAAAATATTACTATGAAATTTACAAAGTTATCAAAGACTAATATATGTCAACCATTCATCCTTTAATGCATCTCTTTCTGCAGAGGAAACACCAACCTAAAGTTAACTTCTACCATTGCCTGTATGTTTTTCTACTTTCACTATGTACATTAAATATTCATAACCAAATTTTCTTGCATATTTTCAAACTCTATATAAATAGAATTAAGCTATAAGAATACTTCTGTATCTTAGGGTTTTTTTTTTTGCTCATCTTTTCTTTGAGATTTATCTATGTAAATGAATAATTTTAACTGTAATATAGTATTCAATTTTATGAACATATTTTAAATAACTAAAGAATATTTATGTAAACTAAAAAATTAATCTTGATATAATTCTATTAACTAAAAAACAGAATTTATTCAGATTTTACCAATTTTTTTTCACTTCTTAAGGACAAATGCATATATCAACTGTAGCATGAAAACAGTGTAATCTCAGAGTTCCTAACCCATATCCCTGAGAAACAAATTTGCCAACTACAGTTCAGTGTTTTTATACAAATCATTTGTCGTTAGCCTTACAGTGTTTCAGTCAAAACACTGTTTCCTAAAGTTACGTACTTCCATCAGCTCCTTGCCTTCCATTCCCTTCAGTTTTGTTTTGTTTTGTTTTTTATCTGCTGTATTCCATTGTTAGAAGCAAGTTGCTGTTCCAGCCCTTAGGGAATAAGGTGCAACCTCCACCGCAAAAATGTTAAGAATATATGATTCATTCAGTCATTTTTGTTGTTGTTAGATGGACATTTAGGTACTTTCTAATTGTTTACTATTAATATCTAACATTTCTTTGTGCATATTTGCTAGAACTTCTCTAAAATATATACTCGGAAGTAGCATTAGGTCATCGGGTAGGCATTTGTCAGGCAGGAAAACTAGTTTTTGCTGCAATACAAACAGCCACAGAATGTCGGTAGTTTAAAAGGCTTCTTTTAGTCCATTGTGGGTGTAGGTGACTCTCCAGGGCAGCTGGCCTCCACCTGCTAGCTCCTGTTTCTAGACGGCTTCAGTCTACGACATCTCCATACACACATTCCCAAGATGATAGCAGTAGGAAAATGACAGCATGGAGACCAAGCACACCAGCTGCCAGAGCTGCCCAGAAGTGACGCACATTACTTACACTCACATTTCATTGGTTAAAGCAAATGACATGGCCAACCCATCTTCAAGGAATTGGGGAGAAGTCTTCCTGTGCTCCTGGAAGGAGAGAAAATTCAGGAATATTGAAGAACAAAACTTACCATAGGCATCTTCCATTTTCCTAAAAACCGCTGGCAGGTATGAGGTGCAAGGAAAGAGCACTATTTCTCTCCATAGTGATTTTATCAAGTTTCCCTCTCATCAAAGTACTAAAAAAGTTCATTGCTATACACCTGTTCGGGCTGCTAAACAAAATACTACAGACTGGGTGGCATATAAACACAAACATTTATTTCTCACCGTTTTGGAGGCTGGAAGTCCAAGATCAGGGTACCAGCATGGCTGGGTTCTGGTAAGAGGCCTCTTCCCGGTTGCAGACTTCTCACTGCATCCTCAGAGGTGGAAGGGGTGAGGGATCTCTTCGGAGCCTCTTTTAGAAGACACTACCGTTGAACCTTGAACACAGGTTTGAACTGCTCTGGTCCACTTAACTCAGATTTTTTTCAATAAATACAGTTGGCCCTTTGAATCCACAGGTTTCACATCCAGGGATTCAACCAAACACGCGTGGAAAACAGTATTTCTGCATTCCCAACAGTGGATTCCCAATCGTGGATGGAAAATAGTATTCAACAGTTGTTGAATCTGCAGATGCGAAGGGCCAACTGTAGAGTCAAAAGTTATACGTGAATTTTTGGTTATGTGGGGGATTGGCACCCCTAACCTCTGTGTGGTTCAAGGGTCAACTGTAATTCCATTCCTGAGGGCTCCACTCTCATGACTTAAGCATGTCCCAAAGGTCTCACCTCCTAATACCATCACCTGTGATGAATTTTATGGGGATGCAAACATTCAGTCCACAGCATACTTTAATCAACATCTGGATTTGTAGACTTTTTAAAGTTTTTCCAGTTTTATATGTGTGAAAAACTACTTGTTGATTTCATTTGATTTCCTGATTACAAGTGAGATTTAGCATCTTCGGATTTGCTTAATAGCTATTTGCATTTCCTCTTCTGCCTGTATAGATTCTTTGTCAATTTTCTACTGGGTCATTTGTATTTTTCTTACTTGTTTATAGGAGTTCTACAAATATTTTCACTATTAATCATTGAGTATTTATTGCACTGCAAATATCTTTGTCCAATGTGCACCTCTTTTCACTTTATAGTATTCTTTTGACAAACAAGTTTTACATCTTAATATAGTCAGATTTGTCCATTTTTTTCTTTCTTGCCCAGCCAGTGTTGCTCAGTGGTTGAGCATTGACCCAGGAACCAAGAGGCCACAGGTTCAATTCCCAGGCAGGGCACATGCCTGAGTTATAGGTTCAACCCCCAGTGAGGGGCATGTAGGAGACAGCTGACGGATGATTCTCTCATAATTGATGTTTCTATCTCTCTCTACTCTCCCTTCCTTTCTCTGAAATGAACAAAAACATTTTTTAAAAATTTTTTCTTTATTGTTGGTGCTTTTATTTTCACGTCCTGGTCTTTAATCCACATGGAATTTATTTTTGTTTATGATATGTGGTTGAAGTAAAAAAAAAAATTTTCTGTATGAATAAATAGTTGGTTCAACTACATCTATTTTTTTAATATATTTTATTGATTTTTTACAGAGAGGAAGGGAGAGGGATAGAGAGTCAGAAACATCTATGAGAGAGAAACATCGATCAACTGCCTCTTGCACACCCCCTACTGGGGATATGCCTGCAACCAAGGCACATACCCTTGACCGGAATCAAACCTGGGACCCTTGAGTCCGCAGGCCAACTCTCTATCCACTGAGCCAAACCGGTTAGGGCTCAGCTACATCTATTGACTGGTCCATTCTTTCCCCACTGATTATACTGTCTCCTTTATCCTATATCACATTTTTTATGTGCATGGGTCTATTTCTGGGTTCTCAATCCTATTTCATTTGTCTGTCTCTGGGCCAACATGATATCATCTTAATTTCTTTAGCTTTATAACAAGTCTTCACATCTAATAAGACAAGTCCCTCTAAGTTATTCTTCAATATTGTCTTGGATATTTGTTCTTTCATATAAATTTTTGAACTCCTCAAGATCTATGAAAAGCCTGCTGGAATTTTTATTAGAATTACATTAAATTTATAGGTTAAATTAGAAAGAATTAATATTTTTATTATACTCATTCCTCCCATTTATGAGTATGACATATCTTTCATTTTATTTAGGTCTACTCTGATATACTTTGGGAAGATTCACAATTTTTGTGATGAGGGTCTTACACATTTTCTGTACATTTTTATTCCTAGGTACTTTTTATTTCCTCCATTTTTGTGTGAAAAAGTAGTAAGTTACACCATTCCCTTGCTGATTCATATTTTCTCATGTATTATTCCAATAAATAATAAGAAGGCCTAAACTTTGAATAATATCTTTCATAATGAGAATATTAAATATGCTTGATAGGAAAGGGAAAGGGTGTTACCTGGCTGTCGTCTAAACATAAAACGAATCACAATGGGAGTTAGAACACTGAATAAAAAGATGATGTAAAATGTGTACCTAGGAAACAGTGTAACCTGAACCTTTATACCTAGAAACCACACTCTTTTTCTGAGTTTCACTATCCTTTCAATCATTCATATTTATTTACTCATGCCTCATTAATTGTACCTCTCCTGTGATATTTTATATCCTCAGGAGCAATTTGATCACTGGTTCAATCACAGGAAACTTACCATATATTTTCTAACCACTTGTATACTCAGTAAATGTCACCTACTAAATGCAATGCCCCATATAAATGTAACTTTCATTCCAAGGCTAGCTTTTTGGTCAGTTTTGTCCACCACCATATCCCCAACATATAGACTAGTGCTTGGCATATATTGGGCACCCAATAAATATTTTTGATTTGTTGAATAAATGAATGAATCTTTACCTCTGTTGAATTTCTCTGATAGGTAGATTTTCTTCTGATTTGAATCTTCCTACTTCCCTAAGTATGTTGAAATCTGTTCATTTCCTGAGGTTCATTCACATGAGGCTTAAAATTGCAAAAAAAGGGAAGGATGCCTGCTGACTTCAGTCACCTTAAGAGAAGTGGTAACACACAAAAAATGACACAAGTGACAGTTCAGCCTAGGTTTTATCAGATGGACATAGACCAAAGATTTAGTCATTCTGAATTGCCACATCTTTTTAAGACAGCAAAGTAATAATGGTCAGGCACTGTGCTAAATGCATTACATATATGATCTCATGTACTCCTGCTAACAACTGTAAAAGACAGGTGTCATTACCTCATTTTACAGATGAAGAAACTGGGACATAGAAAAGATCATTTATTTAAGATCAGTCACTCACAGAATAAGTAGTGGAGCCAAGATTCAAACTCAGGTCTGTCCAACTCCTAGAAAATGCTCTGAACCTCTTTGCCTCTGCTTTATCTGCAAGCCAAAACCCCTGAATAGGAAATAGACCTGTACAGATGGGTCATGAGGTGCAGGACCAACCAAATCTTCTAATTGTGGAGTAATCTTGACTCATGTGTCAGAGATGGCCAATGCCTGAAGCTTTAGATTATTATTTATAGGCGTCCAACTTTACTGGTCCATGTCCAAGTTTTTCTTCTTCTAATGGCACCAGTCTTATTGAATTAGGGACCTTCCTAATGACCTAATTTTAACTTAATTACCCTTTACAGATCCTCTCTCCAAATACAGTCACTTCCAAGGTACTGAGGGTTAGGACGCAACATTGAGTTTGAGGGGACACAACTCAGAATTCAGCCTATCACAGTAAGTAATAAACAATTGTAAAGTAAATAAACACCATCCATACATTCCATGTAAGATAATGAGAGCTCAGTGTACCTACCCAAAGAGGAAGAAAGATAGGGGTAATGCACATCTTGGAAACATCTTACACTCAACCTGCACTTAAAAATAGGCTATGGCAGTGGTCAGCAAACTCATTAGTCAACAGAGCCAAATATCAACAGTACGATTGAAATTTCTTTTGAGAGCCAAATTTTTTAAACTTAAACTATATAGGTAGGTACATTGTTATTAACTTAATTAGGGTACTCCTAAGCTGGCCTTTGCTAAAAACATCCTCAACCTGAGGGGTCGACCTCAGCGAACGTACCCCCACTCTTCTAACGCCACTTCTTCAAAATAGACTCGCCCAGGCCGAAAACCAACTTCCTCGCATGGGCCACGAAGTTTCAATCGCACTGTACGTGTGCGCCCGCACGTGGTATTTTGTGGAAGAGCCACACTCAAGGGGCCAAAGAGCCGCATGTGGCTCGCGAGCCACGGTTTGCCGACCACTGGGCTATGGCATAGAAAGCCACCTTTGGGGAAAAAAAAGGTTACATGTGAAAAGAGTGCATGTATGGAACAGACGGAAGAGTTGTTGATGGCACTACATCTTCATCTCTCTCTTGCAAAGCAAATTGGTTTGGGTTCATCCAAACAAGGCAGGCAATTCAAATTTGTCCCATATGATATTCTCTGACTACTAGAAAGTGTTGCTGAGTAAATGGGCATGTCTTGGCCTAAAACCATAATGTTGAATAGCACTTCTTTAGGTGTATTTATTTAGAGTGTGTTAGAATGAAAAGTCATTAAACCACAAGAAAGGGAGTCATCACCCAAAAGTGGGATAACTTCTCAAGAGCCACGATGGTGAAAGGTCATTGACTGAGTAGTTGTATATAAGTCTGTCCAATGAGCTTTCGTGCTTCAAGTCACCCAGCTTCAATTATAAACCGATGGCCAATTATGTTCCACCTATTTTAATTTGTTTTTTAACCCTCACCCAAGGACATGTTTTTATTGATTTTAGAGAGAGAGTAAGGAAGTGGGAGAAAGAGAAAGAGAAAAAGACAGAGGAACATAGATGTGAGAGAGAAATATCTTTTCTGAGGATATGTTCTGTCTTGGGCATGAGTGTGGCTTTTTAAAATCCTCAGTAAACATGGGCTTTTTTGAATGGCCTAATTTCTCAGAGAAAGTCTCTCCAGCTCTTTCATCCAGGGTTTGGGCAGTTTGGTGTATGTCTCAACTATAATCTTTTGCCCAGGCAGCTGCAGAGTTGTTGCTGTTGCTGTTGTTGTTTTGTTCACCTTATAATATTTCAAGCAATATTCACCACTTCTCTGCCCTGAATAAGTTTAGAGTAGGTGAAACAGAGACATACCTTGCACTAGTCCTTCAGGTAACCTCCAGACAGGTTAGAACAAACACAATGATTTTTGAATAAAGTCTGCTCTACTCCCTCCGGAACGAGGGCCAGGGTCCCACACTGGGAATGCAGGCTGCTGTCTTCAAGACCGCTACTCTGCCAAGAAGCGGGCGAGTCAAGGGCAAGTGAAAATAGCACAAAAAGATCCTGCCTTTTCTAGGTTGGCCTTTTCTTGATTCAGCATTTCCCTGGTTGTTCTGAATATTTTACTATTTTTCAGAGTTCTGACAAAGTTTGTTTTGACAATTATTTATTTTTTTAATGTTTCTGTGGAGGGGTGTTTGGAGCTGCCTACACCATTTTGATGATGTCACCTTTTAGTATGTGTTTTAATTTTGTATTTTGAAATAATTTGACTTTTTTAAAAGTTGCAAAAACAGTAGAAAGAATTCCTGTATACTTTTCTATAGCTTCTCCAAATCTTAACATATTTTATGACCGCAGAACAATTATTAAAACCTGGAAATTGATATTGATACAATACTACTAGCAACTCTATAGTTCTTATTCAAATGGCTCCAATTACCTCACTAATGGTCTTTTTTGGGGGGTCAAGGATGGAATCCAGGATCACACATTGCATTTAGTTTTCACGTCTCCTAAGTTTCCCAAATCTGAGCGAAGTCCTGTCTTTCTTTGTCCTTTACAACTTTGACATTTTTGAAGGACGTCATCTAGTCATTTATAGAATGTCTCTCAATATTTCCTCATGGTTAAGTTCCTCATGGTTAAAGTCAGGTCTATATTTTTTTAAATGTTGTGCCCATCTCATTGAAGCATATCTGGGAGCATACAATGTTGATATTGCAAAGATAGTTTAGGGAATTCTCACCCAGCTTCCCTTAATGCTATCATTGTCAACTGATGGTCAGTGGCGCTAAGTCAACACCAGTAGGAATCCCCAATTTGGGGTGGGGGAAGAAGGAAACTTTATTCAGTGCAAACAGTGATACAGCATGGCTGTGAAACATCACTGCTGTGGAACAGCTCAATAGTGCTACACGCAGCTGTGAAAACAGCATGGCTCTGGAACAGGGAAACGTATTCTTTGGTCTTGGTGGAAAGGGCGCTCCCCAAGCCAGATGGAAGCTGGCTTATATGAACAGAAGTCCCTGCCCATGGCCCCTGATTGGTTCCTCCTCATGCAAATGAGGAGGCCAAATCCTTGAAGTTTGACTGGCCCTAAAAGTCATTGTCCTGATTTGGTCAGAATAGAGCTGCTCTATTGGTCAGAGCTGCACAGCTCTGATTGGCTGGGGAAACCTCTATAAGGGCTCACTCAGATGGCAGAAACACAGTGCAGAGGTAGGCGGTTCAGCACAGAAACAGGCAGTTTAGCACAGAGGCTTCTCAGTGAAGTGCAGTTTGGTGAGAGGCCCCTGTGCAGAAATGGCCTCTAGGCTCTGTGGTGTGTGTGTGTGTGTGTGTGTGTGTGTGTGTGTGTGTGTGTGTGTGTGTGTTTCTTAACCCAGTTAGCCACCATAGTCCTCAGGGTTCATATCATGTACATAGCCATGGCATTTTTGTTAACACTAAAAACTTAACATTGTCATATACTATTACCTAACTACAGACTTTATGAGTACATGGATCACCAGTTTTTCCACTGTCCTTTTTCTGTTCTGGAATACAATCTAGGATACCACATTGCACTTAGAGGTCGCTCCTGTTTTATGTGATTCCTCCACCATTAACCCATAGCACAGGAGCCCTGCCCTTGCCCTCTCCATATTAGAACCTCAATACGCTGATAATATGGTTACCAATGGCTACCAAGTTTCACTTCTCACATCTCCTAACCACAAGAGAGGAACTGCCCATACTTTCTGTGGTTCATATTCAAAAATCTTAAAGAATTATTTTAATTGGATTGGCTTGTGACAATAATTCAGATATAGCTGAGATAGGAGGGTCACATAACATATGGTTACTGAGAGCCTACGCTAATGAAGCAGAGCTATTCCTGCAGAAGGGAAATCATTGTAACTTGAGCAGTGACCTCAGTTGAAGTCACTATATTAATGACTAACTAATTGAAGTCATGATATTAGTGATTAACTAGCCCATTCACCTCATTTCACAGATGAGGAAACTGAAGTCCAAAGAGGTAAGTAACTTTTCAAAGGCTCAGAGCTAGTCCTTAGCAAAACGAAGGAGAAACCCAGGCCTTCTAACACCCAGGCCTAGACATTTGCCTCTATGTCCCTATCACTACCATGATTTTTACATTAATCCCAAGAATCAAAGAATCTGAAATTAGAAACAATCTCAAAGCTTATCTAGTTCTTATTTATGCATGAATTCCCCAGTGCATCCAAGCTGATCCCAGGGAAACAGAAACCATTCCTGTCTGTTTGTTTCCAATACTGGGATTTCAAAATAATTCACATTCGGCAGGTTAGGATATAAACTATTTTACTTAGCAAGGAATTGGGTGGAGTGGGGTGAGGGGAAGAAGGATATTCATCAGCAGATTTGTTAAGCAACCTAGACTTACCATGTGATGAAACACCAGACAATCAATAAAAGAGAGTGAAGAGATCTGTATGTGTCAATCCAGGAAGCTGTTTCAATCATAGTGTTAAGTGAAAAAACAAATTCAAGTAAAAGATGTGAATAGTGTAAACTTATTCATGTGGAAGACAGGGGGAACAGCAACTATCACCACATTGTTAATAGTCGTCTTCAATGGCAGGTGGGATCACAGAATATTTTCTATTTTCTTCATTAAACTGTCTATAATGTTTGAATTTTTAAACAGTGAACATGAACTGAAAACATTATGAGAGTGAAATAAGATCACACAGTGTGTGATTCCCTTTCTATGAAATATCTATAATAGACAACTCCATAAAGACGGAAAGCAGATTAGTGATCACCAGGTGTGAGGGAGCATGGGGAGTGACTACTTAATGAATACAAGATGGTAAAAATGTTTTGGGACTAGATAAAGGTCATGGATGCACATTGTGAATGTACTAACTGCCACTGAATTGTACATTTTTAAATGGTTCATTTATGTTATATGAATTTTGCCTCAAAAAATTATTTTCCTGAAATAAGGAAATCTCAATATCTACATATACTTTCTTATGGGTTTTGGGAAAATTATTTATCTTTGCTACATCAGTTAGTTCATCTGTAAATAAAGAGTTGAAGCAGCTGGCCTCTAAGATGCATTCAGGTTCTAATACTATGATTCAGGATACAGTCAACTTACGTTCACTCCCTTGTCATTCAGGCTAAGATGGCACAAGCTATATTTTTGAGCAGATTCATCACACTGTTGACCTAAAATTAAGGAGAAATAAGAGGTAAACTACTACTTTCAAAGATCATAAATGTATAGATTCATTCACGCCCAATAATGAATGACAAGTGATTACAGAAAGAGTATGGGTGTAAGAAAGTCGGAGGAAAAAGGTAATAATCATAGGTAATATGTACTGAGTATCTGCCATATACTATGCTAGATGCCTAATGAATGTTATTTATATTTTTAAAGGCAATCTTTAGAAGAAAACAATGAAGCTCAGAAAGGGTAAGTAACTTGCCCAAGGACCCACAACTAGTAAGAGGCAGAAGTGATGTTGAAACTCAGGTCTATTTATACTCTAAAGTCCACATTCCTTCCACTTACTCATGCTGTTTTCCAATTAAAAAAAAAAAAAGGATTCAAGGAAACTGACATGGTGTTAGAGACAGGAAATGCAAAAGGAAACAAAAAAAAGTGAAAAGAGAACAATCAATAAAAATCCAGGTTTATTGCTGTGCTTGAGTGGACCCTCCCTGGGTCAATTTCTCTCCTTATCTTCTGGTAATCCTTCTGTATAGCTATGACAAATTGTGTTTTTTCATCATAATCTGCTAAAAACAAAGTTCCACTGATTTTAAGGTAGCTTATACCTACACTTCCATGAAGGAAATCTAAAAATGATTGCATTGGATATTATTGACTGAATATTATGACTTACTGAGTGTGGTCAGATATTCAGGGGCTGGACTGCCCATGCTCAGTCACACATTGAGCCTTTAAAGATATGTTATTGAGAGCCAAGGACAGTCTTATATTATAGAATTTGACCCTAAATTCAAATTGTTGCATTATAATCAAGTTGCATTTCCCTGCTTCAATGAATTCAGGAGACAACATGGAGACTAATAGGGAAAATCTCATTTAAAATGGCAGCACACCGTAGGTGGTTTGGCTTAGTGGATAGAACGTTGGCCTGCGGACTAAAGGGGCCCAGGTTTGATTCTGGTCAAGGCACATGCCCAGGTTTCGGGCTCAAACCCCAGTAGAGGGTGTGTGGGAGGCAGCCAATCAATGATTCTCTCTCATCATTGATAAAGAAAAAAAAATGGCAGCAATGTGGGCAGCTCAGCCTGGAAAGGGACATGTGACCCAATCCTGGCCAATGGGACCTGGGTTGGGGGGAGATGCCTATAGCTGAGCTGCCAGGAGGAGTTTTCCTCTATGATCAAAAGGGAAGCTTTTTGGGGGCTAGGGGAGCTTTGGGGGGAGCTTTCGGGGGAGAGCTTTGAAGACAATTGTCTAGAATGTGATGACTGGAACTATGGCAACCATCATGAAACCCCAAGAGGCTAAGTTGAGAACAACACAGCAGAAAAAGAATCTGTGCCAAGATTCCTAAGCCGCTGCCCAACGCTGGAATGCTCTGCCTCCAGGTTGTATTATAGAAAATAGTAAATAATAGATGTAAGCCACCTATTACTAAGTAATCTGTAATTATAGCCCCAAACATTCCAACTGATGCACAGGTCAATTAAAAAAAAATGACTGGACAGAAAACCGAATAAAGGATACAAACAGAAAACTCACATAGGAGGAAATACAGAGAGCCAAAAACCATCTTAAAAGCTATTCAACTTCACTAATAATAAGAGAAACACAAATGAATAAGATTCCTATTGCCCATTAGATTTATAAAATTTGGTAATACTGCAGTTGATAAGTATTTAAGGAAACAGGACTTCTCAGTGTTTGGGTAGATTGCAGACTGGTACACTGGTATACAATTTGGTAATGTTTATTAAAATTTTAAATGTGCATACCCTTTAACCCAAAAATTCTAAACAAATACTCACATGATCACAAAGCTATTTACAGAAGGATGTTCAGTACTACACTGTTTGTTAAGCCAAAAAACAAACAAAAAAATCTAAAATAGTCCAAGGTCCACCAGTAAGGAATTGAGTAAATAAATTATAGTCCGCTCTACTGTGGAATAGCTACCGTCATACAAAATAATGGGGTAAATTTGTGCCTACTGACCTTTGAATCTAAGATATAGAGTTAAGGATAACATGTAAGTTTCAGAAGGATATACATTGCCCTAACTGGTTTGGCTCAGTGGATAGAGTGTTGGCCTGTGGACTGAAAGGTCCCAGGTTCAATTCTAGTCAAGGGCACATGCCTGGGTTGCAGACTCAACCCCCAGTGGGGGCTTGCAGGAGGCAGCCAATCAATGATTCTCATCATGGAAGTTTCTATCTCTTCCTCTCCCTTCCTCTCTGAAATCAATAAAAATGTATTTTAAAAAAAGAATATACATTATATTCTCTTTTGTTTTTTATGTAAAATACTTTTATGTGCACTGAAATAACTCTAGAACACTCTATAGCAAAGAATAACCTCAGGGAGGTTGATATGAGGGCCTTCAATTTTAAATTTTGTACATTTCTCTGTGTTTAGGAGTATGTGTGTGCACAATTAGAAAAAAGGAATTGATTTTTAATCTTATCAATCTACGGAAAGAACTGGTCTTCCCTTAGTATTCACAACTCTCCTCAGAGGACTGTAGCCAAATGTCTTAACTCTTCCCAGGTAACATGGAGCCCAAGGTGCTGATCTTGCTTGGGGACATGTCTCCTGTGTAGGGCTTGAAGGTGAGGTGAGACCGGCCCTGTGGCCATGAAGGGGAGTTCTGAGACACAGCAACCAGGGACAAAAGGGATAGCCAAAGAACTCAAAGCCAGGTGGCACTGAATGGAGGGTGGCTGGTGCCTCTAAAGTGATTCTCTGAACAGCTGAGGCAAAGTGGCTCACAGGGCATCAGCACCGCAGAGGCTAGAAAGGAGGAAGCAATGAAGATAGGGAACCATCCGTGAATAACCCGAGTATAAAGAAGCAATAAAGCACTAGGCTTGTTTCCATTTCCTATTTAAAATTGTTTCAGTTTAAAAAAAAAAGAAAGAAAGAAAGAAAGAAAGAAACAACCTGTACCTTCTTAAAGCATACAGTTTTTTAGGTGTAACTTAATTTCTTTCCGGTCATAGTCCTGTGAAAATTTGCATACTGCCTTAATGCAAATAATTTTTAAAAAGAGTGCCTCATTAGATTCTGTTGGCTCAAAGGGATTTTATAGAATCAAGCCCCATCTCTCTTCCTCTGACATCTGATTTTGGTAAATGAGCATCATATGGGAAAGTTGCTGCAAGATGGTACCCCCAAACTCCTGAACATTGAGCAGGGAGGAAGCTCCTTCGCCACTTCTATCCTCCGAAAGCTGTTGCTGTTCGGAAGCCTCTGGGGCAGTCAGCCATTTCCCTGGGCAGTCGAGCTGGGTGATAAGTCCTTTTTAGGCAAGGCATTAGAAGGAGTTGGCTGAGCTGATTGAAAGAAGAAAAAAAAAAACCTTGGTCAACAGGGCGGAGCCAGCCCTGGGGCAGAAGTATTACTTCACAGTTGCATTGGCTTCCTGTGGCTGCCAATACAGGCACCATCTGGCTGCCAGCCCACCACCGAGAAGAGGGAACTCCAGGGAGAAGAAAATAGCCACGAGGCCCCAGAGTGGAAGTGCAGCCTGAGAAACTTCAGCCAGGCTGGGACCCTGCCAGCTGGTCATGCCGCTCTGCAGAGTGTGGCTGACAGCGCTGCTATCCCTCCTGTGGTGAGCGCAGTGTGTTCCATAAGCACTTTTCACATATTATTTCATTCCTACCACTTAGTCCCTATGTAAGGCTAGTGGGCAGGTGTCCTTATTTCCTCCATTATCCGATGGGGAAAGTGAAGCTCGGAGAGGTGAAGTCACCTGCCCCAGGACACGCAACCAGGGAACAGAGGAAGGAGCCCAGAGTCAAACCCCCGGCATGGCCAGCTCCAAGGGCCAGGCTGTGACAGCAGCAACTGGAATTCTCAAGTGAAAATCAAGAGGATGCGGGGAAGGTACGTGCTGCCTCCAGCTGATGCTGTGGATTGGAGCAGTCTTGTCTCCTCGCTTGTAGGTAATATTTGGGGTCTTCCTTCCTTGCACACAACCAGGCAAATGACTGCAATTCTAAAAAGAGATAAATATAAAAACAAGAAGTGAAACACTGCAGACACCTGAAACCGGACCATTTCTGCAAGCTCGAGCTAGCGGAGCTGCCGCACAACAGAAATAGTTCTGTCCTGTTTAGATAGGCTTTGTTTTGCTACATGGCTGCATATGCAGTGAAGTGATATGAAGTCCTGAGGGTCCACTCCTTTGATGAGTTAAACACACAAAGGCCTACATTTTGATGTAATCTGATAGCATGTAGTTAAGTCCTAGACAAACTGCGACTGTGAGGAAGTGATAAACCCAACTTCCTGCACAAAGCTGCCTGAGATAACACTTTCCATGGACTGGAAGGAGAAAAAAAAAGAGAGACATGACTGCTACAGAATTAAAAGGAACTATTCCGTTCTTAATAAATAACCCCTTTTTTCATGTGGTCCCAGCAACAGCTAAGCAAATCTGACTGCAGTCAGCAGTCAGCTGGCTGTGTAGGACAGTCATTCTACACAGAACTTAATTCTGATTTTTATTCATGGACAAAATCAGTCACTTGAGATTCACGTGATTTTTCCTCTCTTTAAGATATTTTAGCTCAAACTCAAACTCTCAAGTATCTTCTTGGCCAGGAGAACTTCCCTGCAGTTTACCAAGAACTCAGATTGAGAGAACTGAGGTTGCATTAACTGGCTCAATGGTGTTCCCACTGAGTCATTAAAGAGGTCCATTAAGTCTAAATAAACACACCATCAGAACAGTTGCCAATTTACGGAAGGACCAATAGGGATTTCCACAATCAAAACAGGGTCAGAGTGACAATTTTACTAAGTGTTCTCATAAATTGTGTCATAATTAAACAACCAATAAGAGCTGACTATACTGGGAATTTCCTGTGAATGCATTCATTCATTCACTAATTTAGCACATATGTATTGAGTGCCTACTATGTGCTAGGAAATACAATAGTGAACAAAGAAAAAGAAAGCCCCTACTTTCTCTTTCCAGTCTAATTCAGGAGGGTAAACATTGAAGTAAGCATGTAAATATATGTAAATCACAAATTATATTGGGTGCTGTGAGGAGAAAAGCACAGGGTGGGCTGAATTCAGTTTAGATGGGGTGGTCAGGGAAGACTTCCCTGATGATGTGATATTTAGGCCAGGATCATCCAAGCAGACCAAGAGTGAGGACAGGGGAGCTCCAGCAGAGAAAACAGCCCAGATCAAGGTCCCGAGTTGGGGAAGAGCTCAGTGCCTTCAAGGAACTAATGCAAGGCCTGTGTGGCCAGAATAAATTAAATCAGAAGAGAGAGGGCCCAGCCAGCGTGGCTCAGTGGTTGAGCATCAACCTATGAACCAGGAGGTCATGGTTTGATTCCCTGTCAGGCCATATGCCCAGATAATGGGCTCAATCCCCAGTGTGGGGCGTACAGGAGACAGCCAATCAATGATTCTCTCTCATCATTGTTTCTCTCCCTCTCTGAAATCAATAAAAATATATTTTTTAGAAGAAGAAGAAGAAGGAGGAGGAGGAGGAGGAGGAGGAGGAGGAGGAAGAGAGTGTGATACAAGCCTGGAAAGTACAGAGGAGCCAGATCAGGCGAGGCCTTGAGTTTGGATTTATTCTGAGCACATTGGGGAACATTCCATGAACACTGCTGACCTCTAATAGTGCTCTGCTTCCAGATGGTTTGCTGGTCAAGGATCTCAAAGAGAATGCAGCAGCCCTAACATTCTTTGGGGAAAATTGTGAGATAATATATGCATCACCCATGGACATAGATAATAGTGTGGTGAAGGCCCAGGGTTGGGGAAGGGAGCAGACTAGAAGAAGTCAATGCGGAAAAAGGGGGTATATCTGTATAACTTTCAACAATAAAGATTTAAAAAATTTTAATGTGAGATGAAATTCTTACAAGTAATTTGGAGCATAAGGTATTCCCCTAAGTTCAGTCAGATTAGCCAAGCCACAAACTGGGATGGGGAAAAAATCAGGGTGATGAAAAATTAACAAGCAATTGAATCACATGTCATTTTATTATTTTAATATGATTATAATCACACGGTTCTTACATATAGATATGGACCGATTCTCTTGTTTTACAAGAGAAGAAACTAAGGCCCAGAAATGGACTTTGGAGGTTCCTTTGCCCAGTCACTCAAATGGAAAAATCGACGTCCAGGTGTTCAGAACCTCACCAGCCTGTCACTGAGGATGGTGGGTCTGGAAACCTTGGCTTCCAAAGTACAAAACCAGTTTCAAGTTTTCCCTCTTTAAGTCTTATTAGTCTTGGTCTTATTCCACAACCAAGTGGCTTCAAAGAGTTTTAAGGCACAGGTTAATAAAATTTGTTTCCTCCTCTTGTACGAATTTCCAGGTCCTGACCCCTTGTGTCTCTGACAAGCTATTCTGTATAAGCCCCACTGGCTATCTGACCTTCAACTCCAGGGGATTTTGAAGTGCAGAGTATGATTATAAATTTGCTTTTCATCCTGAGGCTCCTGGTAATGGATCCTGACCTCCTTCAAATGAAGCTGGAGATCTTGCTGGTTTGAGGTTGAATTAAGTTATTAAAAAAAGGTTGGCACCTCCAGAGCCAGCCAGCCAGTGCCTTTGCTTTTCGGATGGCTTTGCACTTGGGGTTGATTGCACTCCTGCTATGTGGTAGCCTTCTGACCTGGGTGTGGTTTCATTTAGCTGACCGCAGATAAAAGCCTCAGCCTCTCTCACCTCCACGTCTCTTCAGATGATGCCTAAGGCCCTTGCATTTCCAACATTCTACATGTCCAAGACAAATCAAAAAGAGTATGGAACCTCAGCAGACAATGGCTTTAACACCTGACTTTCTAGAGTAGGAAGGATGGGAGGAAGGAAGGAAAGAAGGCAGGGAAGAAATCATTCGTGAACCAACTAAGGAAGGAAAAGAGGAAAAAAGCTATGCTTTTCAAACCTCTCTGCAGCCTTCATAGAAATATGAAGGACTTCCGTTGTGAATAAGTTATTGCTTATTTAACTATCCAAACACAGCCAGTGGCGTATACCTAGGCATCCTTTGCAGACCTGACTCTAGAGGTGGAGAATGGCTTGTGCGTCAGCAACTTCTATTTAAGAAAACAAATAGAAGCTTCAAGAAAAAAATTGTCAGAGAAGAGTGATTTTTTTTGGTCTTAAATTTGAAATACTTTATATTGCAAGGGTTTTGTGAACTGTTGGCATTTATGAAAAGTACTTAGCCCAAAGCTTAGCACTTAGCAAGTGCTCAGTACATTATAATGCTGTAATTCATACTATTGGTCCAGGCATCAGAAAGCCTGAAATCTAGACTTCTGAATAGCTATGGTTTAAGCAAGTGTCTCTGCCTCTCTGAGTCTATTTTTTTAATTTGTAAGGGGAATGAATTGGGTGGAATTAGGTGGCATATGGTCTGTTCCAGTTAGCATTCTCCAAGTCCGTTTCTAATGTTTGAGTTGAACACTAATATCATTATAGAGGAAGGAATTTCTCACATCATATTATAAAGCACTTACATAACTTCACAGAACACTTCTCTTTCCTTCCATAATTCGGTAGATTTTGGAGTATTAAAATTAAAGAGAAGTAAATGGGATTAACAATTACCTAAAGGGCCAATTGTGGGGGCAAATTTTGAGCAAATAATTAAAATGTAAATCCTCTTTTAAAATGCCAAGTTAGGGAGTTTGTTCCTAATAATGCATTGTGATGCGTGGAGGACTGTCAGAGTTTGCCCAAGCTTTGCTGACTCCTGATCCAATCACAAAGTCCACTGAAGGCTCATGATTTCCTAAAACTGGATCTCACACACCCCTGGGAGACTGTCATTTCTCTGAGGGCTTCTCTTCAAGTAGAATTGTTTTTACCTTCCCAAACTGAGTCAACACATCTGTTCTTACCTATCTTAAAAGCTTCATCCACTCAACAATTGTCCAAAAGGAAGAGGGGGGGGAAGCTATTGTGCGATGAAAAATTTTGGCAAATCTTATGAAAACACATTCTGAAAACATCTCTCATTTCTGAGAAACAAAGTAAAATGTATGAATTGTTTTTTGTCTCATGACTAACAAAATAACTCATTGCTACAATGAGGTATTTTGACCATATCTACATAAAGCAAGTACAAACATTCAATTGAAAAAATAAAAATTTCAGTTTCTTCTTAAGTGAAGAAAACTCTTTGTAAATGTCCTAGAGAAATATAGTAGCTTTCTGTTCACACTTTGCAAGGAAAAAGGGTGGATCGTTCCACTACTGACATATTAAAAAAGAAAGAAAGAAAGAAAGAAAAAAGAAAAATAATTCAATTGGAAAAATAAACTTTGAGTACCTTCTTTCTAAGAGGCATTGAACTTGGCCTCCAAAAACTAGGCAGGCTGTCAAGAGCAATTTTAAGCTATTGGGGTGTTAGTTGTAGCTTCTATGCACTGGGAAGTTTCTTTACACCTACTAATCTGTGCTGTTCAATACAGTAGCTATTAACCACATGTGGCAATTGAGCACTTGAAATGTGGCTAGTCCAGGGGTGGGCAAACTTTTTGACTCGAGGGCCACAATGGGTTCTTAAACTGGACCGGAGGGCCGGAACAAAAGCATGGATGGAGTGTTTGTGTGAACTAATATAAATTCAAAGTAAACATCATTACATAAAAGGGTACGGTCTTTTTTTTTTTTTAGTTTTATTCATTTCAAACGGGCCGGATCCGGCCCGCGGGCCGTAGTTTGCCCACGGCTGGGCTAGTCAAACTGAGATGTGCTGTGAGTGTAACATACACACTGGGTTTAGAAGACTTAGAACAAAAAGAGAATGTAAAATGTCTCATTAATAATTTTATATTGATTATATATTGAAATAATACTACTTCAACTCTATTGGGTTAAAATATATTACTGAATTAAACTTATCTGTTTCTTTTCACTTTTTTTTAATATATTTTATTGATTTTTTACATAGAGGAAGACAGAGGGATAGAGAGTCAGAAATATCAATGAGAGAGAAACATGGGTCAGCTGCCTCCTGCACACCTCCTACTGGGGATGTGCCCGCAATCAAGGTATATGCCCTTGACTGGAATCGAACCTGGGACCCTTCAGTTCGCAGGCCGACGCTCTATCCACTAAGCCAAACCAGTTAGGGCTCTTTTCATTTTTTTGATGTGGCTGTTAGAAAATCTAAAATTACATATGTATCTTGCATTTATGGTTCACATTATATTGTTTTGGCTTTGACACTTGGCTTCTTGTTTATTCTAGGGCTGAGAATCCACCTAAGAATTCTGTCAGGAACACCTTAATTTTATTTTAAAAAATATCCTGTCTGATCATAGTGTGGTATTATAGGTTTGTAACTAGAAATAAACCAAAGGTACATCTGGAATAATGAATATTTATTTAAATGAAAAGATGATCATGTTAAACTCGGGGGGGGGGGGGGTAAAAATACATTTAAGATAAAATACAGCAAATTCTTAAAAGTTTTATAATACCCACTGTTGGTGCTGATGAGGGGAAACAGGCATTTTCATACTTGTGGGAGTATAGGCTTTTTGGAGGGCAACTTAGCAATAGCTATCAAAATTTAAAATGTACATACCCTTTGATCTGGGATTTCCATTTCAGGGATTTACCCAACAGTTATACCGGAACAGTTATGCAAAGATGTATCAAAAAGATTTTGTGATAGCAAAAGACTGCAAATGATCTAAAGTTTCATAAATAGGAAACTGGCTAAAATATGTGATACATTCATATATTGAAATACTATGCTGCCAAGAAAAATGGTGGTGATGGTCTCAATAGCAGCAGCCATAGAAGTAGCAACAGCAGTAACAATAGTAGTATGAAGAATTATATTAAGAAATTATAAAGGAAAAAGCACAGTGTAGGAATTATTTACTCAGAATTATCTGAGATTATGTTTTCTGCCATTAAATGAAATGAAAGGTTAAAATAATCATTACGTGGAATTATAGAGGAAAAAATATATTATTCTTGATCATGTGAATTTTAGGGACTAAGTACTTATACCTGCTACATTTGTGTTTATAAAGGTTGTTCTGGAATCAGGATGGATTAGAGCAATAAGACTAGAAAGGATCTTATAGAAGGGCCTGGCACACAGTAAGCACAATAAATGCTTGTTATTGTCATTATTATTTACTTATTTTGGATTTTTAATGAGTGAAACAAACAAAAAAAGATCTAAAAACATAGCTTCTGGAGAAACCATTTGTTCTTGTGGCCTCACATCAGGCCTTACCTTTCAGAGCAGGGTCTTTGAAGATGTCTTTGTTGGTTATAGTTTTGTCCAAGGAGATATCCACAGAGCACCTTGTGGGCATGAGGTGACTGTAGTTGTAGACTTTCACAAAAGACTTGACCTTTGACCTCTTGGCAATTTTCTCCTTGCCTATGGCGGCTGTCAATTCCAGCCACCAGAGCATAGCTGTAGTGGGGATCTGAGGTGCCATCATCGATGTTCTTCATGATGACCATTTTGTGTCTGGAGTAGTGTCCAGCCGGGTCCAGGACCACCTTCCCAGGTTTCATAAACTTGCCCATTTCAACAGCAGAAAGATTATTGTCATTATTAATCATAGTAATTCAAGTTAAAAGAGATGTAAACTAAGCCAAGGAAATGGTAGGGCGGGGGAGTGGGGGACAGAAACAAGCTATGCAATAGCTATGGAAGAAGTAGAATTGACAGGCCTTGGTGACTGAAAGCGGGTAGGAGATGGTAAGCTAGAGAAAGTCTCAGGGTAATTTCCAGGGTGGGTTAGAGGAGCCAGATGGATGACGGAGCCTGTCTTTGAGACAGGAAACTCAGGAGAAGGAGTAGCTTTGAGGAAAAGACAAATTTAATTTGAGACTCTATAAATTTAACAAGACCTGTGAATCTCCAAATATGTCCACTGGGTAATTGGACCCATCCCTCCAGAATTCAGTGGTAAAGGATTGGCTTAGAGTAGTGATTTTCAACTTTTTTTTATCTCACAGCACATTTAAACTAATTACTAAAATTCTGTAGCACACCAAAAAATATATATACTATATTTTTTGTTGATCTGACAAAAAAATTGGTATCATTTTGATTCATTCAAACCTTTTGTGAAGTCATTCTTCTCTTCACCTGAAAGTCCATTCCTCCCCTCATCTACCTCACTTTATTCTAGCTCCCTAACAAAGATGCTCTTGAATGTTTCTCCATGAAACAGTTTCTGATCCCTTCAACTGGTTAGTATTCCTTTCTCTGAAGGCCTCAATTATGGCACTGGTAGGATACAAGTCCTTTTCTGTCTATACTGCAATTACATATGTGTGTAGCTCATCACCTCTACCAAGTCATGAGCTTCCTGAGATTGGGAACTAGGTTATTCAACTTTATATCAACTTGGTCCCAATGCCCCTTCTCTTTCGCCTCTGTCCTCTCTCCTTATATAATCTCATGAGCTATAACTTCATTCACCATCCAAAGGCTGATGCCTGCAGCCCAGACCTTTCCTCTGAGTGTCAGACCTCTACTCACACTTGCCTATGTGACATACCATATGGATGTCTCAAGTTTCCTCACACTGAACGTGTTCAGTGGAAACTCACTGTAATGACCCCCACCCAACTTAGGCCTATTCTAAGTTTCCTTTTTTTTGGTAAATGCTACCATCACAACCCCATCTGACCCCACCTCCACCAACCAGCCATCCAATTCTGTAAGCCATAATCTAGTAGTCCTGCTTGCACTCTCTCACCCATCAACCTCTGTGTCTAATCTATCACCAGGATTTACTGATTTTACC
Source organism: Myotis lucifugus (assembly GCF_000147115.1). Classification (NCBI taxonomy): domain Eukaryota; kingdom Metazoa; phylum Chordata; class Mammalia; order Chiroptera; family Vespertilionidae; genus Myotis; species Myotis lucifugus. The sequence goes on from NW_005871114.1 coordinate 4,764,628, forward strand.
TTCTAGATCTTATTCAAACTCCACAACTTGCTTCCATCTCCACTGTCCGCCCCCCACCCCCTGAATCCAGACTATCATCATCTCTCACCTTGCACTCTATCTGGTATTCCAACTAGGCTCCCCACATCAACTCAAGCCTCATATCTCCTATGCAGTCTATGAATCCCTTGCATTCTTAGTTATTCTTACCTAGTCTTCTGATTTCCTAGTTCTTAGCTACAGCTGAGTTGATCACATGCATATTTTACATTTTTAGAACTAGCTAAAGTTTGTGTGTATGTGGAAGAGAGGGTGACATGATACAGCAGTGATTGAAGAAGACTTCTCTGGTTTCCCATTTAGGGTTCACTGGAGAGGACAGATGCTGGAGGCAAGGAAACCCCAGGATAGAATGGCATTTGGGTTTTTAAACTCCAATATGGCTAGGTCATTACTTAAGATTTAGGATCTTCAATGACTTTTAGGATGAAGACCCAAACCCTTAATATAAACTGACTACAGGTCTCTACAGCATCTGGCCCATTTATCTCTCCAGCCTAATTTTGTGCTAGTCTTTATTCTCAGTATTTTAGTCACAGGTGACTACTTTCAGTTCCTCAAAAGTGCATGCTCTCTACAGCTTTGGGGCCTTTACACACGCTGTTTCTTCTTCTCCCTCCATCTACCCCCTTTGCCTAATAAATTCCTGTTCATCTTGG
>NW_005871114.1:4766034-4767910 GCF_000147115.1 Myotis lucifugus
AGGAGCTTTCCCAAACGGAGGGGTTTTTTTCTCTCAAGCAGAATTTTGAGGCAGGCCGGGGCAAGCTGTTAAGGTAGTCAACAAGATCCCAGGCTCCTTCTAACTTCTTTCTTTTACCGGTTAGGTGCCTACCTTTCTTCTTAGAATGGAAAGATGGGCTGCCGCCCCCTCCAAAATGGGATCCATACTCCAGGCAGAGAGAAGAAAAAGAGTTAAAGGGCCAGAATGCCATGTGCCAATTGGACTCATTCCTTTTTTTTTTTTTTTTTATCAAGGAAAACAATGGTTTTCCTGGAAGCCCCACACGGGAAACATCTATATCTCTTTGGTCAGATCTGGGTTGTGGCCACTCTCGCTTCCAGGGAAGCTAGAAAGGTGTGTGCTCTTAAATGGGCACTGCTGCCCCCCACACAACTGGCGCTCTGTTCGTGAGAAATAACAGGAGGCTGGAGGTCAGGAGGCCAACCAGGAGTGTCTGCCACGGCACTGCCCAAACAACCAGGTCAACTGGATTCCAGGGTTCTGACTCAATCTCAGAAGCCCGGGTGGAAGTGATCTACTTCGAGTTGGAATTTTGAGCAGACAGATTCAGGCTTTGCTTACACAGGGCTAAGTCATGTGGATGGAAAGTGAAAAATTCCATCAAATACATGGTTGTTTATCGACGTAATACTAAATATATCTGCTTGAAACAGATATTGGGAGAATCTTTCCTCCTTGGAATGTTATTCTTATCACTTGTACTTACTTAATTTTAAATATCAACCTCAAAATCTGAGCCTGCAATTAAAGCATGCTGCCATTCGGTGACGCTCTTCCAACCATGTGGTTTTATTCACATTCTCATACACATATTTGTTCAGCTACCAAAGAAGCAAATGTAACTCTCCACACATCCGTTGCATGAAAAACGTAGAATGAGCACGTAGCCAATTCCGCAGAAGCTAAGGACTAGATAATTAGGTGACAATGTAAGAATAATTAAGAATGCAAGGGATTCACACAGTAATTGATCCCATTCTAGATGCAGTTTAGAATGAGGGGAGCAGAGTGGTTTGTGGGGAGAAGTTTCCTCAACAAGGAAATGACAAGTTTGATAGCTCAGAGGCAAGAGAGATGAAGTATAAAACATAAGTAACAAAACTATAGCAAACGGGACATGCCTACTATGTGGAGGAATCTGTTTTACAATTAGTATAATTGTCTTTAATTAGTTCAGTTCAACAAAAATTTATTGACCATCATCTATGTGCCAGACATGCTGGGAAAGACTGGTAGTCTTCCTTGCCCTGCAGGGGAGGAGAAAAAATATTATTGTTGGAAGGAAGTCTGGAGGGCATATATTCTACTTCCTCATGTTAGAGATAAGAATATTAAGGTCCAGAAAAATTAAATGGCTCCCCATTGCCATCGGTTGGTTAACAGAAAGCCATGGGGAGATCCAGGGCCTTGAGAGTCTTGAATGCGTTGATCACCCAAACAAAATCCTCAAGACCTGGATGGAGCCCATCACCTTGCCATGGCAGTTCTCACTTTCAGAGCAGTGGGCTTTTGTTTATTTTTTACAACTGACTTCCCATGTGCAAAAACATGCCCTTCAAAAATTATCTCCGATTCTCAAACTTGCCATATTATTTTTCTTCACCATCGTCAAGCATGTATCAGCTGAAATGTAGCTGAAAATTTTTCTCCATGAAGCCTGGGGGAACCTATCACTCTGGCACCCCTTTCTCACCTACACCTCTTCCTCTGGCCTCAAACGCCACCCCACATCAGCACAACCATGCACATCCACCAGGTTTATCTACACTTGTTAATTAATGGTTTCAAGGTGCTCTGATGTCATATCAGAGGCTATATCTCTCAATTGCTAACG
>NW_005871114.1:4768296-4805207 GCF_000147115.1 Myotis lucifugus
ACTGGCCAGACCTGCATTCACTTTCTAGTTCTTCCGCTGACCAGCTATGCAACCTCGAGCAATTCGCATTATCTTGCTGAGCCTCCTGGAGCAAACCTGGACTGTGGGCCACACCCAGTATCTATTGAGTGAGTAAATACAGTTTCCTTATGGTACCTGCTAGGTTTCCATTCTTTGGCTTAACTGATGAACTGGTTATCTTGGAAGGGGATGGATATTTTGGATGTTAGACCAAGAATCTTTAATTCATGTGATATACTTACCTGTATACCTTTATTTCCCTCAAGAGCTCTTGGAAGAGGGGGGCAGTGAGGATGCATAACACCCTCTTCTCCATCTCAGTTCTAGATCAACTGAGAAAGAAGAACAATAATCAAATAGGGGGCCAAAGTATCCCCTTTGTGAAGCTGATTTGGAGATTGTGGCTTAGATGGAGCAAGGAGTCTCCATACCAAAACCCATATACAGGCAGACTTATATACTCTGGATCACTGGACCACCAAAGGCCTGCCCACCCCCACCCACATGGCAGCCCTACCCCTGAAGGAACAGATTAAAAATGTGCCATCTCTGTAGGCAGTTTCCATCCTAAGGAGGCAATGAGAGAAAGAAGAAAGGCCATGCAGGTTCCTATTCTCTTCCACTCAGGTAATTTATTCAATCTTCTTAGAAGAGGAGTGAAGGTGGGACAGAAGCCAAGAGCATTCTGATGGGAAACCTATTATCCTTTATAATAAAAGGTATAATAAAACCCTAATATGCAAATCAACCAAACAGCTGAATGACCGGTTGCTATGACACGCACTGACCACCAGGGGGCAGATGCTCAATGCAGGAGCTGCACTCAGCCAGAAGCTGGGCTCACGGATGGCGAGAGCAGCGGCAGTGGCAGGAGCCTCTCCCACCTCTGCTGCAGTGCTAACGCCGCAGGCAGACATCCCCCCGAGGGGTCTTGGACTGTGAGAGGGCGCAGGCTGGGCTGAGGGACACCCCCTCCCCCTCAGTGCACAAATGTCATGCACCGGGCCTCTAGTCTATACTAATAAAGGCATAATATGCTAATTAGACCAGATGTCCTTCCAGGCAACCTTCCAGGCAGAGCCAAGGCTGCAAGGGAAGCCTAGGTCCAGGGTGCCAGAGGGAAGACAGTGCCAGCAGCTGGGGGAAGGAAGGCCTACTCTTGCACAAATTTCATGCATTGGGCCTCTAGTTAGAAATAAAAAGTAAGCAAAAAGCATTCTAAACTGCCTAACAAACTCTATACACAAAATGGATTGCATAAGCATTCTTAATTTCCCCACAAGAATTTAGAGGGTACATCAAACAGTGGTTAAGAGTCCAGGCTCTGCAACTTTCTGGCTCTGTAACCTTGAGCAAGTTATTTATCCTTCCTGGGCCTCCTTCTTGTCATCTGTAAAATGCAGTAATGATAGTACCTCCTTCACATGATGATTGTGAGGATTAAATGAAAGAAGATCCAAAAAGTGCCTAAGACGGTCAAGGGTAAAGGCAAAACAAATATGAGTTATTATTACTGGTGATTTGTCTTTAAAAAAAATATGGATCCTGCCGAAACCGGTTTGGCTCAGTGGATAGAGCGTCGGCCTGCGGACTGAAGGGTCCCGGGTTCGATTCCGGTCAAGGGCATGTACCTGGGTTGTGGGCACATCCCCAGTGGGAGGTGTGCAGGAGGCAGCTGATCGATGTTTCTCTCTCATCGATGTTTCTAACTCTCTATCTCTCTCCCTTCCTCTCTGTAAGAAATCAATAAAAAATATATTAAAAAAAAAATATGGATCCTGAGATTCAAAGGTGAAATATAATACCATCCTGACCAAGAATTCCAAACCAACTATCTTACTTGAATCCAACGCAAAAAATAATTAAAATCAACTCCTGATCATACTTGTGATCTTAGGACCAAGAAAACCATCTCTCACTACACCACCTCTTGCTCCATCTTCCTACAGAATTACATTCTTCATCCTGTTAAACTGAAGTATCTTTGATCCCCCTAAATTCCATTACATACAATTTTCTTGTCTTAGTCCTCTCTTATGAACAGCTATGTGTCAAACACAAAAATTCTTATGAGCTTTTGTATATTCTTTTTTTAATAATTCTTTATTGTTGAAAGTATAACATATGTCAGCTATTGTATATTCTTATATCAGCTGTTCAGCTGAGCAATGAGGTTGGCAGAGATAAAAGACCGTGGTTGGTTTGGGGCTTGTGACAGAAGTGTGAATTGCAGTTATACTAAGAAGGAATGGTCAGTTGGCCACACTACCCAAGAAGGATTACTGATTGTCGGTTATACTTGAGGGCAACCGGTAGTAACAAAGGGAAAGCTGAGAACTTTTAATCTCCTCCAAGTTTGGAAGCTTTGCTTTGTTTTGTTTTGTTTTTGAGACTAGAAGTATTTTATGGAAGTCTGCAATGTGTGCAATGGATGCCCACGTCAGGATAGAGACCTCAAAACTAAAGAGACTTCTCCTCCCAAAACATAAGATAGTGGTTATATGTGTAGGTTCTAGAAACAAATAGAGCAGGGTTCAAGCCCCACTTTTACCACTTCTTTGTTGTATAATCTTGGGTAAGTCAAATAAATGTCAATGTCCCTATGTCAAAATCTGATATAATAATACCTATTTTATAGGACTATGAAGAGAATTAAATAAAACAACATGGGAGAAATTCTCAGTACAATGTCCTGCACACAGATGTGCTCACTAAATTAAATTTATTTTTTTTTAAATATATTTTATTGATTTTTCACAGAGAGGAAGGGAGAGAGATAGAGAGCTAGAAACATCGATGAGAGAGAAACATCGATCAGCTGCTTCCCGCACATCCCCCACGGGGATGTCCCCGCAACCCAGGTACATGCCCTTGACCGGAATCGAACCTGGGACCCTTCAGTCCGCAGCCCGACGCTCTATCCACTGAGCCAAACCGGTTCCGGCAAATTAATTTTTTTAATACTATTTTACAAGATAAACTCCGATAAGGGGTTATTATCCAAAAATAGATATAGAACCCATGCAACTCAATAACAAAACAATAGCAACCCTCTTAAAAATTAAGCAAACGAACTAATTAGATATTTTTCCCAAAAAAAACCAAATGGCCAACAAGTACATGAAGCAAGAGAAGAAATAGCTCAACCTCACTAATCGTTAGGGAAATGCAAATTAAAACCACAATGAGATAGCACCTCACACCTGTTAGCATGGTTATAATCAAGACGACCAGAGGTAAGTGTTGACGTGGATGTGGAGTAAAGAGAAGTTTTGCGCACTGTTCCCGGGAATGTGAATTGGTTGGGCCACTATGGAAAGCAGTAGGTAGGCTCCTCAAAAACTTACAAGAACTATCATGGGATCCGGCTATTCCACTTCTAGGTATGTATCCAAAGGAAGTGCAAACAGGATATGCAAGAGACAGATGCACTCCCATGCTTACTGCAGCACTATCCATGATGGCCAAGATATGGAAACAATTCAAGTGTCCGTCAGAGATGAAGGTGTTCCAAGTGGGAAAATCCTGGGTTTATTCATAGAGGGCTATGTGGTTGTCACTATTTTCTTCATCATTGTGATGAAATATCAACTTAACTCTAGAAATTAAGTCTAAGAAATGAACCACTCGGCAGTATCAGCAATTCTTCCTGCTGTTTCCAGGTACAGGCCGGCAGGCAGTTCCTTAATGCACACTCTGAAGCTTGTGCTTTTAACCCCATGCACTTCTCCTGTGTTGAACCAATACTTGCATTCTTACTGCCATCAGAACCTTAGGGGCTTTGGGTGATAATGATGTGCTAATGTAGGTTCATCAGTTGTAATGAATGTACCGCTCTCCTGGGATGTTGATAATGGGGGAGGTCATGGGTGTGTGGGGGGGAAGTAGGTATATGGAAAATCTCTGTACCGTCTATTCAGTTTTGCTGTGAACCTAAAATTGCTTTAAAAAATTATCTATTATCCTGGCTGGGTAGCTCAGTTGATTAGAGTGTCATCCCAATATGCCAAGGTTGTGGGTTCAATCCCCGTCAGGGCTCATACAACAAACAGCCAATGAATGCATAAATAAGTGGGACAACAAATCAATGTCCCTCCCTCCCTCATCCCCGCCCCCTCTCCCTTCCTCTCTCTTTCTAAAAATCAATAAATAAATTGTTTCTTAAAATAATAATGTCTAGCCCTGGTTGGTGTGGGTCAGTGGGTAGATCATTGGCCCTTGCACCGAAGCATTGCAGGTTCAATTCCCAGTCAAGGCCACATACCTAGGTTGCAAGTTTGCTCCCTGCTCCAGTTGGGATGAGTGTGGGAGGCAACCAGTTGATGTGTCTCTCTCACATAGATGTTTCTCTCTCGCTCACTCCCTCTCACTCCCTCTCTTCCACTCTCTCTGAAAAGCAATGGAGAAAATATCCTCTAGTGAGGATTAACAAAAAAATAATAATAAAATTTTTTAATAATAATAACTATTAAAAACACATCCTCAAAGGAAAAAAAATATCTAGATCACACATCATGAGCGCACCCATGGATGTGTGCACGGGTACATACACACACAATCTTGCATTATGTGGCAGCAATAGAGCAGAATCTCAGATCTCAGCCCAAATCAAAGCCCCCCAGTGACTGCTGGACTTCATCTGCCCCTGCCTTCCAGGGGTACAGCCTCCTGAAGGCCCAGCAGGGTTGTTTCCAGAGAGAACGCTGGGGTTTGAGAGACTTTTAAGGCAGTGGCTCTTGGAGCACCGGGCAGGAGAGAGTGCCGGGGGAGCATGTGCAGGCGCACACAGGTGACTAGCTCCTGAAGGGCTCTCTAGGGGTGCAGGGTTTTTGAGGCCTCTCAAGAAGCCTTGGTCCAGGCTGGGGAGGGCGATTACAGCAAAGTAGAGGTGATGCCTATGGTCAGTAGTGAAGTGGGGGCCTCACCGATGCCCCATCTTTAGGAAGTGACATCCTGCTCCCTGCAAAGTGTATGAGGCTTCTTACAGCAGTCAGATGCAGCTGACAAAAGGGGGTCGATTTTGTTAACGTTGCCTTCACTAGGGCCTCTTCTCCCCCTTCCCCTGCTCCCCACTCCCCCCCAGTCATTTGATTACAATTCACTTGAAGACTTTCTTTTTGCCTCTCAAGAGTATGGTTCATAATATGTAAACAGTGGATTTTGTTATGTGATAGGATTGTCAGTTATATTTTTATTCTTTCTTGTTTCTAAATTTTCTGCAGTAAACATGTTTACTTTTATGGTATAGAAGGGCATAGGGAAATGTTTTTCAATGTTTGCATACTATTTTGCCACCAAGAGACTGGAAACTACAACTATCTCTTTGTGCTTTTGTATCAGAAATACAAAATGAGCAGAAGTACTGGTAGGGTGTATTTTTTTAGGGATAGATGTTGCCCAGGCTTTGGCCCTATGTTCATACTTTTTCCCCCTCCCACATTCTTCAAAGGTCAAAGTTTCAATTTATTTCTCGATTCTCCACCCTACGATCACTGCCCCCACCCTGTTCCCACAACACCTGCTAGCTGGGGCACCCTCTTGAACCATATTCTTCACTTCAGCTGCCTTTATAAATTAACTTTCTAAACTGGGAAAGCAATACTCCACACCGCTAAGCAGAGGCAGTTTCACTAAGACAGATGGAAACAAAGAAATGGGACCACATTCACTTGAAGATTTGCATAGGCCCAGACACGGAACGCTGGGGCCTCTAGAATTCAGCCCACTTGTTCTAGAAGCTCCTGAAAAGCCGCCCCTCTGCCTGGTCCCCACTCAGTGACCCTCCACCCTTCAGGACCACAGCTGTTTAAATAGGGGCCGAGTGCCAGCCCAGAGTCATGCTGCCTGCGTTCAAATCCACATGCTGCCACTTCAGCTCTGGGGATTGAAAACAAAGCACTTCACCAAATCTCTATTTCCTCATCTGTGAAATGGGGATAACACCTGAATTAGATCAGACACTGTGTGTGGCACCTAGTAAGCGTTGCATAGATGTGCGCTATTTTTAATTTCAGTAATTCTGCCACTTCTTCCTGCTGTCTCTCCCCCCAGTTAAATGCTGTCACTGGATGCCTATTTTGAATGAAAGAATCTTCATTTTATCTCTGGATAATTTGGGGGATTTTTGTATGGGCTGCCTCTGAAGGGTCACAAACCTAAGGGAGAAAGAATTCCCCGCTTATATAAACAAATAAATAAATAAACAAACAAACAAATATTTCCCTGGTTAATTAGCCAGCTGCTATTGAATATCAGCTTAGAACAGGGTTCTGTGTATGGAGGAGAAGGAGGAAGAGGAAGAAGCGAAAGAGGAGCAGGAGGAGGAGACACTACACGGCAGGTCTCAGTGTAGAGAGACCAGATGAAGAGCAGTCCCAGAGAGAAGAGCCCCCTGGAAGAATTAAATGCTTAGATTTGTCTTCAATATTATGATGGAATGGGATCATCAGAGAGTCATAATAGGTTATTTGAGATTTTAGAACTTTACTTCTAGAAGAATGGTCTCAACTGAAGACCTTTTTGGTTGCCACAAAAGGATGGGGGCGGGGGGGTGGGGAGGTGGACTATTAGCATCTACTGGGTAGAGGCTGAGCATCCTACAATGCACAGGACAGCTCCCCACCACAAAGAATTGCCCAACTCAAATGCCAATAGTGGCTGGATGAAGAGCCCTGTTCTGAATTTTCACATTTTGAGAGAAATGCATACTTGTCTCCCTTTGCCTGTAAGAGATGAGTGTCCACTGAAGTTATTAATAGTGTTTTTAAATACTTTTAATCCTGACAATAAGGCAATGTTTTCAGATACAGCTAATAACAGCATCTTCCTTTTCTTTCACGTTTCTGGGGATCATCCTCACTTACCTTATGCCCTCACCCTAAAAACACTCTCTTCGTTTCAAGAAAGGAACCAAAACGCAGGGAAGCAGTAGCCACATGCGTTAATGATTATGTGCTCTCACAATAAAGTTCCAGGCCCAGTAGCCTTCTCATCAATGCCTCTTTAGATAAGTCAGGACACTTCACCAGAATGGGCTGCTGTCCAAGCAGGTTCAATTAAAAGAGCTGGTAGTGCCCTACAAAAAACTTATCAACATGATTAATCAGAAGGAGTTTCACTGGCTGTTTGTTCATGCATTTCGCCAATCAAACAACTGAGGAATGTGACTGCTGGCTATTGACCTTGCAACCCAACACCACCATGCTGTGTTAAATTGATAAATTAGTGGAAAAGAATGTTTACCGCCCTTTACTGTATGACTCTGCCTGGCTTCCTTTTAGACGAGGATGAGCCTGGCTTCAAGAATCTAGTGTGGAAGGCAAAGAAAGACTCACACAGAGACTCTGAACTCACCATGAATGCATTGCCTACTGCTCAGGATGACAGGGCCACTCCAAAGCCCCTTGAGGGCTAAAGGCCATCTCCCTTCTTAGAAGCTGCCCCTCTATTCGTATCCTCTATGGGGGAAAAACAAAGGTCTCCCCAGGAAGCTATGAGCCTCTCAGGTGGGAACACTAGGTCGTGCCCTCCAATCACACTCCTTTTCCGAGCTACTTGACTTTGGGGGCTAATTCAGGTCTGAGATGTACCATGCAAACACAAATGGCATTCCAGACAATCAACCATCACTGACCAAGAATTTCAGTGAACCAATCGCTTGTTGGCATTTGTAAGAGCCAGTAAACGCATGTCACAAGGGTTAAGGGGGTGGCTTAAGAGCTGAGTGTTTGAGAGTAGGTGGCACTCGGATCAGACTTCACGTCTTAATGGCTAACATTATTGCTACGGCTTCTATAGCCATTGTTATAGCCATTGTGCAAGGCACATTCTCTTCATTGGATCATTGAATCCTTGCAAAAGTCTGTGAGACCAGTGTGACTGCACTTCCTCCATTCCCAGATGAGGAAATGGAGGCTGCAAGAGTCTACACTGTCGGCCTTCCTTGGAATTATTTGGAGGTAGGGGTTAGGAAAACGACTCCCTGGGCAAAATTTACCTCTGTGCAGACTTGAAGAAGTGGTGGGTGAGGCAAGATACAAAGGCCCTGGGAGAGATAAGACACTCAAAGCTAACAAGGGAGGGTGGCTTGGGCGTCAGAGTTAAGGCCAGGATAGAATCAGGTAGTCTGATGAGAAGACCATCTGCAAGCGTCCAGAGCTCCCAAGTGTAGGACGTATCTACCTGTGGTATATAGAATTGTTGTAGGCATTCACAAGTGTTTGCTGAAAGAACAGGCTATTAGAAACCGGTTTGGCTCAGTGGATAGAGCGTCGGCCTGCGGACTGAAAGGTCCCAGGTTCGATTCCGGTCAAGGGCATGTACCTGGGTTGCGGGCACATCCCCAGTAGGAGATGTGCAGGAGGCAGCTGGTCGATGTTTCTCTCTCATCGATGTTTCTAACTCTCTATCTCTCTCCCTTCCTCTCTGTAAAAAATCAATAAAATATATTTAAAAAAAAAAAAAAAAAAAAAAAAAAAAAAAAAGAACAGGCTATTAGCTTTTCAGTTCAAGATTGGTCATTAGAATTTAAATCGGGGTGGGGGGGGGGGCGGGTCTGAATTTGGTGCTAATGTGCTTTAAAATTGCTACTTCCTTTTTTTAAACATAGAGAAACAAGTTTTAGACTGAGATTCTTACTAGGGAATTCAGCTAGAATTTAGAAACATCCTTTCATTTTCCATTGTATTTATTTTTATAGTTGTTTTCCATTTACAGCAAGTAATACTAGTTTCCCACTTATGATCATAATTTCAAGTTCCCTTTAACGATGATTTTATCTTGTGAGTTGATAGAAAGAAAACTGGTTAAATGATAGAAAAATCTCTCTCAATAAACTATTTTGTTTTCAGAAAGGCATCTCATCTTTTTTTTCATCCAACTGATTGACAGGCAACACACACACACACACACACACACACACCACACAGATGCCTGAAGTGAGTTGTTTTGGCATCATTTCGAGCTGCAGTGTGCAGGACACAATATCATGACAAGGAGACAGGACTGACCTTCTCCCTGCAACAAGGGAGCAGCCCTGTCCCCGGAGCAGTGTGCCACCTTCATCCTCCAGGAAAATGTCCTCACCAGCCTCTCCCCTCACGGGCCTGAGTCTGACACGCACGCCTTTTGGTTTATGAGCAGAAGCAGGAATTGAAATTAAGCCACCATCAGCGGTTCACACCTCAGCTCCAACCAGTCTCACGGTGAGATCGGCAACCCTGGAGAAGGCAGCCCTTGAAGAGCGGACGTGGATGGCTGAAGAACTTGGCAGAGTCAGGGGGATCGCAAAGGGAAGAGGGGGTGCAGTCCCCCAGCGGGAAGGCTACTAAAGGCTATTTGCCTACTTCCCCATTCTGATCGGGGTCATGCCAGCTGGGATTAGCATGAACTGATCAGCTGGCACCAGCTTGTTGCTGCTGTTAAAGATTTCAAAAGTACAGGAAATTGAAGAAATATTCCAACAGCCATTTATGTATTCATCTCCCAGACTGAATAAATATTAACATTTTTTAGCCGAATTCCATGAGCCGTCTTTGTAAAATGTGTTGGAAGTGTGATTCCTCAGGGGCCTCAGGGAAAATCATCCAGTGAACAGAGTTTCGATGATGTCATCCAGGGCAACCCCTCTCTACAAATGGGGGAGGAAAGAAAGCCAGGAGTGGTCAAGTGACTTACTTACCCACAGTCTGGCACACGCAGAGCCATCCTAGACCCATGTCTCCTGACTTCCTCTCCGTGGCCCTTCCATCCCACCAGCGGCCCACAGGTCTCTGGCTGCTGCCTGCATCTCCTTCTGCCTTTTTAGAATTCCCAGGCCCAACCCAAATGTAGCTCCTCTTTCTCTTTTCAAAAATGTCTTTTTCTAAGTCAGAATAAGACCTACTGGCCTCCTCTGAGAAGGACTCTGTGGAATAGGGCTAGTCCCTGACACACTGGTCAGGGAGCCTTCACGCCTCTTTATAAGTCTTATCAGTGACCATAATGACAATGACATTCGTTAAATGCTCACTCTGTGCCCAGCCCTCTGCCACGTGCTCTGTGGGCATTGTCTATTTAACCTTCACGTGAGTGCTCCAAGGTCCCGCCATTAGTCCCATTTTAGGGATAAGGTAACTGAGGCTTTGAGATGTTCATACTCACCCATGGGCACAGCTAGAAAGAGCTGGGACAACACATATTGCGACCTCCAGCGGAACGTGGGTGAACCTGATGTGCTTTGCCAATTAGTCTCCTCTAATCTCTTCTAATTCCCCATGACCTAAACCAATGGGATTCCCAAACCCTGCTGTGCACAAGAACCCCCTGGGGAGTGCATTAAAAACAAGATGCTCATGCCCGGCCAGTGTGGCTCAGTGGTTGAGCATCGACCTATGAACCAGGAGGTCATGACTCGATTCCCGGTCGGGGCCCATGCCCAGGTTGCGGACTTGATCCCCATTGGGGGCATGCAGGAGGCAGGAGGCAGCCGATCAGTGGTTCTCTCTCATCATTGATGTTTCTATCTCTCCCTCTCCCTTCCTCTCTGAAATCAATAAAATATATTTAAAAACAAAAAACAACATGCTCAGGCCCACTGTTCACCTACTGAATCGGAGTGTTCTAGTCAATAGCCCACAAACCTGTCTTAAAATAAGCTCTCCGAGTGCTCCTGCGTACAATGGGCTTGGGAACCTCTGGTGGAGGCTGTTGACTTTTCTGGCTGGCTGGAGCCAAAGAGTCTAGGCTGCAAGACCTCCTGCCCTTCTCTTCCCTTCGCAGGGACTGTTATGTAGGCCCCTGAGAGCAAGGGTGCTGTGTCGGGGCAAGGATCCTGTCAGGTGCCTGGTGGCTTAACAAAGATCAGTCATCTGGGTCCTTCTGCCACTTGCCTGCTGCAGAGGGAGAGTTGTTACTTGCAAGCTGAGCCAGGAGGCCAGGAAAGGTGGGGAAGGCATCCTCATTGTCAGTTGCCCTGCCCTCTCCTTTCTCAGGAGTAACTCAGGAGAAACCCCTGCAGGCAGCTGGCCCCCTGCAGGGAGAGAGAGGGTCCTTCCCTGTGTGTCCATTAACTCTCCTAGTCAGTTGGAATCCTGCAGAGTCTGGGGTCAGGAAGTTCCCAACAGCATGGTCAATAAATTGACTTCACAGCATCCCAGGGAAGGCAGAGCCACAGAAGATTGGCCAGCCTGATCGCTGGATGGGTAGGAAACTGAGACTCAGAGAGGGAAACAGAGGAGGGGTATTCGTATTTTGACCCATCCTATAGAATAATCCTATATAATAAAAGGCTAATAATATGCACATTGACCAAATGGTGGAACGACCAGTTGCTATGATGTGCACTGACCGCCAGGGGGCAGATGCTCAATGCAGGAACTTTTCCCTGGTGGTCAGTGAACTCCCACAGGGAGAGAGCCGTTCAGTCAGAAGCCGGGCTCACAGCTGGCAAGTGTAGTGGCGGTGGCAGGAGCCTCTCCCACCTCCATGGCAGCGCTAAGCACCCCTCCCCTCAGGGGATTTCCACCTGCTGGCTTAGGCCCATGCCGGCAGGTGGACATCCCCCGAGGGGTCCTGGACTGTGAGAGGGCACAGGCCTGGCTGAAGGACCCCCCCCCACACACACACACACACACACATACACATGGATTTGTGCACTGGGCCTCTAGTAGTTATATATGAGAAGATTTAAGCTCAAAGAGATGTTGAGAGGCTTACTGTGAGTCAAATAGTGCTGAACATGCCCTGGCCAGTATGGCTCAGTTGATTGGGCGTTGTCCTGTGCACCAAAAGATTGCAAGTTCAATTCCCGGTCAGAACACATGCCCCAGGTGCTGGCTCCATCCCCGGTAGGGGACATGCAGGAGGCAGCTAATCGATGTTTCTCTCTCCCTCTCCCTTCCTCTCTCTCTCACTAAAAGTCATTTTAAAAAAATAGTGTTGAACAGGTAAGTAGATTAGTTAGTTCTCCAGAACAAGGGCCCCCTGGGTTTACCAAATTAGCTCTCTGTACTCTGTGAACATCTCTCTCTCTATGTCTGTCCCTGGTACATATTGATTAGGTAAGTTTGGAAAATATGACACCTGTGTCAGTGAGTACACAATTATTTGGAAATCTATTCTTAGAAAGCATTACACATATTGCCTAAACTTTTTCCTTCCATAAATCTCGTGCCCACATCCAGGACTGGAATTGAGGAGGACACTGTGTGTCCAAGCACATGATAAACCCAGGCCTTGTCAAAACCTGAGCCTTCTTACTCATTTGTCTTCCATAATCTTATCTAATTGGTTATCATTAAGTGGTTCTTCAGCTTTGTCAGTTCAGCTATTACTCAATCCCATACCCCTTTCTTTTATTTATTTATTTACTTTTTTGTTAATCCTCACTCCAGGATATTTTTCCCATTGATTTTAGAGAGAATGCAAGGGAGGAAGGGAGGGAGGGAGGGAGGAAGGGAGGGAGGGAAACATTGATGTGAGAGACCATTGATTAGTCGCCTCCTGCACACGCCCTCAACCAAGACTGGGGATCAAACCCACAACCAGGTATATGCCCTTGACCAGGAATCAAACCTGCGACCCTTCGGTGAGCGGGCCAACATTCTAACCACTTAGCAACACCAGGCAGAGCAATCCCCCTTTTTTTAGATTTTAAAATTGTAGAAAAATCAAATGCTACATAGTTTCTTGCTGAAGCCAAAAAAAAACTCCAGTTTTCAGGAAAATAATAGTCAATGTTCATTGAGCATTTTCTGTATGTACAGGCACTATTCCAAGCACTATACATACCTTATCTTATTGAACTTTTTGCAACACCCTTTTGAGGTAGGTACTATTATCATCCCCACTTCACACAGTAAGGAATCTGAATCTCAGAGAAGCTGGCCCGAGGGCATGCAGCTGGGATTCAAATCCAGGGAGACTTACTGCAGGACCTACCCCTCCACCCTAGTGTTCCTCATAATTCTAGAAATAGGATTTGAGATACTGAGACCCATCTACTTTATAAAGTCATCAACAAATATTTTTGTGCCTGTGACAGGGAAGGTCCTACAGTGTTTACAAAAGTGATTTAAAAAATAGCCCTTCCTCTCACAGGGAGTCAGACAGGTATTTAATTAATATAATAAAAAGCAGAATGTCCTAAGGGCTACATTGGAGGCACAGATAAAGTGTGATAACAACACATAAGGATAGTCAACAAGCAGGCAACCAGCAATGACTTCCTGGAGGAGGTGGCAGATGTAATCTCCTTGAATGACAAATCCTGCAGTCCTGGTAGAGATGGGGGGGTGTACTTCCTAGCAGGCAGGCAGTGAGTGTGGTATAATGAGTGGGCTCACCTGCAGGTACCATCACTTGCTAGCTGTGCAGCTTTATCTGTGAGCCCTAATTTCCTCATCTGATCAAGTGGAAGTCGTTACTTGGACTTCTCAGGGCTGGGTTTGTTGTTGTATGAATGATGCATGTGAAAATCTAGAACATGTCACAGGAGGGGCCCACTGATGTTCTGTTCCCTGTTGGGTTCACTGAGTCACTTCAGAACCCATTGTGCTGGGGCCACTGTCCAACAAAGTCTAGTCTGTGCTGACAAGAGTGGCTCTGAGAAAACGCTCTTGTCCGGGCTGGACTTGAGTCAAATGTTCAAAAGCAGGCCACTTCAACTCACAGCAGAGTTTGTAAAGGAAATGAGCAGTGAGGCCTAACTTCAGCGGTGTGGCTAGGAGCTACTGCAATAGAACAAATGGATTGTTTATCAGCTTTCTATCTGTCCCTAACAAAACCATGTGAAATGAGGCATTAAACTCCCGGTTTTTTAAAAAGATGACAAACACTGGCTAATTTACTGGAGTAGAACATATTGAGCCAAATGTTTAGTTTTGCATTAAATCTATATCTAGCATTTTCATTAACAGGGGCCAAATGTAGACTTTATTGATGCTTCAGTGCCCATTTCAGATTAATGCTTACCATTTAAAACTGTGCATGAAATTGCAAATGTATCAGCAAACACGTAAGAAGGACCAGACTAAGTGCTATGTGCTTATTCATAGCCAGCCATTTCCGAGGCTGCCAGTGTGTTATTGCGGGGTTATTTGCCCACACTTGCCGAGGCTGTGAATAGCTAATATCCCTAATTGCTTAGTCAAATACCTTTTTAGACTGAGAGAAAGAGAAGATATGGAAGAAATAGGGGAATCATATAATTTTGTGCAATGAACAATTAAATCATGACACTTCTTGATTCATATTTCTAGGGTAATTAAGCTGGTATCTTTCTGGGGAATAAAGCTTTTAGCTTCCTTCATCGTCATTTGTGGCCACAGTGTAGCTGAAGTAGATAAGGAATAAAATGGACTAAATGCCTTAGAGTAAAAATAAGTATTTTTCACAAACAGAATCTAATTTGTGCCACCACCAAAACTAACAAGATGAAAATTTTCCTCAGTATGAGATGAGAACTTTTATTTATTTTTATAATCTTAAATCTTGACTCAGATATGTGGTTATCCAAATGGCTGGGGAGAAACTCTATAATATACTAATAAGATACAGCAGGTCCTCAAATAACATCATTTTGTTCAACATCATTTCATTATAAAATTAATGAGAAAAAAATCAATTTCTAACAGGAGCCACGGTCTGCGCGGTGTGCACACGTTCTCCCCACATCCGCGTGGGTTTTCTCCGGGGTCTCCGGTTTCCTCCCACATCCCAAAGACGTGCAGGTGAGGTGAATTGGTGTGTCCACATTGTCCCAATCTGAGTGAGGGTGGGTGTTGGTGTGCATGCGCCTCGCCTCCTGTCCAGGGTTGGTTCCCACCTTGCACCCTGAGCTGCTGGGACAGGCTCTGTCACTATGACCCTGAACTGGAATAAGGAGGTTGGAAAATAATGATGACTTGCTCTTACTCATCTTTCTTAAATGTCTGTATAGCTCACATTTACTTCAATGTTTAATATTAGAAGTGTTTGGGTCTCTTTTTTTTTTATAACAGAGGTTCTTTTTTTAAATATATTTTTGTTAATTTTAGAGAGGAAGGGAAGGGAGAGAGAGAAAGAAACCTCAGTGATGAGAATCATTATCAGCTGCCTCCTGCATACCCTCTACTGAGGACTGAGCCTGCAACCCAGGCATGTGCCCTGATCGAGAATCGAACTGTGACCTCCTGATTCATAGGTTGACCCTCAGTCACTGAGCCACACCAGCCGGGCTGTTTGGGTCTTTATTTAGAAGTTTAGTGAAGTTTTTGTGGCCAGAAATATGCCATTAGAAATAACTCTTGTTTATATGCATTAGCCTATGGCCGTGGTCGGCAAACCGCGGCTTGCGAGCCACTTGCGGCTCTTTGGCCCCTTGAGTGTGGCTCTTCCACAAAATACCACGTGCGGGCGCACACGTACAGTGCAATTGAAACTTCGTGGCCCATGCGCAGAAGTCGGTATTTTGTGAAAGAGCCACACTCAAGGGACCAAAGAGCCGCATGTGCCTCATGAGCCGCAGAAGTCGAGTTTCCAAGAACCACTCAACAATGTTAAGTGAGGACTTAGTGTACTCTACTGCTTAGAGTAACAGAAAGCAAATGCTATATAAGTGAAAAGTGATGCCATTCAGAACTAGGAAACAGTCTAGCGTAATTTTTATGGAAGTAGATTTTAGAGTCAGACTCTTAGGCCCTAATTCCCGCTTTGGTCCTTGCCAGCAATTACCCACTGGCAGATCCACCTAAATATCGACTGGAAAATAATTAGTTCTTCAAAGGGAGAGAGGTGGTGTCCCAAGAGAAGAAACAAAAGGGATGCAAGGAATTATCTAGGGCATTTCAAAGAATGACAATGTGGAGGGCAGGGACCAAGGGCCCCTCTCAATCCACAGTACAGGGCCCAGAAGTTAAAGAATTAAAAGTTGAGGCTGACAATTCATTTCAAACTAGGATGAGGGCCCACAAAATAGGTTCACATCCAGCTCTATTACACAACTAGAGGCCTAGTGCACAAAATTCATGCACTAAGGCGGGGGGTCCCTCAGCCTGGCCTGCACCTTTGAGCAGTCTGGGAGCCCTCGGGGGGATGTCCGCCACAGAGGCAGGAGAGGCTCCCACCACCATTGCTGCACTTGCCAGCCTTGAGTCTGGCTCAGGGCTTCTGGCTGAGTGGCGCTCCCCCTGTGGGAGTGCACTGACCACCGGGGGGCAGCTCCTGTGTTGAGTGGTCAGTGCACAACATAGCAACTGGTCATTCTGCCATTCGGTCAATTTGCATATTAGCATTTTATTATATAGGATAGTAGCTCCATATTCAGGGTGTGCCCCAAGCACAGCAAGAATGGTGCCCACCAGCCATCTGAGCAAGCTGTATAAACACAGTGCCAGGAAGAGATTTAGGATTGGTTTTAGAGAGTGAGGTGGGGTGTATCAGAGAAGAGAACCAGTGGAATGGTCTATAAACTGCCAGACATTTTATTTTAACTTTGTGTTTCATTCATTCAGGTATCCTCTGTGAAGTCACAGCCTGCAAGATTAGACACTAACTACTGACTGAGGCCATCGCTGAGTGCCTCAGTACCACCCAGCACGCCTACCCGATCATCAGGATAGCTTTTGATTCCAGAAATATCCTCCGGATTCTGGCACTGTCTTGAGGGATCTCTGATTTCTGTTTTGATTCCAGGTGCCCAGAGAATAAAGCATCAATATTTAGGCCTATATTTTCCAAGATGTGTGCACAGAATAGCAATTCTCAGAGAAATAATGGTGTTACCCAAGCAAAGGGTTTTATGATCAAAAACAATTTAAAATTTAAGGATATTTTAAACAAAGTTAAAGTTATGTCTTTATTTTGCAGGACTACTCAGAGCCTTTAAGATGTTGGTGTGCAATGTACATATCTAAAAGACAATAAGATACGCTAAATTTCCCAAGCTTATTTGACCCCAGAATCTTTTTTCCCCATATCCTACACTCTGTGAAGCTGGTATTTTTCTAACAATTACTTTGCAAACTATTTTTCTAAGCTTGGAACTGGAAAGTTCTACTTCCACCTGAGATGTAGAAGGTCTCAAGGGAATGTTGCTTACACACTAACAAGAAAACTATAATCTACAAAATTATTATTTTTTGAGCCCATCAGAGAACTGAGCAGCAAAGCAACCAAGGGAACTAAATTGCAAAGAATGGCAAGCCCTTCTGAAAAGACAAGATACAGCAACTACTTCTCTTGTGGCAAAGAATGAGAAGAACAGGTAATCACCACAAAAGTGGGTAAGAAGAAAAATTCTTAAAGGATGAGTGTGAGCTAGCATGACAGTTTAGAATCCCTACCTGCTTGAGACACAAGAGAAATCCCTACCTGCTTATCATCTCTTTCTCTTGGCCTCCACTTGGTGACATGAGAAAGATTGGAAGCAGGACAGCAGACCTGAGAGATCCTTCTCTTGGTGGTATAGTCCTGCGGCACCTGCCAAGGCCTGAGGATGGAACAGGAGTACCCATTCATATGCCAAGCCCTGCATGAGGACAAGATAGTGGTTGTCTGCCCCTGGGGGAGGGGCAAGAGACACATTTATGCCCAGGATTCATCTCTAATACAAAACAGAGGCCTACTAGCCCTAGCCGATTTGGCTCAGTGGTTAGAGCATCAGCCCGGACTGAAGGGTTACAGGTTTGATTCCAGCCAAGGGCATGTACCTCGGTTGCTGGATCAATCCCCTGCCTAGTCAGGCTGCGTGTGGGAGGCAACCAATTGATGCATCTCTCTCATATCGATGTGTCTTTTCTCTGTCTCTCCTTCTCCCTTCCATTCTCTCTAAAAAAATCAATGGAAAAAATATCCTCGGGTGAGGATTAACAACAACAACAACAAAAAGAGGCCTACTGATGCCGGGTGAGGGACAGAAAACACTGTTGGGCCCAAGGTCTCCCACCAGTTTCTTAGGGATAAAGAGCAGGAGGGTGGCAGAGGTTGTCTGCCAGGGGGAAAGGGCTGAAATGCTGAAAAATCACCACCCCCAAGAATTTTCCCATGTCGATAACAGAGTCAGTTAAGGGCAGGCTGGCTAGGTGGCAGACAGGGGAGAAATAACTGGATACCATAATGGTTATAAGGGGGAGCAATGAAGTCAGACAGACCTGGCTTGGGATCCAGGTCCATCATCTAATAGCTATGTGACCATGGGCGTGTTATCCAAAGTCACTGAGCTTTAGTTTCCCTATAAAATAAGGGTGAGAGTAATAGTATCTTCCCCAGAGAATTGTTGGGAAAATTAGATTCCTGTACAACACTTGGCACAGTGCCTGGCACATGGAAAACAATAAAGAGTAGCTGTTGCTTTGATTGCAGCAGTTGTTGGAAAATGATAAAGAGCAGTGGAGTATTAATCTGCTAGGATTGGCATAACAATATGATAGACTGGGTGGCTTTAACAACAGAAATGTATTTTGTCACAATTCTGGAGGCTAGAACTCTGAGATCCTGGTTCTAGCACAGTCAGGTCCTGGTGACAGCTCTCTTCCTGGTTTTCAGATTGCCACCTTCTCTTATACTGCAGGTGGGAATGCCACTTGGTACAGCCACTGCGGTGGATTGAAAAGTGTCCTCCCAAAATGCATATCACGCTGAACCTCAGAATGTGACCTGATTTGAACTAATGTTTTTGCAGATCTAATTAATTCGATGAGGTCATAACTGATTAGGGTGGGTCCTAAATCCAATGACTAGTCTCGTTAAAAGAAGAAGAGAGAACACAGAGAAACACATGAGAGAAGAAGACCACTGAAGATTGAGACAGGGATTGAAGTGTTGCAGCTGCAAGCCAAGGGTGCCAAGGACTTCCAGGAGCCATCAAAGCTAGGAAGAGGCCAAGAAGGACTCTCCCCGGAGCCTTCAGAGGGAGCATGGGCCCTGCCAGCGCCTTGATTTCAGACTTCTAGCCTCCAGAACTTTGAGAGACCAGACTTCTTTTGCTTTAAGCCATCAAGTTTGTGGTAATTTGTTACACAGTTCTAAGAAACTGAAAAATAGTTGGCAGTTTCTCATTAAGTTAAACCTGCATTTATCATGTAACTCAGGAATCCCATTCCTAGACATCTACCCAAGAGAAATAAAAACTTACATGCACACAAGACCTTTAGATGAACTGCTTATAGCAGCTTTATATGTAATCACCAAAAACTGGAAACAATTCAAATGTGTTTCAAGTGGTGAAGGGATAAACAAACTGTGGCACAGTTATACTATGGTGTATGACTCAACAATAGGAGGAACTAACAATTACTAAATGTAAGAACATGGATGAGTCACAAATGCATTCTGCTAAGTGAAAAAAGCCACACTTAAAAGGCTGTGTACTATAGGATTCTATTTATGTGACATGCTAGTAAAGGCAAAACTATAAGGACAAAGAACAAATTAGTGGCTGCCAGGGATTGGAGTAAGGAAAGAGGTTGACTACTAGTACAAAGGGACAGCAGGAAGAGGAGGGAATTTTGGAGGTGATGGAATTGTTCTCCATCCTGAGTGTGGTAGTGGTTACAGAACTCTATGCATGAGTTCCTTTTACTGAATGTAAATTATAAATAACTAGGTAGATGATAGATTGATAGAAACTACATCAAAGACATAGAAACAACTTGCCAATATAATTGCCAATATATTCTGTGTTTGCTTTCAATATCATGCACACTTATGATAGCAAAACCTTCATTTGTATATATGCACTGATACACTTAAGAAGGTTAAGAATTCTTTCTACAACGATTTAGTTCAAAACACATTATTGAGCATCAGTCATACTCAAGTCATTTCCTGGCCAGCAAAGGAGACTGACGGGAGATTACAGTCTTAGCAATGTAGAGGGCTTCAACAGGAACCACTTTTGAGCTGTTGTGATAATAAATCAGATTTGTGTGATTTTCTCAAAATAGAAAATAACCTCAAGACATCTATCTGAAAAAATAAGATCACAAAAAGAGGAAGGCAGAGGAGGATGCAAAACTGTCTGAGCAGTCACAAACCATAGAAAAATTAAGTACTAAATGTGAAAGGAAAGAATGGGTTTCAGTATATCTATTATGAGGTCAACCTGATCATGGGTTACCAATTAAGAAATGTTCACTAGTACAAACAGATTTCTAACCTTTTACCTAAAGAAAGCAATGCTAGTAAGTTCCAGTGGTCTCTAATCTTTGACAGTGGCAGTAATTATAATTCTTAAGAAAGTAGTTTCAAGAGTTAGATAATCTTAGTTTTAATCTCAGCTATACTACCAGATTTGTAGCCTTAGCCAAATCACCTAACCTATAAAATGTGGATATTAATATC
Organism: Myotis lucifugus; assembly: GCF_000147115.1. NCBI lineage: Eukaryota > Metazoa > Chordata > Mammalia > Chiroptera > Vespertilionidae > Myotis > Myotis lucifugus. The sequence goes on from NW_005871114.1 coordinate 4,788,616, forward strand.
TATAGTACAGAGTTGCCACATGAATTATATGACACTAGAGGCCCAATGCATGAAATTCGTGCAAGAGTAGTCCTTCCTTCCTCCAGCTGCTGGCACCAGCTTCCCTCTGGCAACCAGGACCTGGGCTTCCCTCGCAGCCCCGGCTTCATCCAGAAGGACATCCAGTCTTATTAGCATATTACGCTTTTATTATTATAGATAACTAGAGGCCTGTTGCACGAAAAGATTCGTGCAATAGGACTTCCCTTCCCCTGGCTGCCAGCACCGGTTTTCCTTCGCTCTGGCCGGAGCCGCCTTCAGTCTTCGCTGCCCGGGCCACAGCCGCCTTCAAGCCTTCGCTGCCCCAGCCAGAGCTGCCTTCAATTAACCGCCATCTTTGTTGGCAGTTAATTTGCATATCTCGCTGATTAGCCCATGGGAGGCGTAGTGAAGGTACCGCTGATTAGCCCATGGGAGGCATAGTGAAGGTACGGTCAATTACCATGTTTGTCTATTATTAGATAGGATGTGTGCTAAGGTTTATAGTAGTATCTGGAATGTAATAAACCCTCAACCCAACCAATCTTGAAAAAAGAAGGAAAAAGTTGGAAGACTCACATATCTGAATTTCGAAGCTGACTACAAAGCTACAGTAACCAAAACACTGTGGTACTAGCATAAAGACAGACATATAGACCAATGGGATAGAATTGAGAGTCCATAACCCTATAGGCATTTGATCTTTCACAGGGGTACAAGACTATTCAATGGGGAAAGAAAAATGTCTTCAACAAGTACTGTAGAGAAAACTGGATATCTGTCTACAAAAAGGTGGAAACAACCCAATATTTATCACCTCACAGGTGGATACACAAATTGTATATACATACAATGGAATACTGTTCAGCTCCAAAGAGGAATGATGTATTGATACATGCTACAACATGGATAAACCTCAAAAACATTATGCTAATGTTTTAGAAGCTGGACAAAAAAAAGACCATATATTGTATTATTCCATTTATGTCAAATATGCAGACTAGGTAAACCCATAGAGACAGAAAGCAGATTGGTGAATGCCAGAAGCTGGAAGGAAGAGAAAGGATGGGGAATGCCTGCTTAATAAGTACAGGATTCTATTTTGGAGTGGGGAAAATGTTTTGGAACAGAATAAAGGCAGTGGTTGCACAACATTGTGAATGGACTCAATGCCACTGAATTGTTCACTTTAAAATGATTAACTTTATGTTATGTGGATTTTACCTCAATAAATTAAAATTTCATTAATAACTATGAATTAGCCCTAGCTGGTTTGGCTCAGTGGATAGAGCATCAGCCTGCGGACTGAGGGGTCCCAGGTTCTATTCTGGCCAAGGGCACATGCCCAGGTTGTAGGCTCGATCCCCAGTGGAGGACATACAGGAGGTAACCGATCAATGATTCTCTCTCATTATTGATGTTTCTATCTCTCTCTCCCTCTCCCTTCCTCTCTAAAATTAATAAAGAAATATATATTTTTAAATAATTATGAATTATATCTAGAAAATATTTAACTTTACTGAGAACATTAGTAAAGACTTGAAAAAATAAAAAAATATGTAAGCCTCCAGTAAGTGTTTGCTGTTTTTTTAATCTAAGTTTTTGGCTAGTACGGCCCTGAAATAGTATAATTTAAAATATGAATGGACTGGAGGGCAGGGCACCTGCTCCTTAAACAGTGAGACATATGATGCTTCCTGAATTCTGTGCTTCTTAAGTTCAATGTTATAATATACTTTTTAAATTTATTAGGATGACATAGGTTAATAAAATAATATAAGCTTCATGTGTACAATTCTATAATACATCACCTGTATATTGTATTGTGTGTTTACTATCCAAAATCAATATTTTTCCCGTCATCATTTATCCCACTTTAAAATAAAATAAAAAAATTCATAGACACAGACAACAGTATGGTGATTAAGTTCAGTGTTCTGACAGTCCCTTCATCTATGGTGCAAAAGTAATGAACAAGCAGACTGGGACATGGTAGAATCTGATGCTAGCTGTTGCCTGTTCAAAAGCTAGCCCACACCTTGGAAGAAGGAGAAAGTTGATTACATGTAAAGGTTGAGCAGTAGCTCTCATCCTTCTGCTGCAGAAAGCAACTTCTAGTCCTTAAACTCAGCCACAGATACATGAAATACAAACTCCAAATTATAAAAACATTGTAATTAGCCCACACACCCACATTTTAGACATTTAATATAGAAAAAGAGCCAAAAAGGAAGAAGTTGAATGAATGAGACACTTGGTTAGATATTTGAGGGAAATTTTTTCTTTTGTCCCTCACCTCTCACTGCGGGGCAAAATAAATTCCAGGTACATTAAGAGTTAAATGTAGAGATAAAGGGCAGAAGATAAAAGCAGGGAAGGAAGAAGGGAGAGTCTTAGGGAGAGGTTTTTTTTTAATGCATGTGGATGCCCATTTGCTCTCTGAATGAGGAAAGACTTTTTAAGCTTAAGAGAAATAAATCATCAAGAAGATATTGTTTCACTTGATTACACAAATTTTTTCTCATCAAAACTATAAGCACATTTTTAAAAAACTGAAATATGGCCTGGCTGGATGAGTGTCGACCTATGAACCAGGAGGTCACAGTTTGGTCTCAGCATATGTGGGCTTGATCCCCAGTGTGGGGCATGCAGGAGGTAGTGGACCAATGATTCTCTCTCATCATTGCTATTTCTATCTCTCTCCTCTCTCTTCCTCTCTGAAATCGATAAAATATTTTTTAAATGTACATCACATCAGATAGGATTCAGGCATAATATAAAATACAACCCAGCCTGTCCTCCTACCCCCACCCCGAAAGAAAAGAAAAGCTCTATTTATACTGAGATGGGACAGTCTTCAAGATCTATTGCCAAGTGAGAAAAGCAGGTTATAGAGAAGAATGTACAGTACATTATGATTTGTATTGGGGCAAAGGAGGAGGAGATACTTAGAAATGTGCTTGTATGTGTATAGATTACCACTGGAAGACCACCAAGGAAATCACTTAGAGATTGCCTCTGATAGTAAAATAGATGGCCAGGGGCAGGGAGAGACAAATGGGAGGGACACTTACTTATTATTATATTACTTTTGTACTATTTACATTTTTCACCATTTTTAACTATTCAAAAGTAATTTTAAGATTTAAAAATAATTTAAAATTATTATTCATATGGATAAGGGCAAAAGTAAGTTTACAGTTGTGAGTACACAAAATATAAAGTTTATTCTTGTGTTATTATTTATTAATTATTGTATTATTTTCCATACAAACAACTGTAAGTCTATTTTTGCCCCACCCTGTATAAACATGTGCCAAAAAACAGCTAAAGGAGATGTCCTAAAGTTTCCATAGACTTTAATCCCTGAATGGTGAGATTATGAGTGATGGTTGTTTTCTTCTACACACGTTCTTTAGTTTGCAAATATTTCACACTGAAAATGTGTGACTTTTATAACAAAACAAAATTAACATGATTTTAGATAGATAGATAGCCTAGATAGATGAGAGGGAGGGAGGGAGGGAGGGAGGGAAGGAGAGAGAGAGAGAGAGAGAGAGAGAGAGAGAGAGAGAGAGAGAAGCAGTTCTGTTAGCCAATCGGTATTTCTCTCTCTCTTCCTTCCTCTCTCTCTAAAAATCAATGGAGGCATATCCGCAGGTGAGGATTAAAGGAAAAGAAAGAAAGAAAAAAGCAGAGACAAAAGAGGGCATACTGTATGATTCTATTTATATAAAGTTCAAAAATAGCAAATGAATCTGCACTATTTGGAGTCAGGATAGTGGTTTCCCTTGGGAGGCAATGGGACAGTGACCCAGAGTGGGGATAAGGGGGCTACTAGGGGTCCAGTAGTTCTATGTCATCATACGGATTCCAGTTACATGGTGTAGTCATTTTGTGAGTCACACACCTATAAATTGTGAACTCTTTTGAATGCAAGTTATACTTTAATAAGAAATTTCCTTAAAAATTAAATTGGCATTTAAAAAACAATTCCACTTGTTAAAAAATACATATTTTGTAACCACAATACTTTGAAAATATTGAAAAGTAAAACACTATACAAATGTAAATATGTTGTAGTGTCCCATTTTCAAACAAGATGAATACTGGATAATGGCTAAGATTCAGAACAATATAGTCCAGAAATTGCAGGCTTTAAATTCCCTAGTTACCATCAGCATTGTGCTTTTCTTAATGCCTGAAATACCATCTAAACAAGGGGTACCTGCTTCAGGCAGAATGGTATTTGGGGGATTTTAAAAACCTTAATAAGATCATGCAATTGCTTGGTGAAGCTAAAAATATTCCCTTCAATTAACTACTCAACAGCTCCGTACATCATCATGGCCATCTCACTCCCATCCACCTACATACCATCAAGTCAACATACGGGAGGCGGGTGTCTAAGAAACCACTTCCTCTGGACGTCTGAACCTGCACCCAGGAGCCATTTTTTAAACGTTCATCGAATTAGTCTGGTCTAACTTACAATTAATGGAAAGTCTGCCGTAATGCAGATTCCACGAGCCACTAAGGAAAGCTAAAACTCTGAACCAGGGTGTGAAGCAAACACATTTCATGCGCCATCCACATTTGCTTCTTTGCAATTCGTGAAATGCTTCCAGAAATCATTTAAAAATAATTGGGTTTCCTGCTTCTGTTTGCTAGATGGATGCTGCTGATAAAAATAGTAGTAATAACAGGCTACCCTAAACGGTGTCGTTTCTCAGTCAAGTAGGTGTATTTTAAATAAAACTCTTGACTGAAATTGAGAAGTGTGAATTGGAAATGGAATGAAATGGCCAAATCTGAAGGGAAAGACGGCCAATATAAAGCCACAGAAGCACTTCCTCTTAACATTCATGTCGGTACAAAGAGGGGGGGGGATATCTTTTAGGGCGTGTAGATAAGTCGACCTCCCCGCACCTATGCCCAAGCCCAGCAAAGACTCCCTGTCCTGCACTTGCAACCCCTACTGTACTTTCTGCTGTGCTCCTAGAGCCATCCAGGGAAGCTCTGTTTCTGGTGGCCACAAACTAGGAGATGGAATGACAGTGCAAGGCTCGGGGAGAGAGGGAAATGTCTGTCCTCTCTCTTGGGGAGGGCACACGGTTTTCACTTTCATTCTGTAGTACAGTATTTATTAAAGGTTTACTGCACGCCCAACACGGTGCTCGATGCCAGGAACACCAGAGTAAGCCGTTGCACTGCGGTGTGTTCATAGGCCCCGTGGAACATGCATCAGTGGGTCAGTCGAAGAAGAAATATACTAAACAGCTTATATAATAGAAACACCAAATAACATGGACCAGAGGCAGACTTTTTTTTTTAACACTTTGAAAGATATAAAGCATATTTTATAATGCTCATTTCCCCCAGAAAACTGGAAATGGTACCCCAGTCACTTTATTAGTTTCCTAGGGTAGGAGAATAATGTGCTACATACACAGAAATTGCATATCCCCGATACTGTACTGTAATCCCTTCCAGATTTAATGCTAGACTTGAATTTAGGCCAAAAAAAAAAAGGACCAAAAAAATGAACAAAAGCCCTCAACTGTCTTATAGCTAGACTGAGACCTGGCTTGCTACCTTCTCAAGGGTACAACAGATTAAATCAGGAAGTTTAGTTTACAACATTGACTGGTATAGTCATTGAGGTTTTGGGCTTAACTTCTCGGTGACAGGTTCCTTATCTGGGAAACAGGGCCAATGACAGTATCTACCTCATAGGATTTTCATGAGAATTAAATAATTTAATGTATGTGAAGGATTTATATAACATTTAATACATAGTAAGTGCTTGATATATGTTCATTCATTTAACACATACTTATGGGAGTACCTATTATGTGTCAGGCTGGGGATATATAGCAGTAGACCAAACAGACAAAAATCCCTACCCTTATGGCATTACCATTTCAATGAGGAGAGATAAATAAGTAAAAATATTTTATCCAATTATAATAAGGGGAATAGAGAAAAGTACATTGTGGAAGGGGAACAGGGAAGAGAGAGGGCTGTGATTTTAAATAGGATGGCTAGGGAAGGCCAAGCCTGGGAAAGTGAGGGAGCCAGCCAGGAGGCCAGCTGGGGAAATAAAATTTCAGATAGAAGAAACTGTAATCCCACAAGCAAAGAGATTTGTGTGAATAAAGGGGGAGACTAGCAGGCCATAATCCTTTCTCCAAGTTCTGGACCACAAAACCTCTGAAGATTCTAGCTATATTTATTCCCCGCCCTCTCTCCCAAGCAGGCCATTCCCTGGAACAGATTCCACTTCCTTTCTCTTCATAAAGAGCCTCTGGAAGGCTCTGCCATGGCATTCTCACCCCGACCTTACTGCAGCCTCTCTCCATCAGCTCCATATACTCCAGTGCTACTAGGGGCTTGACCCCTAGGCAGACAAATATTATTACTCTTCTATTGTGATTGTCACTATTATTGCTTATCCTGGTCCAAAAATGGGGGTGGGAGAGGAGCAATGATGCTAAACTAAAGACCTGCCCTTGGAGGGCTGGGGGCAGTGTATCAGAACTCCAGCAACATCTCCCTCAAACTGAGAATTTCCACCTGAAAGCTAAAAATTTCTATGTATTTGAAGAAAATCATAGCCTTAATTGTGCTGTCTGAAAAGTTAAACTAGTGATTTTCTATTCTTTTCTTTTTTTATTTTTATTGATTTTTAGAGAGATAGGAAAGGAGAGGGGGAGAGAGAGAGAGTGAAACATCAACTGGCTGCCTCCTGCATGCTCCCTTCTGTGGATCGAACCCACAACCTGGGCATGTGCCCTGACCAGGAATCAAACTGGTGACCTTTCGGTGCACAGTATGACGCCCAAACAACTGAGCAACACCAGCCAAGGCCATTTTCTATTCTTAATGGGGAAATAAACTGAATGAGGAAGAGGAATCCTGAGATGGGGAGAGGGGAGGAGAAGGGGAGTGAATAAATGGAAGTGGTGAAGTGAGGAAGGATGAAGGGCTTAATTCAACTATAAAATAAAAATATAAACAAGAATCATGGAGACTAACTGGATTGGCATTTCTCCTCCAGCAAGTATCTACGAATGGGGGAAAGGGGCTATCTTGCAGTAGTCTTTAGAAAGTGATGAGATTTTCTTAATATTTAAGATTTTGAATGCTACCAAACTTCTCTTCCAAATTAGAAAAGACTCTAATGGTTAGAAAACAGGCTTTTAAAAAATGTTTTTAAGTGAGAAGTTGTCTTATTGGCGTTCATCTGGAAAATCGCTTGAAATTGGCAGTTGACTTTTTTTTTTTTTAAGTAGCTACACAGGATAGGGTTCACTTCGTGGTGACCGCCGGATGCTCCAAAGTCAAGATCCTCTGCAGACAGGAAATGCCTTTGCCAGCTCCAAGGTCTCCTCCCCAAGCCCTCTCTATTGTCTGCAGAGATTTGTGTACATCTGACTGAGGAGATTTCCCGCCTGCAACTGGGAATCAAAGACTGCCTCAAAAGAAGGGAATCCGTGGGGGCTTTCTGGCTTTTCTGGCTACCACTTGGAACCTACTGTGTGCCAGACATTGATACCTCCTCTCAGTTGAGCCACCCACCTCTCTAAGGAACTGAAGAACTGAGAATGAGAATTATGCTTCCCAAAGCCCCCAACCAGCAAGGGGGTTACAGGGACTGGTTTGCCTTACTTCCAGCCCTGCTCTTATCCACAAAGGTGCAATTCCTGAGAGAGGGTTCCCACAGCCCCATCTGAAGGGATAGCTTCTGTTCCATAGACCTTGGATCTAGATATTTTGGTGGATGGGAGGGATTTCCAAAGTGCTTCTCATCTGAATTCAACAGCAATACCCACCCACCCACCCCCAAAAAAAGTATCAAGGGACAAAATTGGATTAGAAAAGTACAGAGTCCAGCTGGAATAGCATGAAACTCAAAGGGATGAAAAGTGAATGTTAACATTATTTTTACTACAAGATACCGCACTCCTGGCCATTTAGAAGCATCCTGGGTGATGGCTTGGTTTTCTACACTCTGTCCCATGTTGTCAGTGGTCACATATATGTCACCTCCGACCACAGATTTCAAGGATCATTATTAGGTTTTAAAGTAAAATAAAAAGGTGAGCTTTTGAGTTTGTGTTATCTTCCACAAGGCAGTAAAACTGGAATGGGAATTTTGGAAAGTGCGGTCTGTCCCCAACAAAATGCATCCCCCCCCCCCACCCACCCAAGTCCAAATATACATTTTCTTGAATCCCTCCCTGCCCCCATTAATTAAAATGAATATTCACAGCAATGAAACCACACACACACACACACACAGAGGGTGGTCAGAAATGTCGAAAGAGAATAGGTACTTTCACTATCAGGGATGGTTTCCTCTTTTCCCACAAGATGTCTTATCAGCTTTCACCCTGAGAAAACCATAAAAACTAAGAAAAAAGAAACCTTATGCAATAGTTCTCTAAATAAAATACTACACAACGGGCTAGTCATCCCTCAAAATGATGTTGTTTAAAGAGTCAAAGTACATCATCCAACAAAATCAATATCCTATTAAGTTAGAAAGGGTTCTGAATATCAAAGACCAACGAACTGAATAACTTAAAATATAAGTACATGACCCAGGGGATTAATCACACACTGTCATGGTGAAATTAGGGCAATTCTTCCAATCATTAACGTTTTGCTTACAAAAATGTGCTTTTCTGTTTGTCTTTCTGCTAAATGATAACCGTTTTCGAGTTGAATCTCCTGATAAAAAGAGTTGAAAACAAGACAGGAGTTGTGCTGTAAAGGTCGCTTCAACATGAAATAGCCAAAAGACAAACAAATGAAAAATGCCTGGACTGTAGGACGAATTTGTAAATATTCATTGGCAATCTGCAACGGGGCACTTTAGAGAACAGGTAATGCCAACCTGCGTCCTAAGAACACTGTACTTCTTCAGTTAACACGCTCTTGATTCTTAAGGACATGTTTAGATTCAGAATATGAGCAGCTTGAAGAGAGCTGGGAATAGCTTTAAATTGGAAAACTGCCTGGTTTCAGGAATGGTCTACTTTAAAACAAGATTTCACCCCTCAAGTTTCCTGGTGTCCATCAATACATCAGCCTGTATTTCTCAGCTTGATCGTCATGATACAGTTATTCTCAAGAATAAACATTAACCAGAGGTTATCTCCAGGAGCGAAACACACACACTGATTTCAGGATTGCTTTAATTCAATATTAGGCCCACAAGCCTCCCATTCTCTCAGACTCTGATACAGACAGTCCCGTTTTCAAAGGAGATTGATCACAACCTTTGAAACCCTGATGTAACCTGTCAGGCAGGGTCAGGGAGTGTGGAGCCTGCAGCTGATGGGAAAGGAGACCTTCCCACTGGCTGTCTCCTTTGGGCTCCAACACTGAGGAGACACCGAGAACAGGAGAAACAACAAAGACCTTGAACTGAGTTGGGAATCTGGGGGCTGGAAGGGGATGTGTAGATCAACCAGGCCATGTTCATCCTACAGATAGAGAATGAGGCCAAGAACTAGAACTTCAACTCAAATCTATAAGCTTCCAGGCCTGTGTACACCTCCCTGCCTAAGGTGGCAATACTAACCTAAATTCACAGGCCATTCCAGGCCATTGCAAGGAGAAGGGATGCCACAGCCCCCTAAGAGCAGTGACTTTTTTCACTCTGTCTTCACCTGAGGGCCCACATCTGGGGAGCCACAGCCCTGGCCAGCCACCTTCACAGAACCTCTGCCAGGAGGCACCCTGCTGCACATCTGGAGGCCTCCATGGAGGCAGAGGTTAGAAGAGATTTTTCGGCTTCTCCTCTTACAGGTCTCTCTCCTCATTTTCCATGCACGCAGCTAGATGCAGAATAGCAATACCTAGGCCAATCGGAAACCCCCGCCCACCTTTTCCCTCATCTCACACTCACTCTCAGCACTTTCATTCTCCCTTTCTCAGTACCCCTTCCTTGACCCCGCTCCCTCCCCTCAACCGGCAAATTCGGGCTCCCACGACCTTGGATAGGCCCTGCTTCCCTCTTCCCCTCTCTAAGCAGGTGAGGGAGGGGTTAAGGATGGGGAGTGAGGGGGGAATTCCGGCCCACTAAGAACAGGGGTTCTCAAAGCTTGGTCCCCGACGGCAACTTTGACCTCACCTGTGCACTTGTTAGACATGCAACTTCCCTGTCACTCCAACAAATCAGAAACGCGGGGGCCCAGGCCCGGGGCTGGGGCCCGGCATGGCGTTCCAGCAAGCTCCGCAGATGGTTCTGAAGTTCCCAGAAGCATGAGAACTGCTGTCCTAGCGGAACCACCTCCCGCTCCTCCCGGCCAGGGTCCCCATTCCCCTAGCGGACCCCCCAGCCCCGCTGGGCAGCCAGGGGATGACGCAGTGTTGACTCACGTTGGTCAAGGACAGCGGCCGGGCCAGGCGGCGGGGCCGAGGCGAATCGATGGGACTCGAGCGGCCCTGCGCTTCTGCGGAGCCGCCGCCGACCCGGGCGCCCCGGGCTCCGACCTGCGGGAGCCTCCCCGCCGCCCCAGACGCGCACGCGCACCTATCAATTGCAAACACCTGGGAAAAAGCCCAAACCCACCTTCCAGGTGCCCACGAGCCCGCCAAGGCCCAGCACCGCGCTCTGGGTGCTCCGGCTGCTGGAGCCCCAGCGCGATCACCACCTGAGGCTCCAGCGCTGGCGGGTGGGGTCGGCGCCCCCAGGTGTAAGAAGTGCGGATTTGTTCTGATCAGAGAACGAGAGGGCAGACGAAGACGGTCGTCTCACCAACAGATTTATTTTATAGGCAGGTTACTCATTAAAAAACACACACACACAAATATTTTGGCCATGTTTTTTACAGTGAACAATTATATATATACATATACACATTATAAACACTGGTTGATGTAAAACACAATTATCTACAATCTACTTACATTTAATTAACCTGCTATTTCTAGTTCCTGTGCTTAATTTCAGTCACCAATGAGTCAGTTTTTCTGCCTGAATTGGACAGTACTATCCTTAACACCTTAGTCAAACAGGTACTAAGTGATAGTGCAAAACAAGCATCTAAGATTATCAACTATCTCTCTCTAACAAAAGGCAGGCACATCCCGGAGATGAGCTCTGGGCTGCTTTCGGATTTAAGCAGCAGTGTAAGAATGTAATATAAAAGTAAAGAATGTTTCCTTTTAAAATATTCCAAGGCTGCCTGAAATGCGGGCCCCCTTTCCAAGGCATACCTCTGAGTTTGGGGTACCCTTTGGTTTTCCATTAAGTGGGATGAAGATACAGATTATAGAAAAGTTATTCAAGAAGATCCCATTAAAATCTTTAAAGTTATAACTTAAAAATTCAACCAAAATGTTCAAAATTGCCTTTTATAAATAGGAAAAAAATTACTTTTTTAAAAGGGGGTAAATTTAACCAGTGAAAAGTCCCCTTATCGTACAACCTAAAATCAATATATAAACTGTTTCTTAAGTCAAAATTAAGGTTTCAATGTGAGTTTGTTATTTAGCCAGTGCACCAAATATTTTCGGTTTCCAGAATACCAGCAAACTAACTTCCTTTCCCATATAGTTTTCCAGTTGTCTATAGAGATTTCCTGTTGCAAATATTATTCCCAAGTCCAGTTTTCTGAATGTGCCGATGTCAGTGATCATCATCCAGCATTAAAATAGCCTTTATCGCCCTCAATGTCCACTTCCTGATCAGAATCCTCTGAAATCTCTGACTCAAGGTCTTCCTGGGAGGCAGGGGAAGGCGAACATTGAGAGCTATCCAAAGCACCTTTATTCTGTTCACTGGGCAAGTCTTGCCTCTGATTGCAGGGATCGTCCAAACTTTCCAGTTCCTCTTTTTTATTGCTTTGAGGGTTCTCCTGAATGAAGAGGATGAAAATGGAGATTGGTAGATCATGAAATATGGAAGAGGTGAGAAATAAATCAAAATGCTTTTCACCTTCTACCATCTTTTTAATTTTTAGTTTATCAATTGCTCTTAGCTATAGTCTCTACATATATAATGCATACTCTTTTTCTCACTTTGGAAAGATTATGCTCTTGCCAAATAAGAACAACCAATCACAAATATAACTGTAAAGGTATTATGTCAAATGAACACTAATTCCAGCCCAAACCCATGACCTGAAGATTCTTAAAAGTTTAGGGGGGTGGGAGGGAGAAATCAGAGCACTGCAGATACACAGTATTATCATTCTTCAAATAGCTAAACTTTGCCAATAACAGGGCCTTCTAGACATTTTTTTAAATCCTCACCTGAGGATATTTTTTCCATTGATCTTTGGAGAAGAAAGTGGAAGGGAGGAGGGGGAGAGAGAGAGAGAGAGAGAGAGATATCGATGTGAGAGATAAACATCAACTGGTTGCCTCCCTTACACGCCCCAACCAGGGTGGAGATCGAACCTGCAACCAAGGTAGGTACAGGGTACATGCCTTTGACCAGGAATCAAACCTGAGACCCGTCAGTCAGCGGACCAATGTTCTAAACACTGAGGCAAACTGGCTAGGGCTAGACATTTTTTTTAATGAACACTAAATAGTGATTAAGGAAAAAGTTTCAAATTGTTAGATTGAATCCTTTTCATCCATTTTCTGGAGTATGTTTATAAACATACATAAATATGTGTAACAGGTTACAAAATCATGGCAAATAAATAAATGTAGAACTGGAAGAATGTTGCCAACTGAAAAGAGAAACAACTATAATTTAAAATCTGAGGGAAATTTCTTGAAAATATTCCCATATTACATAGGTATCTCTAGTTTAAGAGTCCCTAGTAAACTGCAGTCACACTTTTGATCAAGAACTAAATGAGCTAGTAAATTTAATCCTGTGTTTGTCTAAAATGGACAGAAACACTATATAGAAGTATTATAAAGTGTGTTTTTTTTAAGCAAGCCTATAGAATAACAGATTCACCAGGCTTGCATCTATGTAACAAATATACGTACAAGGTCAGAAATTGAGAGAAAACCTGAACATTTTTAAATCACATTAGAATAATGAAATAAATTTTATTTCCTGATTCAAAATATTCTTTGTAACACTATCTTGTTTTTAATGAAAAAGCTTTATGATTACTATATTTAAAAATGCACACTGCTTTCGATTTCCCAACTTGTACCATTGTTTCGAAAATATTTTATTTACTATAAACTACACATACATTGGCAAATGAACAATTCATCAATTGCAGATTATTTTGGGGAAGTCATCCTGATTAGTACTTCATAAACAAATCTTTAGCCTTAAGTTAATAGCCTTTAAAAACTGAATTAGCCTTTACTTTTTTATCACATATTGCGTAACAAGGTCATAGGAAGAAAGACAGTTAGAAAGTTTAAGCTACTTTCCAAACAGGCTTGGATATTCTCTTACATGTTTTTATATTCCTTTTAAGAGCTGGCATTAGAAGGGAAATGATTTTTAAACTCTTTGATATTTAATTCTTCTTTAAAAACAGTGTAAACAAGACTTAAAGGTGTTTATTTCCTTATATTTACCCTTGAGCTCTGACTGGTTTTATTATGGCTGTGTAAATAAAAGAAACAATTTTCTCCCAAAGATAACTGCTTAAGTCATTTACTGTCAATTACTTTATCTTTCCTGCGTTAATTAGATAAACAACATATGGGGTTTATAAAACAATTAGCCAGGAGTTTTACTAGCCAGTGTGTGAAAACCCAAGCATAATTGACATAGGAACTGCATTAGGTGCTTTTAGCATTACTGCCACCTGAGCAACTCATCCTGAATTTCAGCAAGACTATTTGCCTTTTTAATCAAGGTGAAGAGGTTAAATAGTCTCTCAAATGACTTTTGCATACAACCTATAACAGGCCTCGCATTGAGATAACCTGATAAAAATATTTATTTCCATAGAAACAGAACCATGTCCATACCTGCTTTAGTCTTCGCCATTTAGCGCGTCGATTCTGAAACCAGGTTTTGACCTACAGGAAAAAGAGAAAGAAAACTTGCCACCAGCCCAGAATCCCGAGGGACGTGGTGGGGAGGAGGCAGATTCCGGGCTCCACAGCAGACCACAGCGCCAGAAACTGGAAAGCTAGTCTCCAGGAGCAGGGGCGCACAGGGGCTCCACGTCTCCCTTACGCCCCGCGACGCCCGCCCCAGGAGAGCTCCCCAGGAGAGCTGCCCCGGGCAGCCCAGCCGGTGCGCTCACCTGTCTCTCGCTAAGCTGCAACATCTTGGCCAGACGCTTCCTCTCAGGCGGGGAGAGGTATTTCTGGGTCTCAAACTTCTTCTCCAGCTCGATAGTCTGGTCGTTGGAGAACCTCACCTGGCCGCCTTTCCTTTTATGCAGAGGCCTCTGCAAGAAAGGGCTCCAGAGCAGAGGTTTGCCTGTGGGCAGAAAGAGTGCTGATGAGTGATGGCCTTGGGGGTGACCAAGGGGGTAAGGAGACTCAGGAGGACACCGGACCAGACACGTCCATATACATTCACCGAAACATGGACCCAATACAGGGCCACCAATACACATGCATACCCAGAGACAGAAACAGCCAGTCACACCTCCACTGCAATACGCAGAGACCACCCTGAACAATCACAGACACATACACACCACCTTCACACCCACAGCTAGATACCAACAGCCAAATCTTTTGATCACCGAAAGAACAGCCATTATAGGTTGAGCTTAAAATACCAAGACCCTCTTTAACCAGTTGCTCTCCAATTTATCTACAACTTTTTGCACCTCTAGGTCCTCTCCCTCGGTGAACCGCACTTTCCAAATACTCTGTTGGGAGGAGCGGGGCCGTTACATTCACACAGGCTGTTGTAGCCAGAGACCGACGGCGGGAGTCTAGCCAGGGGACCCCGCGCTAGGCTGCGTGGGAAGCCCTTGAGCGCGGCGCCGGCCTTCGGCCACGCGTGGGGCTTCCAATCCTGGATCCAGGGCGCCGCGGCCTCCTTTGATTTCACACCCGGCCCGCGGGGGCGGCCAGTTAAAGCCACCCCGTGGGCTATGGCAACATTTCCGTCAATGTGTTTCCTGTTGGTCTAACTCGAAAACCCTTTGCTTCCTCCTGCTCAGTCCCAGCAGTAACCCAAGGAAACCCAGGGCGCGCTCGGTGAAACGTTCGCCCCCATCCCCGGCCCGGCTGAGAGCCCCCCTCCCGCCACAGCAGGCTAACAGAGCCACGCAGGGGCCCCGCAGCACCAAACCCTCGAGGCTGGAATAAAAAAATACGACGTAATAACTTTTTTTTAAAAGAGAACTAAAATATAATCCTCCACCCCTATCTCTCTAACAATGAGAAGATGGAGAACTGAACTAGAGGCCGTACCATCCTAATGTGATTAAAATGTTAATGGATTAAAGTGTTAGTTGTCTCCAGGGTCTCTTCAGAAGCTGCCAATAACAAAGAGATTTAAAACCCTGGTGGCCCCCCGGCAAGAAGCCTGGGCCCCTTACTCCACGCCGGGGCTTCGGATGCCAGAGGCGCCAAGGGCCACCCGGAGCGCGGAGCAAGGGTGCCTTCTAAGCCTTAGGCCGCGCACCGAGGGGACGAGCCCCGCACCTTCTATAAGCCCAACGTGTCCGCACTGCCCTTCGAACTCCAAAGACGTGCCCGACAGTCCGTCCGTCCGTGCGTGCGTCTGTAGGCCTTCGCCTAAACGCTTTGAAAGCTGGCATTGTTTTTTTTGTGTGTGTGTCTTGTGTGTTTTTCGAGATTTTGCTTACGTCAGGCTTCAGACTGGTGCAAAACAGCCTCAAAAAAAAAGGAAGCAACTGGTTATTTTAGCTGCCATAAAGTCACATCCCACACAGAGGAAATGAACAATATCAGAAAAACGGATCCCGGCTATCAGAAGTCGAGTGTTTCCTGAATTTGTCTGTATTGAGGATGTCGATAAAATAATCAGCAGCGTGCACTACTCCGGGGGAAGGGTCTGCTTCACGCAGCCAGGAAAACACTTAACAGCTTCTGAAACCAGATTTACTCCTATCGAGAACTCAAGATTTCCTGTATGAACGGAAAGGGTCAGGCTCTTTCACTGCACAAGCTTGTTGAACCGGGTCCAGCCCCGTAACCACCCGGGCCCGGCAACTATCCCGGCCCCGCGGGGGCCGGCCGGGGCGCCTTGGCACTCCCTTCCCCGTCCCTCCAGCTCAGGGGACCCCTCCCAAGGCGACGCGCGCGCCCCACAACTGCCTTGGGCCGCCAGCCCCGGCGGCAGCGCCCGAGGTCTCACCCCGGCCGGCGCGCCCCGACGCCGGCAAGGTTCAGGAAAACCAATCTGAGTCATGGTGCGGTCACTCCCGCCGCGCGCCGCCGGTGCCCGCGTCTCCTGGCCCCGCGCGCGCCCGAGGGCCGCTTTTCAATCGCTTTGGCCACAACTTTCTATTGCCTCCCCTCCGCCCCCGCCGCCTCCTGGGCGCTGCCACCTGCCGGGTGGCGCCTTCCTCGCCGCCGCCTCGGCTCGGCCCCGCCATGACCCCGGCCGCCTTACCCAGGGGGTCGTGGCGGAGCAGGGCGTGTGTGTAGTCGTTCACCGTCCGCGGAAAGGGGTACAGAGGTCCCCCGAAACC
>NW_005871114.1:4805896-4871923 GCF_000147115.1 Myotis lucifugus
CAGTCGCTCTGGGCTCCCAGGCACCATAGACACGAGACGCCCTAGAAGGAAAGACTGGGGCCGCGTTAGTCGAGGGGAGACAGGAAGGAACAGCTGCAGGGAAGGCGGACCCCAGGCAGTCCTAGCGCAGCCGGGAGGCATCTTTGCTGAAACTCAGAGACACCGATCCAGGCCGGAGCCCAGGGGGGCCGGCGCCCGGCCCCAGGCGAGGGGTAACTAGACTCGATCCTGGCGAGCGTCGAGGCCCACTGCCCAGGGGCCGCGCCTTCCCCAGCCTGAGAGAACCCTCCCTGGTCGGCGCCCTCCTTGGAGTAACGGTGGCACGAGCTGTTGCCCGGGGCGTCTCTGGCTCTTGGGAGAGCGTGCCCTGGGGTTCTGGGGCAGCTCCAAGGAGAGGGATCCACGGCCCTTAGCTGCGTCCCAGTGGAGTAAGGACGACTAGACTTCAGGTGCTCCGGACTCTTGGCCGCCCCAGCCCGTTTCATTTTGGGGGTTCCCGCCCGGACTCAGCCTCTTCCGGCAGGAATCAGGGAGAGCCTGGGTGACAGGGCTCCAGGCAAAAACTGTGCCGTCTTCTCCGACCCATGTCCCGTCTCCCTGGGTCCTAGGGGATCGCAGCTGCGCGCAGCCCCACTTTTCCGTTTTGCACGTGTTTTCCATTGAAGCTGTGCCGCTACCCGGTGTGGCCTCGGCTCTGTGCAGCTCCACTCGCCTGCGGGGCAAGGGGGCATTTCTTGATTGACGCCCTCCTGCGGTCGTCACACCTCGCGGTGAGCAGTTTCAGCTAAGGTCCTCCATTAATCGTAGAAATGAAAAGGCTTCCCAGCTTTTTCTATGGAGATTTTATTTAATTATTTATTTACGTCTTGGAATTATTTCTCCAGCCGCGGCGGGACTGCTGTAGGAAGAAGCGTGGACTGGAAGCCAGACGCACCTAGTTGGAGTTTCACTCCGCACATTTTTGTCCTAGTAACTACTGTGTGCCAGCAGTGAGCAAGACAGATGTGGTTCTTGTCCTCACCGAGGCAGGAACCAAGTTTTCATACAGTGACTTACGATGTGCCATGAAGTAGAAGTGCCTCGTGATCTGAAACCTTGTAATCAGGGGGCATCAGCTAGTTGGAGAAGGAGGCATGGAAGTGATGTTTGAAGAATGAGTAGTTATCCAAGAGCCTATAGAGCAGTGGTTCTCAACCTTCCTAATGCCGCGACCCTTTAACACAGTTCCTCATGTTGTGGTGACCCCCAACCATAAAATTATTTTCGTTGCTACTTCATAACTGTAATTTTGCTACTGTTATGAATCGTAATATAAGTATCTGATATGCAGGATGTATTTTCATTGTTACAAATGGAACATAATTAAAGCATAGTGATTAATCACAAAAACAATATGTAATTATATATGTGTTTTCCTATGGTCTTAGGCGACCCCTGTGAAAGGGTCGTTTGACCCCCAAAGGGGTCGCGACCCACAGGTTGAGAACCGCTGCTATAGAGGGATGAATAGTTGCCAATGCACCTAGTCAAGTCACCCTCCCCCAGCTTTTCTCATCTGAAAATTTAAGACTTGGCCTAGCCCGGCCAGTGTGGCTCAGTAATTGAGTGTCGACCTGTGAACCAGGATGCCAGCTAACCATTCCCAGAGTTGCTGGCTCCATCCCCAGTGGGGGGCATTCGGAAGGCAGCCGACTGATGATTCTCTCTCATCACTGACAATTCTATCTCTCTGTCCCTCTCTCTTTCTCTCTGAAAGCAATAAAAATATATATTTTTAAAAAGACTTAGCCTAAAGGTTCTGAATCTTTTTGGGTTGGGATCGTAGACATCTTTCAGAATCTGAGGACAGACAAGAGCTACAAGTATAGACAAATGCAGTGAGTGTAATATGCTATCATTGGAGTTAAAACTTTGGGAGAGAGTATGAATATTTATCTGTGCCTTTGCTTTATTATATAAACTCTTTGGGAGGATATACAAAAAACTAATATTATTGTCGATGAAGAGAGAGGTGGAGTTGGAGGGAGTCTGTGCTGTATACTTCATGAATATTTGGGGAATTGAAGGATGTGGATGTGTGATCTATTCATAGCAAAGTAGGTCCTGGAAGAAGTGGCTGATTCTAAGTCTGGGGCAGGAAAAGTAGGAGGTGCACTGGAGCATCTCCTGCCAGAAACTGCAGAGAGAAACCAGGAACCGCCTTGAAGTGTCTTCATTGGCCAAATATGGGGTGATTGAAGCATCAAAAACACATTCTGGATTATAACACATTGACTATAACAGTTCATGGTATCTGAGTGATGGTGTAGCTGAAAGAATACCAGCTAACAAATGTAGGAAGATTGAAAAAAAATCAGAAAATGTAATAATTCATTCAAGAAAGAGTCATCATTAATCACCAAAAGCATTGAATGAAACATTGTTGAGGATGAGGATTTTCACAAGGTTTCATAGTATCACCCCAATTGATTGGCTTCTGGATTAAAAAGGAAAACCTCTACAAAAGGCATTTTGGGAGCAAATAGGCAAAAACTGAATATGAATTGTATGTTAGGTGACATTATTAATATTCACACCCTAGCTGGTATGCTCAGTGGTTAGGGCATCAGCCCTTGGACTGAAGGGTTGGGAGTTCAATTCAGGTCAAGGGCACGTACCTCCATTGCAGGCTCAATCCTTCGCCCCCTGGCCATGTTCAGGAGGCAACCAGTCGATGTGTCTCTCACATCGATATTTCTCTCTCTGTCTCTCCCCCTCCCTCCACTCTCTCTAAAAAATATATTAATGGAAAAAATATCCTTGGGTGAGGATTAACAACAACAAAAATTAATATTCACTGTGTTAGTAGTGATATTAGTATTGTGGGTAAATGTTTTTATTCTTGGGAGGTGCAAGCATACTATTTAGAGGTGAAGTGTTATCATATCTGCAACTTCCTTTCAAATAATTCAATACACACACATATATATGCCCTCAGATATGTGTCTATAAAGAGGGGAATAATGTTAAAAAATGAAAACTTTCACTTTCTTAAGGTAAAAATTATTTGAATTATTTATTGAGTCTGCATACAAGTTCAGGTGGTATATTGTCCCTGGGAACCATTTGTGGAAGGCTGTTTGTGGATCACTGGTGCCTCTGTAGTCTGGTCTGATATTGTGCCCTCTCCACCAGTCATAACTCTCATCACATGGCCTGATAGAGAATTCAGGCAGGTGCTGGGAGATTAAAGAAGTAGCATGTGCACTTCTGTGCACCAAGGACAGACACAGAATTGGGGGACAAAGAAAAGACAGTTATTATCTGAAGCTCAAAGGTGCCTTCAAAAGTTATGTTTAGGCCTGGCAGGTGTGCCTCAGTGGTTGAGCTTGGACCTATGAACCAGGAGCTCTCTGCTCAATTCCAGGTCAGGGCAAATGCCTGGGTTGTGGGCTTCCCGCAAAGGAGGCAGTTGATCAATGATTCTTTCTCATTATTGAAGTTTCTTTTTCTTCTTCTTTTTTTTTAACTGTTGAAAGTATTACAGATTTCCTGTTTGTTTGTTTGTTTGTTTGTTTTTCCCATTGACCCCCTCCACTCCACACCCGCCCCTCCCAGGCCTTCACCACTCTATTGTCTGTGCCCATGGGCTATGCCTATCCTATATCATAAAAGGTTAATATGTATAGGATATTACATTGTCCCCTCGACCGGGAGTTCAACCAGGACTTTGACCAGGGGGTGGGGCCGGCTGGCCAACTGCCTGTGGCCCCGGCCAGCCCGATCGGCCCCAATCGGGGCGGGCCAGCCAGACTCCACCAGTGCACGAATTTGTGCACTGGGCCTCTTGTATGCATATAAGTTCCCTGGTTAATCACTCCCCACTCACCCCCCAATCCCTGCCTTCCCTCTGAAATCCATCAGTCTGTTCCATGCTTCTATGTCTCTGGATCTACTTTGTTCATCAGTTTATTTTGCTCATTAGATTCCACATATGAGTGAGATTATGTGATACTTATCTTTCTCTGACTGGCTTATTTCACTTAGCATAGTGCTCTCCAGGTCCATCCATGCTGTTGCAAATGGTAAGAGTTCTTTCTTTTTTACAGCTGCATAGTATTCCATTGGATAGATGTACCACATATTTTTTTATCCACTCATCTACTGGTGGACACTTGGACTGTTTCCAAATCTTAGCCATTGTAAATTGCACTGCTATGAACATAGGGGTGCATATATTCTTTCCGATTGGTGTTTCTGGTTTCTTAGGATATATTTCTAGAAGGGGGGGGTCATTGGGTCAAATGGGAGTTCCATTTTTAGTTTTTTGAGGAAACTCCATACTGTTCTCCACAGTGTCTGCACCAGTCTGCATTCCCACCAGCAATGTACTAGGATTCCTTTTCTCAACATCCTTGCTCATCATTGATGTTTCTATCTCTTTCTTCCTCTCCCTTCCTCTCTGAGATCAGTTAAAAAGTATTTTTTTAAATTATGTTTGGGTTTTCAATGATTTGAACTCAGATAACTGTGATTATTATTCTCTCACAAAATGTTTCTCCCTCGTCTTTGTTTTTCTGCCCCTTCCATCTATCGAGTAATTGCGATTATAACAATTCATTTAATGCCTGTACTCGTCAGCCTTCATTCTCCATCTTCAAAAATAGTATGGATTGCCCTAGCCTGTTTGGCTCAGTGGATAGAGTGTCGGCCTTCGAACTGAAAGGTCCCAGGTTCGATTCCGGTCAAGGGCACATGCCCAGGTTGTGGGCTCGATCCCCAGTGGGGGACTTGCAAGAGGCAGTCGATCCATGATTCTCTCTCATCAGGGATGTTTCTATCTCTCTCTCCCTCTCCCTTCCTCTCTGAAATCAATAAAAATGTATTTTAAAAAATAGTATGGATTTATAATTTGTTCTGTGTATGACTCAGCCATCAAAAAGATATAACTCTACAAAGCTTAAAAAATAAATAGGAAATGCCAGGGAAATTATCAGTAATTAGGAAAAGGAAGTATCATCCCTTTCTTTTATTTAGCCACAGACTCTGTGATGTGAATGGAGATCTTAAAAGGCATTGGTATAACATTCCATCTCAGCTACATAATCCTCACTAGCAAATTGAAGCACTTAATTCTCTTAAGCTATATAACACTACCTCTTCTAAATCCAATCGTCAGATCCATGTTCATTTTGCTATAGTTAAAAAAAAAATTACAACCACATTTGTGAATGTCACATTTATTGAACTACATAATTTTTAATATCACTTGTGTAGGTTTTATAGTTTGTTTTATTGTTTTAAAAGTCATTTGGGGCTCTAAAAGAACAAGATTTTTCCAAAGTTGTCCTTATAATTTTTTTCACACAGTCAGAACCAATAAAACAAAACTGTTGTAGCTATTTAATTCAAAATCTCTTGGAGTTTCAATATTTTTTCTCTGCTGGATACTAAAACCAATAAAGCTACATGAGATTTTAATTATATTCTGAATTAAACAAGACTCACTCCAAAAATTTGGCACCATTTATTTTAGCCACTGCTATTCTGCAAGAGACCAAACTTTGTAAGAAGAGAAGGTGGTTCTCACCTCTAATTTATCTGCTAGGAACTTAGGTAAATTTTTTGCAACTTATTTTCAACAATTAAATATACACAGAGGAAAAAGCATCAATGATTGAACTATAACAATTGGTTCTATTTTTACTTACACTAAAATTTTTATTATCTTCAGCTTTTGAAATGACTAAATCATTTATTTAATCACATATCAAACTATTGTATTACATTTTATTTAAAATTTGACAAAATGTAACTTATTAGTGGGGGGTTTAGGGCTCTACTAACTTAACAAAATGCTAATATGACCAAAGAAAATGTCTCATTCATGTCATGAATGAAATCAGAGCTCTGAACAATAGTCACCATGATGTCACTTCAGTGATGGCCACATCTTACATACTACAGTGTCTCTTGCATCATATCATAGTGCGAGTGAATTTCACTGACCATGGAGCTTTAGGTGGGGTTTATGATAGTTATTTGCTCAACTTAAAAAGTCTGGAAGTCAGTAATAGAAAGACAGAGAACCTAATTTTTTTAACTGGCAAAAGATCTGAATAGATGTTTCTCCAAAGAAGATACACAGGGGACTGATAAGCACATGAAAAAGATGTTCAACATCATTAGTCATCAGAGAAATGCAAATCAAAACCGCAACAAGGTACCACTTCATACCCACTAAGATAGTTATAATCATTTAAAAAAAAAAAACAGAAACTGACAAATGTTGGTAAGGATATGGAAATTTAGAACCCTCATACATTGCGATGGCAATGTAAAATGAAGGAGCTACTTTGGAAAACAATCTGGCAGTTCCTGAAGAGGTTAAACATCAAATTACCACATGACCCAGTAATTCCTCTCCTGGGTATATACCCAGGAAATGAAAATATATGTCTACACAAAAACTTGCACACAGATGTTCATAGCAGAATTATTCATAAAAACCAAAAAGTGGAAGCAACCCAAATGTCCATCAACTGATGAATGGATAGGTAAAATGTGGTATATGCAAGCAATGGAATACTATTTGATAACTAGTAACCTGGTGCACGAATTCGTGCACATTGAAAGAAAATTAATTAGAAGAAATATCACTATTCGCCCTTTCTCTATAATAGAAGTGTCAACCAAATTCATGATTGACAATGACAGATCGAAACACACACATGCGATTGGCACCAGCAAGAGCTTTGTAGAGCTTTGTAGGTATCGCGCATGCACGAGTCAACTTAGCCTTTTATAGGTATAGACTAAACTTACTTAATTAGACCTGCTTTCTGATTTAGCTAAACTTTTTCCAGCCCAGTGAAACACCCCAACTTCTCTTTCAGGTAATTGTCAGCAACACAGCAATAAATATCAACACGAAGCAGATTATTATTGTAGATCACGCAGGGAGAACAAAGGGTAAACTATTTCACTGCAGCAGTGTTTGACTATATTGTGCACAGTGAGAAAACCTGAAGTCATTTTCAAGGTCCACCATTTCTTCTTTTCAGTTGGATCAAGTTTCTAAACTTTCTAAATCTCTGTTTTCTGGCTAATGAAAAGAAAATAGGATTCCACCGAGTCTCCTATCTACCTACTCCAGGACTTCTGTGAGGATCAAATGAGATGAGGCACGGGAAAACACTTCACAGACATTTGGTTACAGTGTGAAATGTTTCCACCTGGCTATAAAGCAAGTTGTGTTCCTGGGCTGGAGAAACTGCAAGGAGGCTCGTCGCCAGGGAGAGGAAGCTGGGCGTTACTACGTGATGTCATTACCTGGATGGACACTTAGCATATTAGCCATATATATATATGAAAGAACACACCCTGGCCGGTGTGACTCAGTTGGTTGGACATTGTCCCATGCACAGTAAGGTTGCTGGTTTGATTCCCAAACAGGGCACACGCCAAGGTAGGGGGCGTGCAGGAGGCAGCCAATCATTGTTTTGTTCTCACATCGTTGTTTCTCTCTCTCTCCCTCCCTCTCTCTCTAAAAATCAATTTTTAAAAAGTTTTTTTTAAAGAAAACAAGGAATAAAGTACTAAGACATGCGACAGTATGGATGAACTTTGAAAATATTATGCTGAGTGAAAGAAGACAGACACAATAGACCATATATATTTGATGACTGCATTTATATGAAATGTCCAGAATAGGCAAATCTATAAGAGACAGAAAGTAGATTAGTGGTTGCCTAGAGCTATGGAAGTTGGGAATAAATGGAGGCATATACCACTGTATATTTCCTTCTAGGTACTGTTTATCGACATCCCATATGTTTTGGTATGTTGTGTATTTGTTTTCATTCACCTCAAAGTATTTTCTAACTTCTCTTGTGACTTCTTTGATCATTGGTTATTTAGTAGTGTGTTGTCTAATTTGCCCATATTTGTAAATTTCTCAAATGTCCTTCTGTTACTGATTTCTAATTTCATTCCATTGTAGCTGCGAAACAAACTTCAGTACAACTTCAGTCCTTTTCAATTGATTGAGATTTGTTTTATGATCTAACACAGTGATTTTC
Organism: Myotis lucifugus; assembly: GCF_000147115.1. Classification (NCBI taxonomy): domain Eukaryota; kingdom Metazoa; phylum Chordata; class Mammalia; order Chiroptera; family Vespertilionidae; genus Myotis; species Myotis lucifugus. Next base: position 4,813,957 of record NW_005871114.1, read on the forward strand.
AGCCAGTGTGCCACTGCGCACTGGTGTGCCGCCAGAATTTTTAAAACATGCAATACCTGACCTCTTTGCCCTAAGATTGTCAAATAAAAACAATGGCAACAGCCAATACAACAATAGCCATCTGGTGTGAATGAGTAAACTTAAACCTATTTTTTTTTTCTTTTGTGACTATTTTTTTTCTTACCAGATCAGCTTCGATTTGTTGTTTCACTTAAATATGCATTCATTGGCTGTTTCTTGTATGTGCCCTGGTACCCTGACCAGGGAGCAAACCTGTAACCTTGGTGCAACAGGACAATGCTCCAACCAACTGAGCTACCCAGTCAGGGTTCTCTCTTTTTACATTTATTAACATTTATTTTATGCTGAATTTACTCCTGGGCCATAAGGTTTTGTTTCTTCAGTTTCTTCTGGGATATCTTTTTCTTCCACATAGCCTCCTCGTCTTGGTTTAGGAACAATCTCCTCCTTTCAATAGGAATCATCTCAGTGTGGCAGGGAGAGCTCATGTATGGGTTAATCTGTAACTTCGGTGCCACATCTTGGGAGCTTTCATTTAACATTTATTTACCTCGATGTGCTCAATGACCAGAGAATCTACATCTAAACCCCTAAGTTCAGCATCACTCTTTGCATTTTTAAGCAAGTGCAGCAAAAATTCAGCACTCTTTTTGGGCCGCCAACCCTGAGCTCAGCCCCACTGTTTGGCCAGGGCACACCTACCAACTCCACTGTTGTGACAACAGGATGGCACACAATGCTTCTGTAAAGTCCATCCTTCAGATACTTGGTGGCTTTTGGGATATGCTTACCATTGATGGCTTGTGCAGTTTCACAAGTGTCCTTAAAGCAAACACAAAGATTTGAACCTCTTGATTTGCATGATTTTGTGGGGTTTTCTGGATCAAGTGAATAGCAAGCCATTTTCAGAGATCACCTCAGGCTGCTGCTGATGAGAAGAGCTACTAGGTTATTTTTTAAAGGAGTGTAAACAGCTGTGTTTTATTTTATGGGCACATGATGTATACATTTTTATTTTTTCCTCTTTTTGGTATTTTTATTTTGTTTTATTTTTAGGGTTTTTTTTATTTTTTTATAATAGCCAGAGACACAAACTGTGTCTTTTTTAAAAATATATTTTATTGATTTTTTTACAGAGAGAAAGGGAGAGGGATAGAGAGTTAGAAACATTGATGAGAGAGAAACATCAATTCAGCTGCCTCCTGCACGCCCCCTACTGGGGATGTGCCCGCAACCAAGGTATATGCCCTTGACCGGAATCGAACCTGGGACCCTTCAGTCCGCAGACCGACGCTCTATCCACTAAGGCAAACCAGTTAGGGCTTTAGGGTATTTTTAAATTGTAGCATTTAAGAACTATTTTCTCTTTATTAATTAATTCTACCTACAATATTGATGCCTCTGTGATTCAATTACTTCTTCTCCAATAGATGATAGGAATCCCTTTTTATTGTGAATACCTTTTATTTTTAGGTCAAATCACATAATAGAAAAATGAATAATTTTAAGGCTATTTTGGTGGTCATTGTGCCATGTATACAAATATTGAATCACATGTTGTACACTTGAAACTTACATGGTATATGTCCATTATACCTCAATTAAAATTTTTTAATGAATCCATTTAAAGTACACAATTCAGTGGCATTTCGTGTACTCACAATGTTGTACAACCACCCCACCTATCTAGTGCCAACAAATTTCCAACATCCCCAAAGAAAACACCATACTCATTAAGCAGTCGGCCCCTTTCCCCACTTCAAACAGCTTTCGCAAATACCAACCTGTTTCTATGAATTTGTTTATTCTGGATATTCCATTTAAACGGAAGCATACAATATATAAACTTTTGCCTCGCACTTCTTTAATCTTAGCATTTTATTTTCAAGGTTCATCCTCATAGTTAGTAGCATGTATCCATACTTCATTTTTATGGCTGAGTAATAATCCCTTGTATTTACCACCTTTTGTTTACCCATTCATACGTTGATGAGCACTAAGGCTGTTAATACCATTTGACTTGTGAGAGTGCTGCTATGAACATTTGTGTACAAATATTTGTGTGGAGGAATTTTTTCCTTTCTCTTGGGTAGACACATAGGAGTGGAATTGTTGGGTCATATGGTGATTGTTTCACTTTTTTTAGGAACCACCAAGCTTTTCCACAGTGGCTGATCCATTTTACATTCCCAACATTGTACAAGGTTCCTGTTGTAAACTTCAACACTTTATTTTTTCACTATAGCTATCCTTGTGGATGTAAAATGGTATCTCATTGTGGTTTTGATTGGCGTTATCCTGATTACCCCGTTGCTGTTTACAAGATTCTGTCTTCAGCTTCTGACAGTCTGATTATAATGTCTTGTTGTGGGTCTCTGAGTTTATTCGATTCAGTTTGATTTGTTGAGCTGCTGGGATGTGTAGATTCAAGTGGTTTAAGAAATTTGAGAAGTTTGCAGCCATTATTTCTTCAAGTGTTCTTTTTGTCCCTTTCTCTCCTCTCCTTTGATACTCCCCTTTTTGCAAATGTCGGTATGCTTCATTGTGCTCCATAGATCTCCTGGGCTCTATTTGGTTTTCCTTCATACTTTTCTCTTTCTGCTACTCCAACTAGACATTTTCAATTGACCTAGCTTCAAGTTTATTGGCTCACATCTATTGGAAACCTCTAGTGACTTCTTTCTTTTCAGTTAGACCTTGCAGCTCCAAATTAATTTGCATGGTGTTTTTTAAAAGATTTTTTATTGATTTTCTAGAGAGAGAAGGAAGAGGGAGAGAAACGTTGTTGCGAGATCATCAATTGGCTGCCTCCCACATGCCCCCTACCGGGGGATCAGGCCTTCAACCTGGGTATGTATCCAGACCGGAAACTTTCTGTGCACATAGGATGCCCAACCAACGGAGCCACACTGGCCAAAGCTTGTATGGTTTTTAAAAATTTATTTATTGATGTCCTCTATTTGTTCTCCTGGATTCCCTTTAACTCTATGAGCATATTTGAGTCAGTTGACTTAAAGTCCAATGTTTGTGTTTCCATAGGGATGGTTTATGTAATTTCTTCTTTGAATGGGCCACACTTTGTTTCTTTGCATGTTTCTTAGTTTTGGGTTGAAAATAAAACATTTTGAAAATTATAATGTGGTAACTCTGGAAATCGGTTTTTTCATGCCTAGGGTTTTTGTTGCTTACTGTGAGCTGTAGCAATTTGTTTAGTGACTTTTGCAAACTTTTTTTGTGTGTGTGTGTAAAGTCTCAATTCTTTGACTTATGTAGTCTCTGAAGTCTCTTCCTTTTGCTTGTGTTCAGCTAGTTGTTGACAGAGATTTTCTTAAATGCCAGTAGCCTAAAAAATTACTAAAACAAGCCCTGGTGTGGCTCACTATATAGAGCATCAGCCTGTGGACTGAAGGGTCCTGGGTTCTATTCTGGTCGAGGGCACTTGCCTGGGTTGCGGGCTCAATCCCCAGAAGGGGGCGTGCAGGAGGCAGCCGATCAATTATTCTCATCATTGATGTTTCTCTCTTCCTCTCCCTTCCTCTGAAATCAATAAAAAATATTTTTTTAAATTACTAAAACAAGAATCTTTTAAAAAGAAAAAGATCCTCACAGTCTTTGCCTATTGGCTGTGTCGGAGCACACCTTCAAACGCCTACGCAGGCCATTTTAATCTGCCTTAGTTATCACTTACTGCTTGTACTGATCGTAAGTATCAGGCAGCAGTAAAAGCTTAGGGTCTTTCTCATGCTTGCAACTTGGCCCGAACGTAAAGGGCTTTCCAACTCCCCAGCATACTGGTACAATGGTTTTTGACTGGCCTACTTTCCTTTAATAAATTATCCCTATTTTTTCCTCAAGATGTTGGCACTTTACTTCAACTGTAATCCTTTGCCCCAGGAGGCAGCAGGTTGTTCATTTGCCCTACAATATTTTAAAGAAATGCCTGCCACTCCCCCCCCACCCCACCCCACCCCACCCCCACCCCCAAGTTCTGAGTTAGATGAAACGAAGGAAAGTGCCTTGCTTCCCTCCTACAGGAGGCGCCAGATAGGTTAGAACAATTTTTTTTAGATTATCGTATCTGCTTCCTTGGGACCAGGAACCAAGGTGTCACTCCGAAAACACGGGCTGCTGTCTTATCTTCAAGACCACCCAGAGCTGGGTAAGGGATGGAACAAGGGCATGTAAAAGGCTAAAAAGCTTGCCTAGTTTTTAGCTTGCCTTTTTCTTGACTCAGCATTTTTTGGTTGCTGTAAATGTTCCCAGAATTCTGACAAAGTTGTTTCTGAATGTTTGGGTTGGGTTTTTTTTTTACCTCTAAGGTGGAAGGGGTCCTTGAAGCTATCTATTTTTGCCAATGGTTATTTTTTGACATGGCACATGTAACTTTGTAGAGCTAATTTAAGACTCTGGATGTTTAAATTCTCCAGATATTTATTTTTGCTTCTGTCAGGTAATTAAACTAGTTGCATCAGCATTCCTAGATAACTTTAACATAGTCAGGGAATGAGAACTTAGCTGGACGTCAGGCCCTGTGAGAACCAATCTATTTCTCATTATTCCTGCACCACGGTGTAGCCCTGTGGAGTGGAACTACAGCCTGGGGTTTTACCAAGGCCCTTCTTCCTCGGTAGTTTCTGTACAGAAGTTTATTTTAGAAATTTTAATACAATTTGCTTAACTCTGAAAATATACCCATTGCCAAATAAGAAATAATGGGGCAAGCAAGGTAACGGAGAAACCAAATTTACTAATCATGGATTTACTGAGAGCAATTTATTTTATTAGATATTATCCATAGCTTGTGTTGACATCTGATTTTGTAGAGAAATATCATTTTCATAAAGATAGCACCTCTGAAAGATAAATTTATTCCTCGAAATAGCCCGTTTTCTAATTCTCCAATAGGATTTGGCTTTATTTAGCTATCAAAGTCAAACCTCTCTAAATTTATACTTAACCTGGGCACAAAATTCACTGTGCATGAAGCAGTTCCCCCTTACCTGCAGGGGAAACATTCCACCACCCCCAGTGGATGCCCTGAAACGGAATCTAATCAACTTCAACTCTGGCAGAAATGCGGTAGCAGCTTCATCAGCAGACACAGCCTCTCAAGTAATTTTTACATCTTCCAGTCCAAAACCTATTCCTGAATGTGTAACCATCCCTGGTTTCCAGTAAATAGCTTGGTGTTATTCATTTCAGAAGATACCTTAGAGTTCGTATAGGCTCGATGTTTTCTGAAACATTTGCTGTTCATGTCTTCAACCCACAAATTTAATGCCTTTTCCATCTTAACTACGCACTTATCAAACACTGTCTGTGGCCATAACTTTTGCAGTTTTTGAGGTAAAGCAAAACTAGCACAAATTTCTCTTTCCTTCTTTACAATTTCACAGATAGAAAATTTGTAACCATAGATCTTAGCAACCTCAGAATATTTTTTTTCTTATTATGTTGAGAACTTCCAACTTTTCACTTAACAGCTTCTCTTTAGCATATCCAAATTGCCAGCATCAGTACTCTTACATCTTGAGGACATTAAATAAGGGTTACTCGAAAACAAGCACTGCTACATTGCAGCAATCTGATTGTGGACACCACTACTGGATATGCTGGACAAAGACCATTCACACCCCAAGTGGGATGGAATAGGGCGGCGCAAGATTTCCCCATGCTACTCAGAAAGGCGCACAATTTAAAAATTTATGAATTGTTTATTTCTTAAATTTTCCATTTAATATTTTCAGACCATGGGTAACTGTGAATGAAACCACAGAAGCAAAACCGTGGATAAGGAGGGACTAATTAATTTTTTTCTAAGTGTTCTGGTTCTTCATGTTGAAATATCTCAACTTCCAGAAATTTGGTTGCCAGAAAAAAATTATCAAAGCTCTTCTAAAGATTAAGATTTCAATAGAAAAAAAATACACATATGCACATTTTATTATATACAAAGAACAAGTTTTATCAGGTAAACAAAAGAATACAAATTATAGTCATAATTAATAGCTTCAAAAAGCCCTTAAACTACTGTGACTTTCTGTGTAAGACACAGGCATTAAAATGGGGTCACACAGTCATTAATCAGAGATTTAGGTAGTTCTCCCATAACAGCAATCTATATTCTAAAGAAGCTGGATTTTTATGAACTCAGTGGAGGCTCATGTGTGAGGCCTCATAAAGGAATTAAATGCTTGCCTGTCTAGGGGGTAATGAAGTAAACAACTGAAAGGACCTCCTTGGGTTATGTTTATTGTTGACAGTGATTTCAGAGATAACCATAAAAAGTACTGAAGATAGCAAGGTAAAATTCTGGCTATCTCATAATAAATGGATACCAATCTGGAGCTCTACAAATGGTTTATTGACAAATAAAATGGGAGAAAGTGAACTTAAGAAGGCAGGATGGCAAAGTCTAAGGAAGGAGGCAAGCAAATATAGACATAATTCAATCATAGTAAAAAAATAAAAAATAAAAGAAAGGAGATGATCCTTCCCAAGACCAAGCATTGGTGATAATTACCGTTCAAGCCTAGAAGAATAGTGCAGCTCCTATATATTTGCTAATTAGTAATAGACAAAAATATTTTTCATTTGTTATAAAAGGACAATTTTATATCCAAAGCTAGAAATACATGTTTACTCAATGAAAATCCCAAATGAAACCCACTTAATACACAGTGAACTACAGAATAACAGAAAAAATGGGAACACATTAAATTCAACTTAATTTACAATATTGCCTTGATATTTTCTATTTGTTTTTAATCTATACACAAGGCTCAAGGTTCTGGAGTTACGGGTTTTATTTTTCATTTTTATTAAAAATAAAATTTAAAACCCTCGAGTTAACTAAAGATTTATCTGGGCTCGTAGAGGTAATCTGCTCTTTGTAACAGATTGTTCAGTAGTTTCTTCTACTTTAGACCTCTCCACTGGATTAATGCCTCTGTTTTCTTTGTCTTTTCCATATGATTTTTTATGCTGTAGATTTAAGGGGATAAATTAAGTCAATATAAAGTTAACATTTGATACATATTAGCTATACTCTTATTTTCAAAATTCTATGGATTATAGCAAAGAAATTAAGTGTGGAGAACTTCCAAAAAGACTCAGCACAAATTTGAACTAACAATCTGTCTGGCAAGTAGAAATGAATGCCTGCTTCATCTTACCACCAATGGAAGGAGTGGAGAGAAATATTAATTTTCTATATGATACTCCAAAGCCTAGTCACAGATTTTACTGTAGAATAGTGATTCTCAACAGGGAGCAATTTTGCCCCTCCTCCCTCACCCTAGGGGACAGTTCCTAATGCCTGAAGGCATTTTTGGTTGGTAAACTAGGGGGTGCTATTGGCTCCTAATGGGTAAAAGCCAGAAATACTGCTAAACATAAAATACACAGCACAGAGGACCAGCCACCACAACAAAGGACTATCCAGCTCAAAATGTCAATAGTGCTGCTGTGAAGAAATCCTGGGGAAACAAAGATGTGCTATCATGCAAAAAAGGGCAATACTATTTTAAGCAGAGAATCTGATATATGGGCTACCATAACACATTTTTAAAAAAACTTTATTTTATCTTTTATTTAAACTTATTTCATTTGGAGGCGTATATTTCATTGAAATCCTCATACTTGCTTTAAGAGATGGCTGATAATCATTATAGTTCCAGTTATCAATGCTGAGACAAATCGTAAACTATTTTAGAGTTTCAAACCCAGAAAACTAACCTCCACCCCAAAAGAATGCTATCAAGGGGAAAATAATTTCCGGGCTTTAACTAAAGGTCTAAAATCCAATTCCAAATCTTTCCCAGTACTGTAGGGACTTCCTTGCCATAGCTGAACCACTAAGCCTGGTTAAACAGTAATAATGAACAGATTTCCAAACAGTAATTAACTTCTTTTAACTCTCCCCCTTTTCTTAACTTTGTAAGATATAAGAGAGGGTTGAAAAATGGAAAGAAATATAGAGTTCTCTACTAGTAAAGAATAAAACAAAAGAATTTGAGGATGAAACTGCCTTAAGGCAGACAGAGAGGAATTTAATAGAATCTGAGCAAAAAGTTTTATCATCTTAAATTAGGGATGGAGCCCGGCTGGCATGGCTCAGTGGTTGAGCGTCGACCCATGAACCAGGAGGTCAGGATTCAATTCCCAGTCAGGGCACATGCCAGGTTGTGGGCTCGATCCCCTGTGGGGGGCATGCAGAAGGCAGCCAATCAATGATTTTCTCTTATCATTTATATTTCTACTAGTGGCCTGGTGCACGAATTCATGCACAGGTGGGGTCCCTCGGCTTGGAGGGTGATGGGGGCCGATCCGGGCCATCTCGTCCATTCCTAATCGGGGCCAGCTGGCCGGGGGGAGGGACCATGGGAAGTTGGCCGACTGCGGGAGGTTGGCTGCGGGAGCACACTGACCACCGGGGGCAGCTCTTGCATTGAGCGCCTGCCACCTGGTGGTCAGTACATGTTATAGCTACTGGCTGTTCATCCAGTCATAATGGTCGCTTAGGCTTTTATATATATAGATATCTCTCTTCCTCTCCTTTCCTCTCTGAAATCAATTAAAAAATATATTTTTTTTAAAATTAGGGATGGAATCTTCAGACCTTGGTGAAAAGACCTGCAAGTCTATAAGAAGTCTATATACATGTCAGAAGCAGCCCTTCAACTGTAAAACGGAGACATCCATGTCCTATGTAAGGGAGTCCTTACTTCACAGACTGTCTAGGCTCATGTCTTCAAAATAGGTGAAAGGTGCTAGGCAGTTTATAGTGCCATATTCCCAAAAGGGTTTAGAAAGGGGTAAAAGACCTAGCTGGTTTGGCTCAGTGGATAGAGCGTCGGCCTGCAGACCGAAGGGTTTGATTCCGGTCAAAGGCACATACCTCGGTTAGGTTATAGGTACCTCCCAGCCCAGCCCTGGTCAGGGCGTGTGCAGGAGGCAACCAACCGATGTGTTTCTCTCACATCAATATTTCTCTTTGTCTTTCCCTCTCTCTTCCACTTTCTCTAAAAATCAATGGAAAAATATCCTCGGGTGAGAATTAAAAAAAAATAATAAAAGTAAATAAAAGCGGGTAAGAGACATTACAGGATTTAACTGCACAAGATCAAGGCCCACAAGGAGCTCAGGAAACATGGGGGAATTGTTAACATGGCCAAAGCCTCAGCAGAAGAAATCACTAATATAACTCGAGAGGCCTTTGGTCTCTCAGTCTTATAAACCTCATAGCTCTCAAAGTCTGATTATGGGCAGAGAAAGGCTCCAGGACTTCCAGGTCAAAGGTGGAGGGAAGAGAAACAACCACTCTCAGTATCCATTCTGAGTATGTAAGAGGCAGAAAGGGACAGCTGAAGATTACCAACTGAAGATGGAGAATAAGTCAATTTTAGCCTTTATTTATCCTACAGAAAACCCCTGGTACAATGATCTAATTTGTGTAAATAATTTAAATCAGAGAAATTAACAAGCCATTCCAAAGGAATGGCTGAAAATATTTTGCTGTTCGACCTACTAAAAGTAATGCCTTTATGTTGAATAGCAAATGACTGACTTATACCAGATGTGGAAGAGTTATCTGATAGGATATAATCAGGTACCTGGAAAAACGGAACCCCACTACTTGAGGAACAATCCGCACTAGCATTTACAGATGGCTCTTGATTTAAAGGTTCTTCAATCGTGTGCTCCAGAACTGCCTTTTCTTCATTCGAGTCCTAAAATAAGAAGCTGGGTAGGTGATTAAGTCCAAGGGCTTAAAAATCTTCCCAAAAGTAAAGGCAGTTTTCTTCTTTGAAAATAACACAATAGCTCTGGCTTGCTCAGTGGTTAGAGCGTTGGCCCACCGACCAAAGGGTCACAGGTTCGATTCCCTGTCAAGGGCACGTACCTTGGTTGCAAGTTCAATCCCCGGTCCCAGTTGAGGCTCTAGCACAGTGGTTCTCAACCTTCCTAATGCCGCGACCCTTTAATACAGTTCCTCATGTTGTGGTGACCCCCAACCATAAAATTATTTTCGTTACTACTTCATAACTGTAATTTTGCTACTGTTATGATGATTAATCACAAAAACAATATGTAATTATATATGTGTTTTCCGATAGTCTTGGGAGACCCCTGTGAAAGGGTCGTTCAACCCCCAAAGGGGTCGCCACCCACAGGTTGAAAACAGATGCTCTAGCAGGAGGCAATCAATCAATGTTTCTCCGCGCCCCACCCCTGCCCCGCCCCTTCCCCTCTACTCTCTCTTAAAAAAAAAAGAAAATCAATGGAAAAAATATCCTCACACCTTGGGTAAGGATTAAAAAACAAAAAACAGCCAAAACCAGTTTGGCTCAGTAGATAGAGCATCAGCCTGCGGACTGAAAGGTCCCAGGTTCGATTCCGGTCGGGGGCATGTACCTGGGTTGCGGGCAAATCCCCAGTAGGAGATGTGCAGGAGGCAGCTGATCGATGTTTCTCTCTCATCGATGTTTCTGACTCTCTATCTCTCTCCCTTCCTCTCTGTAAAAAATATATTTAAAAAAAACACACACAAAAAAACAAAAGACAAAACAAAACAATATCCACTGTATAAGTTAACCCTCAACAAAATTAGTAGAAAGCTCACAAAATAATGAAAATAATCCCTAATGCTTTCATATAGAGAAGTACCTAAAATAAAATGTTAAAAGTGGTATACTCAGAATACTGGGATTATACTTTCTTTTTATTTTCTTCTTTGTCCCTTTTTGATTTCCCAACTATTCTATAATTAGTATATTTCAGAGCACAGATTGTGGAGCTTGCCTAGATTCTAACTGCAACTCCATCCTTGTGACTTGGAACTATATAATTCTTAGTTTCCTCGCCTACAAAATGGGGACAGTACTAGCACCCACCTCACAGGGTTATTGAGAGAATTATTAACTCAGTAAATATATATGTATAGTGCTTAGAACCATATCTGGCACATAAGCACAACATAAAAAGTAGATATTATATTATCCATTAGTCTAATTATTTTAAAATGTCCAGATTTAATGGTCAGACAACTATTATGAATGAGAGATAGGGTAGGACTGAAAGGAAAAGAATAAAATTCTTCATGTGAAATCAATGACATCAAGAGTTTATGGGAGTTCTAAAATTATGATTCTTTAAATTTTACCTGACTGGTGTCTTCTGGATTGTTTTCTGAACAGCTTAGCATCATTAACAGCTCAGGCTGTTTCCTTTCCAACTGATCAAGGAGCAGTTCACGTGGTTCAGTTCTCACCAGTGTTGATGGGTACAAATAATTTTTCCTCTGTGGTGTTGTTCCTTTAGTAGACAACATTTAAGTGGGAAAAAATTGAAGTGTGGGATGTAAATAAGATTTTTTTTATTAGAAATTATACTAGTCTTGTCACCTGTTAGGCATATATTGCTTACAACTAATAATATTTCCTAACTTGACAACTGATCTTAAATAGACACAATTTGTTTTCAAGATTCAACCTACCCCAAAACATAAAGTTTTTACATCTCTGAGGCTGTTCAAAAGATGTGTTACAGGCTTTGAAAGGAGTCAGAATGTTCTGAGAAATGGCATCATTTTTGGAATAAGAGTAGTTTTCCTAACATGATCACTTTGATAGGGATACTCATTTCACTGTAAATTTGGTGGGAGCTAAATATCAACCAGTTAAATTTCTTTATAATGAACTCATACTCTCATAATTTACATGAGCATTTACCTTTTGGCTTAACATTTATATTCCTAATTTTATTGAAAAAAATATTAAAGGACTCTTGGGGAAAAAATACTTAGTATCAAATACTTTTATAATTGCTTTTTTAAAAAAGCTTTTAAGTATTGATTTAACATAAAATTTACAGAATTTTTAGTAAATTTCCAGGGTAGGCAACCATTACCACAATCCAATGAATAACTCAATTACTCATCCTGTGCTAAATAGCTTGTCAAACTTCCTTCCGTACTGGCTTCCCTGAATCAGTATAGCCTACTGACATTTGCAACCTCTGACCTCCCAAAATGGTGATCCATAAATGCCAATCTAATAGTCCATGACAAAATGAGAGGTACACATAAGAAAATGTAGCCCTGGCCCAATAGCTCAGGTGGTTAGAGCATCGATATGCCAAGGTTTCAGGTTCAATCCTTGGTCTGGGCACATATAAAATTTAACCAATGAATGCATAAATAAGTGGAACAACAAATAAATGTGTTTTTTTCTCTCTCTCTCATTCTTCAAAATAAATTTTAAAAAATAATGAAATATAAAGAGAAAAGAAAAAGGAAATGCACAATGCGGTAAGCTTTGCATTAAAATAGACTTATTTAATTACATTCCTCTGTTGTTTTTTTTAAAAAAGCTTTTATTGACTTTAGAGAGAGAGGAAGGAAGGAGAGAAACAGAAACAGAAACATCAACATTGATTAGCTGCCTTCTGCACACCTCTCATTGGGGACCCAGCCAGCAACCCAGGCATGCGCCCTGACTGGGAAGTGAACTGGTGCCCTCTTGGTGCATGGGTCAACACTTAACCACTGAGCAACACCAGCCAGGCTCTTATTTTTATATGAACAAAAAAAATAGAGGAATATAATTCAATAAATTACAGTTCTAGATAGATGGTTCATTTTGTTTATTTTTAAAATGTCCTCTCTTAAGACAAAGCCAGTTCCCCAAATGTTGGTAAAATTTTGCTGAATTATGATGCCCAAATTTTTAGGAGTATATGTCACCTATATCATTATATCTAACTAGAGGCCTGGTGCATGACATTTGTGCACTTGGGGCGGGGGGGGGGGGGGGGGTCCTCTCAGCCCAGCCTGCGGCCTTTAGCAGTCTGGGAGCCCTCAGGGATGTCCAACTGAAAGCTTTATCAGCTTTCAGTCAGACATCCTTAGCGCTGCTGGGGAGGTGGGAGAGGCTTCCGCCACTGCCGCTATGCTCACTAGCCATCAGCCCAGCTTCTAGCTGAGTGGCACTCCCCCTGTGGGAGTGCACTGGTGGTCAGTGCACGTCATAGCGACTGGTCATTCTGCTGTTTGGTCAATTTGCATATTATCCTTTTATTATATAGGATGCTTAGTTAAAGCTATTTTCGGGTTCTAATATTTCCATATTTGAGTTGATTACATGTGATGGTAAATTCCTATCGGGCTGTGGCAGGATCTAGTTTTCCTGAATGTGTGGCACTGTATAAGCTGAATTCAACTTCAAAAATTTTACCAATTCTATTCCCCTCTTAAAGTACCTGTTGGGATATCCAGTTTCAGATCCTGTTGCAGAAAGCAATTAAGCTTAGTCAAACCAATTTTTATGGTTTCATTAAGTTCTAGATTTTGTGCCATTAATTTTTCTTCGTCAATATTTATCTGACCAAGAAAACTGTTACGGTGGTTCTCATTAACTTCTTTATGTCCACTTAATTTTTCAGTAATCTCTGAACTTGAAGCCTCACAACTTTGGTTTACAACCTGTAAATAATGCAAATGAGCTTTTATTATTAAAATCAAAGTTGTCAGTGTTTTATTCAATACATCTTTCCCCTTACCTTGAAATTTTCTATAAAAAGTTTTAAAAACACATGCAAAAATAGAGAATTAACACCTCTGTATTCACTACCCAGCCTCAACATTTATCAACAAATGGGGTTTTAATCAACAAGATTGGCCATTTACTCCTTTTCCCCTCAGGATTATTTTTGAAGCAGATCCTGTATCATTTCATCCATTTACTTCAGCCTATATCTGTAAGAGTGAAGAGCTTTTCAAGACCATTCTCACACCAAAAAATTTAACACTGATTTCTTTACAGCAAATGTCTAAGCACTGTTCAAATTCACCAGTTGTCACAAGTGTTTTTCACAACTTGTTTGTTTGAATCAGAATTTATCATATTTGGTTGATATGTCTTAAGTAGGTCCTATATAATTTGTCATCCCAACTGAAATATTTTGCAGAGTGAAAGGGCCATTCGTAATAATTTCCGTAGTACAAAAGATGTATAAAAGAGGACCAACCCAGACAAACTAGGACTTAAGCCCTCTAGTCTTCATAATCTTTTGATACAGGTTTCTCCTTCCTCATACTTTTCTCCTTGTAAAATAATTTTTGTTGTTGAAGAAACCAGGTCTTTGCTCTATTGAATATCTCAAATTCTGGATTTGGTCAATTGCATCTCTATGCAATATTTTCATGTTTGTCTGTCCTCTGTAGTTTCTACAAACTAGTTAGACCCAAAGGCTTGATCTAAATTAGGTTTAATTTTTTGGCAAAAATATTTCATAGAGCCGAAACCGGTTTGGCTCAGTGGATGGAGCGTCGGCCTGCGGACCGAAAGGTCCCAGGTTCGATTCCGGTCAAGGGCATGTACCTGGGTTGTGGGCACATCCCCAGTAGGAGATGTGCAGGAGGCAGCTGGTCGATGTTTCTCTCTCATCGATGTTTCTAACTCTCTATCTCTCTCCCTTCCTCTCTGTAAAAAATCAATAAAATATATTTTTTAAAAAAAATATTTCATAGGTAGTACTGAAAGCACATAATACCTGGTTGTATTTTTTACGTTATGATTAATCAGTGGGTTTGGGTGTAGTCACCAAAACATTTTTCTTCATCCATTACCCTGCTAATCCAAGACAGAATTCTTTCGAGAGAGACAGATGGATATGCAATTTTTTCTCTTTATAACCAGTTTTCAGATTAATGCATTGCTTCCCTAGCATGCTCCAAAGAAGACCTATGAATTCATGAGTTTTAATGTATTTGATGTATTTTAATCTATTGTAGAAAACTTTTTATGCTCAAATCACACCATCTTTAAACAGAGGAATTTCATCAGGTTAGCTCCTAAGTCTTTTTGACATAACCCCACTAATCTTTAATAGCTTCCTTATTGTTTGGTATGACAAGATTTCTAGGCTCATTTGGTTCATTTCCTGCTTCAAACCTAAAAACAGCTATTTCTTCATTAGCCCTGGTTCCTTTTAGTGAAAATAACTTATGTAGCTGAAAATACTTAAATTCTTTTACCTAATTCCTAAGATTATTAGTGAAATCCTGTTATTGCACAGAACAAAAAACCAAGCCAACAAAGGGCTCATGCAAGTGTTAAGTTCAAACAAACCTACAAACCTGTCAAGTATCCTCTGAGCAACCAGAACAACACCCTAAATACTTAAAGCTGTAACAGATTTGAATGTACTGAAGAGAAATAAAAGGCATATAGAAGTGGAAGGTATTATACATCAAAAGACAGAGGGCCCTTATCTAAAGGAACTAACAAGTCCAAAAACAAGAATAGCTACAGACCAGACAAACACTAAATAATTTTGAGACCTAGGAGACATATACATGAAACAAGACCATGTATAAGTTATACCAACTATAATATACTTTAAAATGTTGTCATTCATTATATTTTTAATGTCTTTCGTTTTTAAACCAATCCTTAGCCAAGAATATTTAATTTATTGCTCTTTTCCCCAAAGTAGGTTCCAGTTACAAAGTTATTACCTCCAATAAGGTCTGAATTTCCTCTTCCCTTTTATTTAAGCCAGATAGCCACTGCTCAGAAAAGCGAAGTGCGCTTGTGTTCAGAGCCTCACATCTCTGGTCAATGTCTTGAGATGTTATTTCAAGGTTGCTATTGAGTTTATCACAGTGTTTTGCACACTCTTCAACCAACTGTGTACCTTCTTGGTTAAAATGTCTGAGTTCCTGTGATAAGCCATCAAAATCAGCACAAAACTTTGTACTGTGAGAAGTTGTTTTGCTGATTATATCCTTAGATTTCCTATAGGAAAAGAGACCAACATTGTTAAAATGGAAAACTTAGACTCAAAGGATACACAATTTGCCCAAGATCACACAGCTCACAAATGGCATATTTAAACCCGGCAGTCTGGCTCCAGAGCCCTTGTTCCTACTAGTCAGTCGTCCACGCGGGGAGAAGGAATGCTTTGGCCAGTGTCTTTTCACAGCAGACTGGCATCACATCTGCTGTTAAATGACCTTTGAAAATATCTTTTCTCATAAGGCCTTTCTCGGCTCTCCTTCAGATATGATGCTTTACTTGTACCTTTTAGAGTACTAACTATACAATTATCAAAATGAAATCTGTCCACATGTTTTATTTCTCCTACTAGATTATGTTATTGAAGGGCATCTATAGCCTCTAGTCTAGTCCCTAAATGGTCCACAGTCATTGTGTTCATTTGCAGTTTTGCCTTGTTTATGACATAAATCATAAAAATTATAAACTTTATAAAAGTTAACTATAAAGCTTTTTAATAATTAAAAAATGATAGAAAGGGGGTGCTAATATAAGGTGACAAGAAAAGATCTGATTTGGGGTGGTGGGCACACGGTACAAATATAGGTCTTAGAAACCCACACCTAAAACTTGTATGTTCATGTTGACCAATGTCAATTTAATTAATAAATATTAAAAAATAAAGAATAAAAAAATTTAAGCCCATCCAGTGTGGCTAAGTGGTTGAGCGTCGACCTATGTACCAGGATGTCATGGTTCGATTCCCGGTCAGGGCACATGCCCGAGTTTCTGGCTCAATCCCCAATAGGGGGTGTGCAGGAGGCAGCCTGTCAATGATTCTCTCTCATCATTGATGTTTCTATCTCTCTCTCCCTCTTCCTTCCTCTCTGAAATCAATAAAAAAATATTTTTTAAAAAATAATATTGGTGTGTGACAAACTATACACATAGCACAAACGTAACCCTGACATAAACCTAATGTCAGTTAAAATATACATTTAAAATTCATGTGGCTTCCTCTTCTCAGTCAGGTTCTCTTTAATAGTCTTCAAAATCACCATATATCACAAGGGTGGGGAACCTTTTTTCTGCCAAGGGCCACTTGGATATTTATAACATCATTCGAAAGCCATACAAAATTATCGACTTAAAAATTAGCCTGTTATATTTGGTAAAACGTTTAATTAACTCAACCCTAATGCCTTGGGAGGGCCACACCAAATGATTTTGAGGGCCTTATATGGCCCACGGGTTAGATGTTCCCCACCCCTGGCTACAGCACCACAGAATTAAACTGAGGAATGAAAGTTACCGTCTATTACCACTAGATGGTACACCATGTGAGTAAACCAAGTGAGTAGGCAAGTGTGTTAAAAACCAAAGTTCAACCACAGATTAAGTGGAAATGATTGAAAAAAAATGTTTAAGTGGTAAACTTGGAGACTGTCAACACAAATCTATCCCAAGGAATCACAACCTAGTAGGAAGATGAAACTTACTCAGAAGTGACTGCATACTATGACAGTAAATGCCGAAAGCAGGTCTCAAACTTCAGTATACATAAATCTCACCTAGATTCCTGGGCTCTACGCCTGATTAATTCTTTTACATGTACACAATGCCAGGAAGATAGGAAAAATGACTTGCCTAGGCCTTAAAGAAAGTATACCGTAGTTCCCTTCCCTTCCTATTTCAATCCTACTCCTAGTATTTCCTTCAAAGCTATGGAATAAGCCAGAAATCCTAAGTCTAGACAGTAGGAAAACAAAGTTGGGAAACACTTTCTAGATTCAGATTCAAGAACGAAGAGTTCAGAATGGAACATGTACCAACAACAGGACTGAAAAACAGATGATGGGAGCTAGGTAGTAAGACAGGTGCTAGCCAGAACTACAGCAGCTCTGTTCAATAGAAATATAACGTTAAGTCACATATGCCATTAAGAAACTTGTAGAAAGCAACAAATGAACAAATAAAAACAAACAAACTCACAGACACAGACAACAGTATGGTGGTTAACAGAGAGGAGGAGGGATAAAGAGGGAGAGGTTAAAGAGAGTAAAAGGGTCCCCCAACCGAGGGACATAAATATTCTAGTCCTGAAAAAAGGAAGGTCATGAAAGACAAAAACTAAACAACTGCTCCAGATTAAAGGACACTCGAGACATGACAAATGCAATGCATGATCCTGGATTAAATCCTGGACCAAGAGGAAAATTTTTTCCTTTTCATATAAAGAACATTAGTGAGACAATTGACAAAATTTGAATTAGGTGTGCATATTAGGTAATGGCAGTTATCAATATTAATTTTCTGATTTAAAATAATTACACTATGGTTATATAACAGAGTATCCTTGTTTTTAGGAAAAACACATTGAAGTATTTATTGGAAAGTGTGCAATTATATCTATAATACATTCTCAGCTAGTTCAGAAAGATACATATATACATATATTTTAGAGGGGAGAAATGAGAGGAATGAGAATGATAAAGCAAGCATAATAAAATGTTAAATGAGCCCTAACCGGTTTGGCTCAGTGGATAGAGCGTCAGCCTGCGGACTGAAAGGTCCCAGGTTCGATTCCGGTCAAGGGCATGTACCTTGGTTGCGGGCACATCCCCAGTAGGAGGTGTGCAGGAGGCAGCTGATCGATGTTTCTAACTCTCTATCCCTCTCTCTTCCTCTCTGTAAAAAATCAATAAAATATATATTTTTGAAAATGTTAAATGAGAAACTGGGTTGTTTTTGTACTATTTGAAGCTTTTTATTCTGAAAATAATTTCAGGCAGAGAAAAGTTAAATAGAATTTTAAAACAACTTACTGCTCTGTATTTTTTTGGACATTATGAAGTGGTTTCTGGATGTTTTCACACTTTTCCTCCAAAGCACAGAATCTCTCTCCCCAAAGATTGATTAACTGGCAAAGTTCCTGTAAGAAAGGTGTGGGGAGGGGAAAAGATTGAAATTATGACACTTGAACTTTTTTTCTACCCTGACATGAAGTATTTTTCCATAGGTGAGATTTACATAAATTCCTTACAAGAGATCTTTACCTCTTTCCCATAGAGGGAAGCAGTGGAGGTTGATATTAAAAAGATTTTATAGGATTTTTTTTTAAGTTAGCAACTATATACCTCTTAACTAACCAAATACATTATGTTTGAGAACCACTTTGACAGATACATACAGTTGCTTCTTAACTGATAACAATACTGGAAGGAAAAAGTAATGCTGATAATCTCATCAGTCAAGCAGTCCAAAATTATTAGATTCTGTTATCAATTACTAGAGCTGAAACATTTTACAGAATTTAGTTGGATGACATTAATAAAATGTCAATATAGAGTATGACCTTTGCTCATACTTGGCATCTTTAAAAACAAGCTCTTATAGGCTCACTACATGCTAAGGACTTGTAGTAAAAACCAAGGAAGAGTTGAAAAGGCACCCAGCCTTATTCACTGTTCAGTCCATCTTTGAATAAGACATCAGCTGATAAAAACATATCTAACACTTTGATTATGAATAAAGTCTGCCAGTATTTTTACTAGTCTCAGAGTAGAGGGAAATGCAGATATTATCAGATTTACTTACATGTAAATAGGTGTTCAGAGTTTTACATAATTGTTTTGTTAGTGCTCAGTAAACTTGCTTCCTTAAACAGGGAAATCAAACCATCCATGCTAAAATACTTTTCAGATCATAGGTATTTTGTTTGTTTTTAAACATTTGATTAGTAATTTTAAACATTTCAAAAACAGTTAATTTATAAAGAGTTGATGTACCTTAGAATATATGCCTAAAAAATTCTAGGCAGGTGTAAGGTAAATTCCCTATGCTGAGGGTATAAGAAATTGCTGCAATTTCAAATTGCCGGAATATATTCAAGAAATATATAGAAGATCCCCTCAAAAATAAATGCCTTTCAGGCAATATAATCACCACCAGCACCACTGTAGGATGATCTAAATACTGATTCATGCCCGCCTAGCCAGTTTGACTCAGTGGATAGAGCGTTGGCCTGTGAACTGAAAGGTCCCAGATTCAATTCTGATCAAGGGCACAGGCCAGGGTTGTGGGCTCAATCCCCAGTGGGGGCCTTGCAGGACACAGCCGATCCATGATTCTCTCTCATCAGGGATGTTTCTATCTCTCTCTCCCATTTCCTTTCTCTCTGAAATCAATAAAAAAAAATATATTAAAAAAAAATACTGCTTCATGCTTGTGAGGGCTCTTTGTTTCCTCATTAGAAAACTGGGCTAATAAAGCCTATATTTATACTGATGGGAGAGATTAAACACGTAAGTTGCTCAATAAATGTGAACTATGATTTTTAAAATTTCTGATAGTAATGTCTCTGATAAATTTCATTAGTATCAATTAAGAAACTGAATAATATTAAAGTTGCTGTATTTCTTAGCTAAAAATCTTGGATATATTATTCTTCTCATTTTTGGTGATATGGATATGAATTCCCCCTCCCTCACTTTCCCCTCTAAAAGGAATCCTTCACTACCCACTACATTATGTCAACAGTTTTACTGACCAAAGAGTTCTGCGATGTAGTAATAACTTTGCTTAATAAAAGTTTAGACATTCTTTACACTAAGGAATAGTTTACATGGAGGACGATAAATTATGAATTACATTTATAATCAATTAATAAAAATTAAGAAGTGTATTAATTTATTACAATTTAAATGTCTGACACCGAGGGGACAGAAATTGTAAGAGGAGAGCAGGGCATAGTTTATGAAAGTAACTATACATGTTACCACACAAAAAAATAATTAATCAAGTTATAATGTAGACATGCAGGCTCATTCAAAATGATTCATGTAGCAAATCCTCAAATATTAACTGATCAATAAAAGTATTCTCAATTCTTTTATATTAATTACTGTTATAAGCAATAGTGGCTTTGGTATTTTCAGGTTTCTAAAATAGTTATAAAGCATTCATATTGTTTAACAGGGATTATCAAGTTAAAGATCATAAAATTTTCTTTTTTACACTCCCCACATCACCTAAATAAAATACCTGTGAATGGGTTTTCTTTATTGTCTTTAGTTCTTCCGTTAAATTTTCACATAGCTTCTGTGATTCATCCAAGGAAGAAATTGTATTTTCTTGTAGTTCATGTAGATGGTCACACAGTGTACTGAGAAAGCCATCCATTTCCTTTTTCTGATCTTCTATCTTTGAAGAAAGATAATTAATTACTTTCTTAAATTAAAAAAAAAATAAGTTTTTTTTAATACATACAAAATAGAAAAGGTAGAAAACAGTGTGCAAAGTCCCTTTTTCTCTCCAGCTTCTAGAACCCTAGTCCCATTCCCACCTGAGATGATTACTACCATTTATAAATACTTCCAGATATTTTATGTATAACTAGGCGTATATGCATACATGTATAGATGCATTATCTTCCTCACCCACCATATCATAGCATGCTATATGTTACTTTGCCAACTTAAACATTTATCTTTATCATTCCCTCTAATTTTTCTTAGCCATCATTCTGCTGACTACATCAATGGCAGAGAGTATCTTATCTCCTCCCTCCTCTAGATTCCTTCTCAGAACGCATGGATTTTACATGTAAATCTCCAGGTGTGGTTTCAGATAGTTTTTTTCTTAAACAACAATTTGATTTGGAGATAATAACAACATTTATTACCTTATTAGCCACTGTCAGTGAAGTCTTGAAAATATGCTTTAGTTGACTATTGATTTTCAGTATAGCCAACGCAGTGGGGGATAAAATTGTTTCCAGTGAACTTAGAAGGTCAGTCTTAAGAACATTCTGGTTTTAAAAATAAAAACAAACAAGTTTTAAAAAGAAAAATAATATTTTCACTTCCATAAATCTGGTTAAATATCTTAAATACTTTGTCAACTAAACACACACATACTAAAATCCTAAGTGTCCATTTTCTATTCTTTAGAACAGTGGTTCTCAACCTTCCTAATGCCGCGACCCTTTAATACAGTTCCTCATGTTGTGGTGACCCCCAACCATAAAATTATTTTTGTTACTACTTCATAACTGTAATTTTGCTACTGTTATGAATCATAATGTAAATATCTGATATGTAGGATGTATTTTCATTGTTACAAATTGAACATAATTAAAGCATAGTGATTAATCACAAAAACAATATGTAATTATATATGTGTTTTCTGATGGTCTTAGGCAACCCCTGTGAAAGGGTCGTTTGACCCCCAAAGGGGTCGCGACCCACAGGTTGAGAACCGCTGCTTTAGAGGCCTATTTGTTCCCAGAGCTTATATTCTGCATAAATCACTTAATCCTGCTTATAGTAATTAAGAAAATGACAACTTACTATACAACAGATTCCTAACAGTCTAATGCAACAAAAGTCAGAAGAATTCAGAAGAGGGGGAAATGATAGTCATTTGATAAAATTTCAGTATTATTCCAAGTACAGTTTAACAAAATAAATTTCAAGTAATTTAGGTTCTTAGTCATGAAGGCTGAAATCAAATAGCTTTCAAATCAATAAAGAAAGAAAAAAAAAAGAACTAAAAGGGCAAAAAAAAAAGTAGGCTTTGGGCTGGAGGTATTTAACTTTGAAGACCTCGTGATTCATATCTTACTATATCAGAAAAACTTGTCAGGTTCTTGTTCTTGTCAAGGCATTTGGGAAGTTGAAAATGTAGTGTACATTGAGAGTTTTACAAAAAGGAAAAAAATATTCTGTCGTAAGCTCCTTTCACTAGGACAAGGGTGAGAAACTGTAACAGAAATTATTAGGCCCAGCCAGCGTGGCTCAGTGATTGAGCATCGACCTATGTCCAGGAGTTCACAGTTCAATTCCTTCAGAGCATATGCCCAGGTTGTGGGCTCGATCCCCAGTGGGGAGCATGCAGGAGGCAGCTGATCAATGATTCTCTCTCATTGATGTTTCTATCTCTCTTTCACATTTCCTTCCTCTCTGAAATCAGTAAAAAAAATAAAAATAAAAGAATTACTAGTAAATACTTAAAAAGCTACTGGTATTCCTTGGGAAAGAACTATCATTCTAATTTCAACTTATTCTGTGTGAGCAGCAGTCATCTGACTCAAGTGATGCTTATGACTTGGTTTATAACATGGTAGAAGAATTAATAAATACAGATGATCACTTAGTAAACGAATCAATTTCTAAAAATTAAATATTGCCCAGCCAGTGTGGCTCGGTGGTTGAGCTTTGACCTATGAACCAGGAGGTCACAGTTTGATTCCATCAGGGCACATGCCTGGGTTACAGGATCAATCATCCCCAGTAGGGGGTGTGCAGGAGGCAGCTGATCAATGATTCTCTCTCATCATTGATGTTTCTATCTCCCTCTCCCTTCCTCTCTAAAATCAATAAAAGAATATATATATGTATGTGTGTGTGTGTGTGTATATATATATACACACACACACACATACATATATATATTTAAAAATAACTAAGTATTAACAGTATCTTTTAACTTTGTCAAGCTTGGGTGATTACAGAAATCTATCAAAAATGTCATACAAGAATTGAATCTAGGCAGAGTGTCAACTAACATTTGTAGCATCTACTTGGATCATGTTCAACAATATTATTTAACTCAAAAAGAGAGGCAGAGAGCCTACACAAAAAAGAAAACAAAGTAGGTGATATGGCCAAGAACTTCCTAGATAAATCATACAACTATAAAATAAAAGAGTATAAATACAAATCAGGTATGGAGGAGGTAATATTAAGTATAATTAGATTAGTGACTTTTATAGAACTATGAAAAACAGCCTTACAATTATAGCCTAGAAGGGCTTGATCACACCAATCTGACCTCACCAATTATTTTATGTGTTTCTAGAATTCTATCTTTTAAGTTATTTTTCTTGCACATATTTCTGTATTAATGTAGTTTTAAAATTAACCACTTAATATCTCCTTCTGATTGAGTCAATGTAACATCAGCAGGATGATTCCAGGACCCAGCGGAAAAATAATTTACTATTTCTGAGCTAGGTGGCAGGCCATGGGTCCCCTGAATTCATCTGTAGCTAAACCTACCCTTTTGAGTTATTAGAAGTGGTAATGTTGCAAGATATAATTGAAAAAATTGTCAAAGGTAATTATATGCATTTGGAAAGTATTCTTTCTGGGAAAGAAAAACAGTGGAGAGGATTTGTCTTTAAAATATAAACCTACTCTCTTAAATTGATATGTTTATCACTGCGTCAAGTAAAGCTAAGATGAAAGAACAGTTAACATTGTTTTTGAGGACTTAGCAAACGTAACCCTTCAAATATACTTTAAAATATTTACTAACAAGCAATGTCTGAAGTACAGTTTTACTTTCTTCTGCTAATGACTGTTCTTCTAATATCATATTAGAAATCTGAGAAACATGTTTAGACACATTTTCTGGAACAGATGAGAGAGATCCAAGTGCTGTTGTAGTAATGGTGTCTAATGCAAAAACACTGGAAGACAGCAGGTTACCTGTAACCAAAAAAAAAAAAAAAAAAAAGATGTGAACTTTAGCATTAACATATTTAAATACAGTTTGAACCACCCCGAAGAGATTGGCAAAACTATATCTCTGTTGTGGAAATTCGTCATAACAAATAAGCTTAACAAAAGTGTCTTACTACATAAGCATGGAAACATTTTAAGTATAAATTATATTTGTTCTACAGTATTCTGTGAACAAATCTGTAGTATATCAGACCCATAACTATAACTCACAGTAAACAAAGAACTAGAACACTCTAAAATTAATCTCTAACTAAAAGTAATATACAGTATTACAATAGGTAAAAGAGGTTCTAGAAGAAAAGATAAACTAGAAATCAATAAACAAAATTTATAGCATTTGGCTTAAAATGACTAGACTCTAGGTGATTTAAACAATTTTTACACTTTTGCATCTCCCAAATTTTCTATAATAAGGATAATACTTCCATAATAAATAAACTAATACTTAGGAGGTTCGCAAGCCCCCCGCCATGAAGATAACAATAATGGTTTGGTTTAAAATGATACATAAACATATTCTGACAATACAGCAAACATTCAAGATGTATGTTCTCAAAAGAAAAAAGATGCAAAATGTTTATGTACAGAAAATTTCGAGAAACTCAAGAAATTTAACAGCAGTGTCTATAGAGAATGGGACAGGGTCAGGGTTAAAGGGACTTTTACTTCTAAAGTTTATACACTTAGTTATTGTTTAATAAACATGTTATTTTATAGAAAACAGGAAAAAACAGCCCAAGTAAGATTTGTTTTCAATTGAAGGCAGTGAAAGTATTAACCTCTAGTCTGAACATAGTGTGTGCACTGGAAGAACTAATGACACTGTCACATGAATTTTTTTATATTAAACTATCAGTTTTGAAATTAGTCTCCCACTAAACACACAACAATTAGAATCATTAGAAATGCTTGAACTTACCAAACAAGGTCTTGTGAAGTCCCAGCATGGTCTTTTGTTTTGAGCTGCCATCCCTTATTAATTCTTTCATATTATTAAACAGGCTATTCAGATTTTTGCCAAAAATATCCTGAGCTTCTGCATTGTGCTCATCAACTGCCTTCTTACGATCCAGTTTGGAATGGAGACCAGATACATCTTTTGTAGTTTCTTCAACTGTGTCAAGCAACTATATATTTATTTTTAAAAAATAAATGTTGATAAGATGGATATGACAAAAGCCGTCTACAAAAGTATCTGTGCTACATAAGGATTGCTCCTATTAAGAATGTGAAAGTTTTATATATTGCATCAGAAGAAATCTTTAAACTCATGCTAATTAACCTAAGAATGTTTATTTCCCCTACCATCTAGACAAGGAAAACTGATTTTGCCAATTATAGCAATTATACTGCCCTACAAGTTTTTTGCATATTATGCGTTCCTATTTTCTCAAAAGTATACCTAATAAAAAATTAAATACTTTCAACAACTTCCATCATTAGAAGGTCCTAAAATCTTGATTACTGATTAACTTCAATCATGACCTTAGAAAAAAGTATTACATTATTATTGTAAATGTACATAATATTAAAGTCATGTTCTATTTTCAAAACTTCTGGAAGCTTTTTCCTTAATCTAGCATCTCCAATGAGGAAAATTTAGATAAAATAACATTTTTTAAATTGACAGAAATGTGAATTTGGGTGAATAATAGAATTTCACAATTAATGCTACAGACAGCAAAGTAATTTACTTCTACCCATTCGCTAATTTCTTCAATGCAAATACAATCAAAACAAAGGACAAACCTTGCTGGCAGTATCATGAAGTTTCTTCTCTGTACTTTCCAAAACTGACGACACATACTCTTCTTTAACTAGCTGTAATTTAGTTTCTTGTAAATGTTTTTGAGTGGTTTTAAGTTCCTGTGTCTTATTTTGTAGGTCAGATTTACACTGCTCAAGTTCATTTTTACTATCCACGAATAATTCTGTAACCTAAATATAATACATTAAACATTTTTTAAAGAATTAAAGTGCTGAACTGATTGGTGAGACACCTGGCTAGTTCATAATATAATATTAGAAGAACCAAATTATTTCCATGCAAAATTGTAACAAGTTGTAAGTTACCAGGTAGGTTAGTACATTTTATATGGCATCTGGTTTCTTCTGTAAGTTAATTAAAAACAAATAAAACAGGTCTAGTGTAGTGGTATTAATTCTTCGGGATTTATCCAACACTGCCAATATGAGGCTGGCACAAAAGGATCAGGTCTTTACATCTAAGTTATTTAACATCTGTTTTCTCCCAACATCCCATTCCCTCATCTGATAAACACATTAATGAAAATGTCTCAGCATTCACTATTTTTTTTTTAACAGCACGGGTTTTTTGTTTGTTTGTTTTTTAAATATATTTTATTGATTTTTTACAGAGAGGAAGGGAGAGGGATAGAGAGTTAGAAACATCGATGAGAGAGAAACATTGGTCAGCTGCCTCCTGCACACCCCCAGGGTGTGCCCGCAACCAAGGTACATGCCCTTGACTGGAATCAAACCTGGGACCCTTCAGTCCGCAGGCCGACGCTTTATCCACAGAGCCAAACCAGTCAGGCAGCATTCACTATTTTTTAATATATATTTTTATTGATTTCAGAGAAGAAGGGAAAGGGAGAGATAGAAACATCAATGACAAGAGAGAATCATTGATCGGCTGCCTCCTGCATAACCCCTACTGGGGATCGAGCCTGCAACCCAGGCATGGACTCAAACCCGGGACCCTTCAGTCCGCAGGCCGATGCACTATCCACTGAGTCAAACCAGCTAGGGCTCAGCACTCACTATTTAGCTTGACCAATAAAATCACACATTTCAGTTAATTTCTTGTAATGTTGCATTAATGTGTCAAAATAGTTTCTGCTGTGACCAGTAGCTCAGTTGGTTAGAATGTCATCCTGATATGCCAAGGTTGCAGGTTCTATCCCGGGTCAGGGAACATACAAGAATCAACAATGCCTGCTTGGTGTGGTTCAGTGGTTGCGCACTGACTCATGCACTAAGAGGCCACCAGTTTGATTCCCATTCAGGGCACATGCCTGGGTTGTGGGCTTATTCCCCAGTGGAGGGCATTAAGGAGGCAGCGAAGTGATGTTTCTCTCTCATCTATATTTTTATCTCTCTCCCCCTCTCCCATTCTCTCTAAAATCAATAAAAACATATTTTAAAAAAGATTCAATCAATGAATACATAAATAAGTGGAACAACAAATCGATATCTCTCTGTCTCTCTCCCCAAATTCCTCTCTCTAAAATCAATCAATAGTTTAAAATTTTTTAAAATAGTTTCTTCATTACAATTGTGACAAAATTATGATACAACTTATTTTCAGTATATGGGTCAGCCCCATATACTGAAAAAAATCTTAAAATATAGATCCCTCGCCCTGGCCGGTTTGGCTCAGTGGATAGAACGTCGGCCTGCGGACTGAAAGGTCCCAGGTTCGATTCCGGTCAAGGGCGTGTGCCTTGGTTTCGGGCACATACCCAGTGGGGAGTGTGCAGGAGGCAGCTGATCGATGTTTCTCTCTCATCGATGTTTCTAACTCTCTATCCCTCTCCCTTCCTCTCTGTAAAAAAATCAATAAAATATATTTAAAAAAATATATATATATAGATCCCTCACATTCTGAAATTTTCTTTAAATATTTGCTTTTTATATAATATTCAATATTGTTTGGAATACTTACCCTACTTAGCTCCTCCTCAAGTGCACCAATTTTTTCAATCAATTCTACAATCTGGTCTTCTTGAACAGTTAGTTTTCCATTCATGGCTCTGAAATAAAGTTTAATATGAATTTAAAAATTAGCATTTTTTTTCCTAATTCCTAAACAATTTATTCTAACACAATTGTGGCAGTTACACATCGGCTTTGCCATTTGTCACTATCATGAAAGTGATGCCTAGGTACCAATAAGCAATACACACAAATCGCAAAAAATGAATGTATTCTTTGTCCTTGTTTAAAGTTG
This sequence comes from Myotis lucifugus, assembly GCF_000147115.1. Classification (NCBI taxonomy): domain Eukaryota; kingdom Metazoa; phylum Chordata; class Mammalia; order Chiroptera; family Vespertilionidae; genus Myotis; species Myotis lucifugus. The sequence continues at coordinate 4,842,258 of NW_005871114.1, forward strand.
TTTTCCCGTTATCTCCGTTTTGAAACCGAGAATCCCTACCCATAGGGGAAGAAATGTGTGTATATAAAATTTGAGAAGCCTTGAAGCTAACGGAGGAATACAACTCACATAAAATAAGAGGTAGGGAGGAATACAACCTGAGTGTCTGTAATCAGGAATATAGAACATAAACAGGACACAAAACTGGAGAACAGGATTAAAGTATGGCAGAGCAATTACACCTCTCACTGCCTACTACACCCAAATACACCTCAACACACATGCCACTATCAAACCACCACAGAAATCCTCAGGAGAGCAAAGGACTATTCTCTAGAGCAGATCCTCAGCCTCAGCACTATTGACATCATTTTGGACCAGATGATTCTGGTCCACTTTAATGGGTCTCTGATTTCTTGAGCATTAGCAAGTTTCAGAAGTGAATGCTGTCTTTTATATTCTTTATCTTCTAGTTCCTTCATAACTACCAACAATTTTCTATTCCACATTGTGCTAAATGGCACAGATTCTTTTGTGAGTACAAATTTCCTCAAATTATTAGCTGGAGATATTGTTCATTAAAGGAAAAGTTAGAACTGAGGTACAAAAGGAGAATTAGTTCTAACAGTCTTTTTTATTATTGTTCATCCTCACCCAAAGGTATTTTTCCATTGATTTTTTTTTTTTTTTAGAGAGAGTGGGGAGGAGGGGGAGAGAAAGAGAGAGAGATTGGTTGCCTCCCTCAGGTGCCCCAACCACCAAAGTCAGGGATCGAGCCTGCAACCAAGGTATGTGCTAACAGTCTTTTGATTAACTTTACTTTGAACAAACTACTCCAGGGCTTTAAAAAGTGAACAGAGCCCTAACTGTTTTGGCCCAGTGGATAGAGCATCGGTCTGTGGACTGAAGGGTCCTGGGTTCGATTCCGGTCAAGGGCATGTACCTTTGGTTGCGGGCACATCCCCAGTGGAGGGTGTGCAGGAGGCAGCTGATCGATGTTTCTCTCTCATTGGTGTTTCTGATTCTCTATCCCTCTCCCTTCCTCTGTAAAAATCAATAAAATACATTTAAAATTTTTTTTTTTAAAAGTGAACAGATTAGGGGTTGCTGGAGGTTAGGGATCATTGGAGAAGAACGTGGATATGAATATAAAGAGTCAGCAAGAGGGAGATCTTTGAGATGATAGTTCTGAACTACACAAATATACAAACGTGATAAAATGATAGATTTATACACATACATTGTACCAATATCAATTTCCCAGTTTTGATAATGTAGTAAAGTTACTTAAGAGGTAATCATGCCCTGACCGGTTTGGCTCGGTGGATGGAGCGTCGGCCTGCGGACTGAAGGGTCCCAGGTTCGATTCCGGTCGGGGGCGTGTGCCTTGGTTGTGGGCACACCCCCAGTTAGGGGCTGTGCAGGAGGCAGCTGATCGATGTTTCTCTCTCATCGATGTTTCTGACTCTCTGTCCTTCTCCCTTCCTCTCTGTGAAAGGTCAATGGAGTATATTTAAAAAAAAAAAAAAAAAAAGAGGTAATCAATTGGGGAAACTGGATGGAAAATACATGGGACCTCTTTGTACTCTTATTATAATTTCATGTGAATCTGTAATTATTTAAAAAATAAAAAATAGCCCTGGCCGGTGTGGCCCAGTGGTAGAGCGCCAGCCCTCACATGGGTTGGATTCCCAATCAGGGCATGTGTCTGGGTTTCAGGTTCGTGCCCCACCCCAATGTCTCTCTCCCCTCCCTTCCACTCTCTCTAAATAAATAAATAAATGGAGGAAAAAGTTAATACAAAATCTTTTTTTTTTAAATATATTTTTATTGATTTTTTACAGAGAGGAGGGGAGAGGGATAGAGAGTTAGAAACATCGATGAGAGAGAAACATTGATTAGCTGCCTCCTGCACACTCCCTGTTAGGGATGTGCCTGCAACCCAGGTACATGCCCTTGACCGGAATCGAACCTGGGACCCTTCAGTCCGCAGGCCGATGCTCTATCCACTGAGCCAAACTGGTTAGGGCTAATACAAAATCTTTTTAAACTGTTTGATAAGTACTTGTTAATATCAAAAGAAAAACAAGCACTGTAAAAAGAACAACAAATAAAGATTTTATTTACTGTCAAATAATTAAATTTTACTTCCAACAGCCTATTATCAGAAAATACTTATTCTTGGAAATTAATTTCCATAGCTAATGGCTTACCTAAAATTCTCTTCAGAAATGTACACCCCATTTTTTTCACGGGCTGCAGCAAGATCTCGTTTCAGACGCTCTATCTCTTCTGTATATTCCTACACAAGAAGAATATTGTAGGTGTCAATACAGAACAACCTTTTTTTAAATTTGGTTTGGGGACGATATAAAAAGTTAGCCCTTTTATCTTTTTTAAATCATAAAAATGTATGATAAAAAAATAATAGTCGTACTTTTCATTCAATATTAATCTGTACAGAACAGTCTTTCAACAGCTTTCAAAAAGCCTTTAAATTTACTCATTATAATAATATGGGCTTCTGGAAAAAAACACCACACAATCTCCAGTACCCAGGTTGGTCTTCAAGTAGCATTTCACACTAAAAAACACACACATCAGGATATTTTAGAGAAGTATCTGACTCTAGAGTTGAGGCAAGAAACATTCAAGATGAACCTAGAACATTTTGTCAAACAAAATAAAAATGAAGCAAAAAAAGCTTATGATAATGAAAAGAGCTCAAGAAATCACCGGGAGAAGTTCCCACAGGTCAAAGGAGAAACAATTTGATAATCACTGAGGATAATAGCTACAATGGATTAACACAAAAATGTTAAGTCCATGAGTTTATAATGACATTAAGAAAGCTAGAAAACCACCCTGGCCAGGTGGCTCAGTTGGTTGGAGCATTGTCCCATACACCAAAAGGTTTTGGGTTCAATTCCCTGTCCAAGAGGCAACTATCTCTCTCTCTTTTCTCGTTCTCTTCCCTCCTCCCTCACTCCCTCTCCTGTCTCCCTCTCTCTCTCTCTTTAAAAAAACTAAATTAATTAAAAAACATATCCTTGGGTGAAAAGAAAAAAAGCAAGCTAGAAAATCAATGCATTATTCTCAAAACTGTCAAATAAAGGAAATGAATCAAGCATTTTTCCTGCCTTTCTATCAGAAGTATACCCTAGGGTAGCTGAAGGCAAGTTCCTCATTATAGAGGTAGTCCAGCAATTAGTTAAGTAAAATTGAATTAGAAAATTACTATTTTGCAACCCTTAAAGAACTAATGGATCAACTCATTGAATATCATCAATTCTTAATAAAAAGATAAAGAAGCAGATATGTGCTTCCTGGTGGGAGAACATACCACCACCTAAGAACCAGTTTTGCCAAAAATACATAAATAAGATGAAACTGGAATCTATGAAGCCTCACAATCCAGCTATGCAGAAAAATACAAAGAATAGAACATGTCAAAAGATACTACAAGGACAAAAAATACAGGTGCTTCCACAAATAAATTATAGGGGCAGTAAAAGGTGAAAGGAGAATCAATGTATTGAAACCAAAGATAAATCCAAAAATTACAAAAGGTAAGCCTTACTTGGACCTTAAAACAAACTATTTTAAAAGTATATACACTGAAACAGTTGACATTTGAAATGGCTGAATATTTTATCATATTAAAAAATTACTATTAAATATTTTTAGATTTAATATAACTAGGGTTCAAAAATTCAAGTGTCTAAATAAAATAAATACTTAGAGCCTGACATTTTAAAAATAATAAATGTAAAGTCAATGTAGTTTTTCTCAGAGCCTGATAATTTTGAGATACTTTACAAAGAAAATGGTTTTCTTTTATAAACTTACTTTTAAACTGTTTACATGATTCCAAGAGTTATTACACAGCTACAATGTGTAATATTGGTGGAAGGACGTATAAATCAATGGGAATAGAACACAGCCCAGAGATGTACCCACAAAAATATACCCAACTGATTTTTCACAAAGGTACAAAATCAATTCAAATGAGAAAATACAGCCTTTTCAACAAAGGATGCTAACGCAATCCAAAAGGCTCCCTACCCAATAGGCAAAAAATATGCAGCTTGACCCAAATTTTACGCCTTAATCAAAAGAGAATTCAAAGTGAATTATGAACTTAAATGTGAAATGTAAAGATACAAAAATTTCAAAAGAAAAAAACTTCAGGATCTAGAGGTAGGCATAGAGTTCTTACAACTGACACCAAAAGCACAATTCATAAAAGGAAAAAATTAATCACACTGAATTCAAAAACATTTGCTCTACCAAAGTCCTTATGAAGATGAGAAGACAAGCTACAAACCATGTTTGTGATATGGAGTATCTAGAATATATGAAGAACTTTCAAACCACAACCATAAAAAACTCAAATAATCCAATTAGAAAATGGGCCTAGTCCAGTTGGTGTGGTTCAGTGTCGACCTATGAACCAAAAGATCACACTTAGATTCCTGGTCAGGGCACCTGCCTGGATTGTGGGCTCCATACCCACAGTAGGGGGTGTACAGGAGGCAGCAGATCAATGATTCTCTCTCATCATTGATATTTCGATCTCTCCCTCTCCCTTCTCTGAAATAAAAAAATTTTTAAAGGTTAAAAAAAAAAAAATGGACAAAGGACCTAAATACACACTTCTCCAAAGAGGATATACAGATGGTCAATATGAGATATCACCTCACATGTGTGAGAATGGCTATCATCAATATCAATAAACAAATAATGGTGAGGATGTGGGGAAAAGGGAGCCCTTCATACACTGTTGATGGGAATGCAGATTGATGCAGCCGCTGTGGAAAGCCATATGGGGTTCCCTCAAAAAATTAAAAATGGAACTGCCTTATGACCCAGTGATTCCACTTCTGGAAATTTATCTGAAGAAACCCAAAACACTACATTGAAAGAATATTTGCAACCTTATGTTCTTTGCAGTGTTACTTACAATAGTCAAGATTTGGAAGCAGCCCAAGTGCCAATCAGTAGATGAGTGGATATAGAAAAGCTGTGGTACATTTACACAACAAAATACTACTCTCGGCTATAAAAAGGAAGAAAATCTTACCCTTTTCAACAGCATGGATGGACCTGGAGAGCATTATGCTAAGTGAAATAAATCAGTTAGAGAGAGACAAGTAACATATGATTTCACTAATATATGGAATCTTAATGAACAAAAATCATTAAATTGTAGGCTTAAAATGGGTGAATGTTACAGTAATTATACTCTAATGTATAGTAACTATACATGTTACCCTTTAGTTGTAAATAAATAAATAAACTTCTTAAATGTAAATATTTTCAAATTTTGCTGATTTAATAGAGCTGGAAAAGTCAACATGTTAGCATTAGAAAAAATATTTTAACATACAAGGTATTTAGTTTATATTATTAAATGAAAAGCCCTACCATAGGCAATTCAACAAATCTTTTAATAATTATTGCAATTTCTTATTTTCACATTTGTCAAACAAGATTACATTCCTCCACAAAAATGCACAATTACCTTAATAAGGGCTTTTTTGGTTAGTTTCTGGTTAACTTCAGGCTTATTCAGTATGTTCTTTGCTCTATGAGCATATTCCAATGTACTCAGAGTTTCCTGTGATGAAAAAGCCAATTACTAAAGATACTATGAGAATGTAGTTCTGTTACCTAAAATGTACTATAAAATAACTCATAAGTAATAATTTATGGTTATAGCTAATCTGAAAATCTGCCACTAAGACTATTATACCCAACCTTTAAAAAAGAGATTTTTCAAAACATCCCTATCTTTTTCTTTCTCCTCAATGTTTAGGGTCTTTATAACTTTATAATAACTTGATCTAGTAATTTTTTGAATTCAATCAACTGATGAATAAACAAAATGTCCTATATCCATACAATGGAATATTACTCATCCACCAAAAGAAATGAAGTACTGATACATGCTACAATATGGATGAACATTGAAAACATGATGGTAAGTGAAAGAAGCTGGTCACAAAAGAACACTTATTGTATGATTACATGTATATGAAATATTCAGAGTAGGCAAATCTAATAGATTAAGAAAAGTAGATTAGTAGTAACCAAAGGCTGGGAGTTGGGGCAGACTGGGGTGATGAAATATTCTAAACTTAGATTTTGGTAATGATTGCACAGCTCTGTGAACATAGTAATAATGGGTGAATTTTATGGTATGTGAATCATATCTCAATAAAATTATTTTTTTAAGGACAGGAGAGTTAGAGACGTTATAAAGTTTTTCTAATTCCATTCAAAGTACATGATTATTACAATAAAGTAAGAGTCAATTTTGCCATCTTTGTTGCTTCTTTTGGTTTTCCCACCTATTCCAACACACCCAACCCCACCTTCACTGCTCTCTAAGCAGTCTAAACACTAACATTCACTTAACTTCTAAGTCCTCAATTAAATCTCTATATCCCATGTAACCATACACTGCTAATGACCACAGCAATTTTCTTTGAAGACTGTGCGGAAAAAGCCAGTAAGCAACTGGCTTTTTAAGATTAAAAACGCTTGCCAGGAAGGAGAAAGACATTTTTTTCAGTGGTGTCCTCCTAAATGTGTCCACATGCAATGTCCAGATTCTTTTTATTATAGTACAGAATTAATTCAGCCAATTGATGAACTTTTAAAACGAGACAGCACCCTGACCAGGTGGCTTGTATAATTGGAGTGTCGTCCCATGCACCAAAAAGGTTGCAGTTTCAATTCCTGGTCAGAGCACATACCTAGGTTGCAGGTTCAATACCCAGTCAGGGTGTATATGAGAGGCAGCCAATTGATGTTGCTCTCTAAGAAAATTTAAAAAAATAAATAAATAAAGAGCCTGACTGATGTGGCTCAGTGATTGAGCATTGACCTATGCACCAAGAGGTCACTGTTTTGATCCCTGGCCAGGGCACAAGCCTGGGTTGCAGGTTCAATCCCCAATAGGGGGCATGCAGGAGGCAGCCAGTCGATGTTTCTCTCTCATCGATGTTTCTATCTCTCTCTCCCTCTTCCTTCCTTGCTCTCTAAGAAAAAAAAAAATCAATAAAAACATTTAAAAAAAGAATAAAGAAAATAAAATAATGTGATAGCTAAATAAGAATTACAGCTACCTCACTGGCAGATACTGTTCAAAGGGCTTACCTCAAGATTAAGAGATGCAGGAGAAATTGTAGCAATTATAGATGTTCTTGTACGTCCCCCAAGAGAATCCTGGAGGATTCTGGTTAGTTTAGATTCTCGGTAAGGAACATGAGGTGTTCTTTCTACAAGAGCAGTAATAACTCTTCCCAAAGTCAACAGGGATTGGTTGATATTTCCAGCTTCCCGAGCTCTCTTATCCACTGCTCCAGAACGGCCAATGTTTTCACTTCCTGCAAGATCAACCTTGAATTAAAAAAAAAAAAAAAAAAGGTTGTCATTCTACTGGATTTGGACTCGAAGACTTTCATTCTCATATTATACATAATATATTAAATAACCAAAGTAAGTTTTCTATAATAACAACCCACTACAAAGCTAATAACCCAATGACTATAAAAATATTGTCTAGAAGTACAAAATTTCAGGCTGCTCTCTGAAGGGATCAAAAATAAAGTAATAGAAGAGAACTACCAATCCCACTTCTGGGTAAATATCTTAAGGGAATGAAATCAGTATGTCAAAGAGATATCTGCACTCTCATGTCCACTGCATTATTAAGAATACCTAGATGTGGAAACAACCTAAGTGTCTGTCAATGGATGAATAGATAAAAATGTGGTATATGCACACAATGAAATATTATTCAGCCATGAGAAAGAAAATTCTACATGGAGGAACTTAGAGGACATTATGCTAATTGAAAAAAAACCAGAGCAAGACAAAAAGACAAATACTGTATGATCTCACTTATATGTGGAATCAGCGAGGAGGGGGAGAAAGTCGAACTCATAGAAATGGAGAGTAGACTAATGGTTATCGGAAGCAGAGAGGTCAGGGAGATAGGGAGAAGATGCTGGTCAAAGGATAAAGACCTTCAGTGTTAAGGTGAGTAAGTTCTGGGGATCTGATATACACTAGTACAGTTAATAATACTATACTGAAATTTGCTGAGAGTAGATCCTCAGTTTTATCACCAAAATAATGATAATAATAATGATAATAATGTGAGGTAATTAATGTGTTAATTTGATTGTGGTAATCATTTTACAAAGAATATGTTTATCAAATCATCACACTGTCCACTTTAAATATATAATTTTATTTGTCAATAAAGCTGGAGTAAAAATACAAGAATGAAACAGTGGTATTTAGGTAGATGCTTACCAAGTTCAACTTTCCAATTTTAACAAGCTCCTCTCCATCAATTGTAGTTTCTTTCATATGTATTGTAACAGAGAAAACTGAGTGGGAACGACTAGAAAAGATCAAGTTACAAAGTCATTATAATACAAAATATTATCTGCTTTCTATAAAATATTAAAAACAGCCAAGAAAGATCTAAATCCACAAAAGTAAAGAAAGATAGTATCTGTCCTGGCCGAGTAGCTCAGCTGGTTAGAGCATCGTCTGGATGTGGCAAGGTTGTAGGTTCGATCCCTGTCAGGGCTCATACAAGAATCAACCCATGAGTGTACAAATAAGAGGAACAAATCAATACTTCTCTCTCTCTCTTTCTCTCTCTCTCCTTCCCTCTCTCTCTCTCCAAATTCTATATAAAATTAAGTTACAAGCCAATCAGAATGGAAATTTCATTTTATGATTGATTTATAGCTTAAATTTTAAAAATGGAAAGCTATCATAGGAAAATGTAAATTTAAAATTAGGATATTAATTACTTTCATGCCTTTTTTTTTCTTTAAATGCATACATATTTTTATATAGTTGCAATTATAACTGCTTATAAAATTGCAGTTATAACTGTAGAAATTTTCAATAAGGGAGCAAAGAAATAAGAGATCTAGTCCTAATAATCATTTTGTAGCTCAAGGAAACAGATATTCAGATAAGTTCACTTATTTACCCAAAGACACATATTTAACTAACTGCAGAACTGGAACTAAACACAAATACCTAATTCCCAACCCACAACTCTTTCAATTACACTCTGATGTTTCCTTCAAGGACCAACAGGAAAAAACTCACTTCTAACTTGGTAAACTGCATTTGTAGAATTTGGGATTTATCCTATAGAGGGCGCTATCAAATATGGCCTTTTGTCCCCTTGAAAGTCAGTGATCATCCGTCTTCCTACATTAACAAGAAGCCATTTGGGGAAAAAAAATCATGTTGTACAACCTAAATATATACAAATTTGTTAATCATACCTAAATAAAGTTGAAAAAAAGAAAATAAAGTCATTTGACTTCCTTCTAATCCTTCCTCAAACCAAAGTTTTTCAAACTGTGTTCTAAATATACACAGTGGCTTCAGAAAAGTGCTCAGAGTAAACCTTCTTAAGGCTGAAGATCTAAGCCTCTGAGCATTCTATCCCAAATGCAACTATAGCAGCCATATTTTAATCTTGGCTCCCATGTACAATTTCATTTAGCGGATTAAAAAAAATCTACTTTAAAATAGTTTAATGCTTCCGCTCTAGTTCAACTTGTCCTTGTTCTCCTTTCAGCATTCTTCCAATATTGGGGCTTCCCTATAAATCTCAAACCAATTACTAAGGCATGCAATCTAGCATAAAATCTAGGTATGTGATTCACATACTTTGACCACCCCAATTTGACTTTCCCCAAGTTTGTAATTTTTCCTAAAAAGAAAATGGAGCATGAGGAAGACAATGGCTTTCTTACCTAGAGTATGCATTCATCAATGTTGCTGCAGTTGTCCTTTTTGCTGCTCCCTTCTCCAAAATTTGATAAACTTCATCCTTGTTGTGTACTGTAATTTCTTCTAAACCTTTGATTATCACTCCTCTCTGGCAGAATATTTTTTAAAAAGCACCCATTAGATTGCTTAACACACACACACACACACACACACACACACACACACACACACTTCTCAAAGCATCACACAGTAAAATTTGCAAATATTTCATTCTCAAGGACTGAGTTACCTTGTTACGTGGATCATCAAACATCTGTAGTCTCTCAGAAACATCAGAAGATGGATTAAGGAGATCAAAAAGTTCTTCATTATAGATTTCCAACAGAGACACTTTGACTGAAAATTCAGTACCATTAGCAGTAAGTTTCTCAAAAATCTGATGAAGAGTACGTGGAATTATACCAGCCAAAGGATCCTGAAATTGTAATATTAATAAGGACTAAAATAAATGGAATTTATTTTATGTGGAATTAAAACTGTTTAAAAAAAAAAAAGCTAACCTAATGTTAGAAAAGCCAAGTCATTTACAACAGTCTATTTAAGAGTAATTATTCTTCATACCTTCCACTAATCTGCCATGCCTCCCAGACACTTTATGCCTGAGCATTACACAAAAACCAACTGAACTGAGCTGCTTATAAAGCCAAGTTCAATAATCTTTTCCAGCTTTTCTCATAAATATATACCACCACCATTTTAATCAGAAAAAAGGGCCCATTAAAAGTATATTCCCTAATTCTGACATAAACAGAATTGTTTCTCAAATGTGTAAGTATCCTTAATACAACAGTTAAGAATCCCTAAATTTTGAAACTGTGCCTTATGCCTATTCCATATCTCCTACAGTTACAATTCCATCTACACTAATAAAAGAGAAACATGGTAATTAGCGTACGACCGCTACCCTTCCCATTGGCTAATCAGCATATCCTTATGCAAATTAACTGTCAGACAAGATGGCGGCTGGCAGCCATGCACTGAAGCGAACAGGGAGGCTTGCTTGCTCCAGTAACTGCAGACTCCAACGTTCCCCGCCTAACTTGCCGGCCTCTCAGCTGCAACTCTAAGCAACTCTGTTGCAAATATAGAAGCTAAACAAAACCCCAGAAACCGGCTTTCAGTCAGCCGGGCTTCAGCCAGCCTGACCGCAACATTGTATCAAAGTTTTCAGCAGCCGAGGCCTCAGAGCTAAAGCCGGCCCAGAATAAAAAAAAAAAGAAAAAAGAAAAAAAGGAGCGGTTGGGAGCTTCCGTCACCCGCCAGCCGGAAAACGGCCCTCAGCCCCTCAGCCAGCCTAGCCAGGCACCCCAGTGGGGAACCCCACCCTGATCCAGGACACCCTTCAGGGCAAACCAGCCGGCCCCCACCCATGCACCAGGCCTCTATTCTATATAGTAAAAAGGGGTAATATGCCTCCCGGCACCGGGATCAGCAGAGCCGAGAGGCCTCCCGGCACTGGGATCAGCGTGACAGGGGGGCAGCGCCCCAAACCCCCCTGATCACCCTGCGGCTCTGTGTGTGACAGGGGCGGGGGCCACAACCTCCCATATCCTGCCCTGCTCTGTATCGTGACAGGGGAAGGCGCCCCAACCCCCTGATCAGCCCTGCTCTGTGCCTGATAGGGGGGACGCTCTCCCAAACCCCTGATCGCCCTGTGGCTCTGTGTGTGACAGGGTGCGGCGCCCCAACCACCCCCCCCCCCCCATGGGCCCTGCTCTGTGTGTGACGGGGTAGAGCCATAACCTCCCCATCGGCCCTGCCCTGAGTGTGACAGTGGCGGCGCCCCAACCCCCTGATCGGCCCTGCTCTGTGTGTGACAGGGTGCGGGACCCCCCCCCCCCCCACGAGCCTTGTCTGTGTGTGACAGGGTAGAGCCATAACCTCCCCATTGGCCCTGCCCTGAGTGTGACAGGGTGCAGCGCCCAACCCCCTGATCCGCCCTGCTCTGTGTGTGTGTGTGTGCGGGGGGGGTGCCCCAACTCCCCTATCGGCCCTACTCTGTTCGTGACAGGGGGGAGCTCCTCAACCCCCTGATGGGCCCTGCTCTGTGCGTGACGGGGGGAGCTCCCCAACCCCCTGATCGACCCTGCTCTGTGAGTGACAGGGGGCAGCACCCCAACCCCCTGATTGGCCCTGCTCTGTGAGTGACAGGGGGCAGCACCCCAACCCCCCAATCGGCCCTACCCTGAGCGTGACTGAGGGTGGCATCGCAACCTCCCGATCCGCCCTGCTCTGAGCCTGACCAGGGGCTGTACCTAGGGATTGGGCATGCCCTCTGCCACCTGGGAGTAGGCCTAAGTCAGCAGGTCGTTATCTCCTGAGGGGTCCCAGACTGTGAGCGAGCACAGGCCGGGCTGGGGGGGAACCCCCCCCCCCCCCCCAGTGCACAAATTTTTGTGCACCGGGCCTCTAGTGTATATATAAAGTTAATGCCTCAACTATGTAACCTCTAGGAAAAAAGGACCTACCCAAATGTTAATAATTTGAAAACTGACTTAGTCATTAAATCAATTGAAACATTTGGTGAAAATCATTGTGAAATGTACTATTTGTTCTCTACTATATTCGACAATGCAGTAATCTTAATTTCTTGAACACACAAGGTGATCATTAATAAAGTACCATACTGCCCTTGCTATGTTAACTTTATGAGATTCATTCCCTCGTTGCAAGGTCTTCCCCTTCAAGCCACACTCACATTTCACTTTTCCACAATATTCTGCTCCAACTACTCTGCCCCCTCTCTTAGCACTTAACTGTACCATATGTATTGGCCCAGTCTCTCCCAATGAGACAATATGTTTCTTAAACAGAAGCCCTACCATATACTTTAATTTTACTAGAGTAGTAGTTAATCCTAAATTCCCACTTAACATGGGTACTCCTTCTCTATTTGAAGACAAAGTCCTTCAACCAAGTTTTATTCAGTTATATTTCAGCTACTTTAGAGACAGAGTCTGTTATAAGCAACAAATACCTCCTCCCAAGTATATTCTTCATTAGGTGACCTTTCCCCTTCCATTGTAAAGGTTTTTCCAGTGCCAGTTTGGCCATATCTGTCAAGATGAACAAAAATGTTAAATAAAAACCAAACATATACATCTAAACCTTTTCATCAATGTGAAAAATAATGTTTCACTCACGCAAAAATAGTGCAGTTATAGCCCATAATAACTTCATCCAGAATTGGACAAACAATACTTCGATAAACATCTATTTGTTTAGTAGATGCGCCAAAAACCTATAAAGGAAAAAAAATCAAGCTGAAGGTGGGCAAGGGGGGTAGGGGAGAACATCTGTAATAGTGTCAACAATAAAAATAAAGTTAAAAAAAATCAAAGCATTTCTTCAATAAAAAAAATTCTTAATTACCCACTTTAATAATTTTATTTTTAATATATTAACTCATTCAGCTCACTAGAAACCACCAACAACTCTAAGTCAACTGAAATTTGTCATTGTACACGAGAACCTAGAGGAAATATGTATACTAGGTTAACTATACATTAGTGAATAATAGAGAAGTAGCAGCATCGTAAGAAGTACCATATCAAAAGTGTATGTTTTCCTTGAGCTCTTGTCAGCCAATCCTCCAGTTCGTACACTGACTTCTTTTCGTACGTGATCACATTCTACTACAGAATGGGCGCTAGCTTTCCGCTCTGCCAAATTAAATGGTCTATAAAAAGAAATACATAATGTTATTCAAGAGCTTTTAGTTATCATGTTACTGATGAACTTTTCATTAATACCTCAGACAAGAACAATGTGACATTTTGACTGCACTACTGGTGATAGGGACTAAATGGGAGCTAAGTGATACTGCTAAAGCAAACAGAATTTTAAGGGTTTCAATTACCAGAAATAAAATTAGCTTTTTAAATTTTCAAAGTTATGTAAAACATTACAATTCTGACAGTTTCTTAGAGTAGATGCTAATAGAATTAACTTGTAAAAAATGTCACACATATTTTTCAGAATTCCATTTCCACTATTCTTAGCATCTGATCAAGTTAGGTTATGATGTAGTAGAAAGAACATGCCAAATTTGTGTTCAAAATACGAACCGGCCAGTGGGTAACTGAACAAAATAAAAAATAGATACAAAAAAATGACTAATGCATAGAGTCCTTACTATGTGTCAGGCACTCACTGTTCCAAGTGTTATATGTGGTAAAACTCAGTTTGTCCTCACAGTGAGGTCTAGTGGAGAATGGTGACATAAAACAAATGATTATAAAAGAGGTGATGTTTAGAAAGGGTATGTAAAAGGCACTGTTAGGAACATAGAGCAAAGATTTCATGTGGTCCTGATTGGGACAGGGCAGGATGGAGGAGGCATGGGTGATGGCAAAGACTTCCTGAGGAAGTAATCTTCTAAGCTATTCCTCCTTAGGCATTTCAGTACAGTGAGGACTCGGAGCCAGTCTGCTTGGGCAATGTAGCACTTTGCGTCTGTTTCCTCATTTGAAAAGTGGGCCTAGTAATACCGCCAACCATTATAGTACCAACCGACCAGCAGTGTAGGGCAAGAAATTCTTAGTTTACTGTTTCCCCAGAGTCTGCTACTATGCTTAGCAACCAGTAGGCACTCAAATATGTTAAATTACATTGCTTAATAAATGTCACCCTAAGAGGAATGATGGGAAAGCTAAAAACAAAAAACACCCATAGTCCACATAGTAGCACCCATAAGATATTTAACACACATCTGGGCAAAAGGGGAGATGTACTCTTGACCTGAGTTCATTTTTCCCAATAAGTATCACATATTATGGAAGGACATGCCAAATAAGAAATTATCTTTCCCCTCATCACTAGACAAGCCAAGTTGCTTTATTTTAAGGATACCACAATGTACTCTGGCATGCCCCACTCCCTAGCATATTTTTTGTTGTTGTTAATCCTCAATCGAGGATATTTTTCCATTGACTTTTAGAGACAGTGGAAGGGAGAGACAGAGAGAAACACATTGATTGGTTGCTTCCTGCACACACCCTGACCCAGGCGGGGATCAAGCCTGCAACTGAGGTAAGTACCTTTGACCAGAATGAAACCTGGGACCCATCAGTCTGTGGGCCGACACTCTACCCACCATTGAGCCGAACTGGCTAGGGCTCCCTAGCATATTTTTGACTGATCAGAAGACCAAATGTGTGATCCTAGGAAATTTAACTTAGCAACTCCCAGGTAATATTTGGTAATGCTGTCATTTGCCAAATGTACTGAAACCTAAACAATGCACGCGTAATCCACAGCATGCATCATTAGAAGTTCAACAAAACTAAGTCAAAACCAATTTACACTGAGAGGCCAAAGAGTATAAAGTAGCGTGAATTCTCATGTGCTTAAAGCTTTTCCAATTAGTCTACTATTCTTAGCAACCTTGAATCTCTTGCATGTGATTAAGTTACCAAATGGATACATTCAGGCTGTCAGGACAGAGTAGTAAAAATTCACACATTCCCAAAAGTTATCAAAACTCCCAGAGGAGCTTTAGGGACTCATTGTATTACAAAAAAAGAGTACTACCAAGCCACTATTTTCCTATTCTGATTAGAAACTGCAGGGTTTCTGCTGATGACATTAATAAACCCATCGATTCCTTGGCCTCACTAGTGTTCTATTAAAATTCAAACAGTCACCCTAGCCAGGTAGTTTGGTTGGTTGGACCGTTGTCCTGTACACAAAAGGTTTTGGGTTTGATTCCCAGTCAGGGCACATAACTAAGATGCAGGTTCAATGCCCAGTTGGAGCAAGAACAAGAGGCAACTAATAGATGTTTCACTCTCCCTTCCTTTCTCTAAAAATCAATGAAAATACCCCTCAGGTCAGAATTAAAACAAACAAACAAAATAAACAAGTACAAATTGGCAGTTATAAAATAGTCAGGAAGATGGAGAGTTCAGCATAGGATATATATATATATATATATATATATATATATATATATATATATAGCTAATATGCAAAGTGTCCCCTCGAGAGTTTGAGGGGAGACAGGAAGTTCAATCACTCACTATGATGTGCGCTGACCACCAGGGGGTGGCGTGGAACAAAGGAAGGCCCTGGCCGGCAGCTGGGGAAGGGAGGCCCTGATCTGCCCTGATCACCGGCCAGGCCTAGGGACCCTACCCATGCATGAATTTCATGCACCGGGCCTCTAGTCAATAATATTGTTATAAATCTATGCATGGGTACTAGATTTATGGGGCGATACTTCATAAGTCATATAAATGTCTAACTACTATGCTGTATACCTAAAACTAGTATATTAAATGTCAACTGTAATTGAAAAAAAAATTTAAAAAGGGGAGTAAAAGTGGTCTTGTGGAAAAGTGTTAAATTTATTCATTTATCCCATAAACATTCAGCAAGCATTTAATTTATTCATTTATCCCATAAACATTCAGCAAGCATTTATTATGTGATAGATACTTTTCTAGGTATTTGGGTATAGCAGTGATCATAGCCAAGTTTCAGGGGGGAAAAAGCAAAACATCCAAAGTTCCTATTCTCAGGGAGCTTTCATCCAAGTGTATGTGTTGGCGGTCAGGAAGAGATGACAATCAAGTCAATATATTAGGTGTTGACAAATTTGAAATGAAAATAAAGCACACCTGGGGATAGGAAATGAATGGGGAAAATAAGTATTTGCTGCTGTTTAGAGTGGTCAGGGAAGGCTTCTCTGATAAAGGTGATACTTAAGCAAAATATATAAAGTGAGAGAGCCAGCCATGTAACTATTTTGGTGTAAAAAGCTTTCCAGCCCTAGCCAGTGTGGCTCAGTTGGTTGGGCATCATCCGATGTAACCAAAGGTTGCTAGTTCGATTCCAGGTAGAGGGCATGCAGGAGAGCAGTGGATGGATATTCCACTCACATTGATGTTTCTCTCCCTCTCCCTTCCTCTCTAAAAATCAATAAAAAATATTTCCAGCACGGCCAGTGTTGCTCAGTGGTTGAGCAACCAGGAGGTCATGGTTCAAGTCCTGGTCGGGGCACATGCAAGGGTTGCAGACTCGATTCCCAGTGTGTAGCGTGCAGGAGGCAGCCGATCAATGAATTTCTCTCATCATTGATGTTTCTATCTCTCTCTCCCTCTCCCTTCCTCTCTGAAATCAATAAAAACATATTTAAAAAAAAAAAAAACAGATACTGGGTGTTCAACAGTGGTGGCAGCAGCAACAGTACACTGGCAGATTCATTCCTCTACTTAAAACCTCAAACACTGGGCCACACCGTCTTCCTGACTTCAGGTGAAAGATGTCCAGCAAAACAACAGCAAACACCCACAATATAGCCCAGGCAAGGACTGTGCAGCAGTTATGATTAGAAGCCTCCAGTGAACGAATCAAGGTTCCAGCAGCACCATGGACCGCATGTCCTACTGCGAGGAGTACGGCAGGAGTGACGCCTGGCTGACAAAATACCAACTACAGAAAACCTTTTCAAGGATAAAACAAAAACCCTTGCACCATAGTATAGTGGACCAGTGGAACAGTCTTCTCTCAACAAAGCAAATTATAAGCAGCAACTCGAAGATTTTTACCTTCAGCTTATTTGTAACCTCTGCTAATAACTCAAATGATCTTAACTTGGAATAATGAACTCTGAAGTCTTTATTTTCCAAGATGTCCTTTCTCTCAAATATCCTTTATGGATTTAATACAGAATCATAATTTTGTTTTCCATTTGGTAACCGGTGTCATATTGGGTTACTGTGTAAGGAAAGATGGTCTGGGCCTATTAAAAAATACAATGATATACTTTAAAATATATGAATACTTCAGATAGGTTAAGACCTAAATTGCCTAAGCACTATAGATTAAAATGCCAAAAATAACTTAAATCCTAAAATCTTTATATTATGATTTTAATAGGGTTTCTGCCAACCTGTAGAGTATACAAGGGAGAGAGGGTGTTTTGTGTATGTGTGTGTCTTTGTATCAAAGCTATTTCCTTATTAAAATTTTTCTCCATACTATCAGTTCCTCAACTCTAGAAGTTTATACCTTTATCCTGAGCTATTTATAGATAGAATAAAAACTTTTTTCATATAGTTATTGTACAAGTAAAGAACATCCTAAAGGCTGTATTCAATATAATCAAGTAATGAAGTCATCTCTCCTCTCCTGAAATCTTGCTGGCCTCCTAGGGTACAATAAACTGTGTGAATTAAAAATTCAAAACTGGAAAAAAAAATAGAGAATAATATATGACAGAGATAATATGTGGCCTGAAAAGACTAAAATATTTATTACCTGGGCCCTTTACAGAAAAGGTTTGACCACCTTGAGGGCCTATTAAATTGAGTTTCTTTAAAAAATATATTTTGATTGATTTCAGAAAGGAAGGGAGAGGGAGCGAGAGATAGAAACATCAATGATGAGAGAGAATCATTGACTGGCTGCTTCCTGCATGCCCCCTACTGAAATCCAGCCTAGAACTTGGGCATGTGCCCTTGACCAGAATCAAACCTGGAACCCCTCAGTCCACAGGCCGAGGTTCTATTCACTGAGCCAAACCGGCTAGGGCTTAAATTGTTATTTTACTAAAGATAGAGGACATATTTGTACTAGAAAGGCTACTTGAAACAAAACAAAAACAAAAAAGCCAAGCTAATCTGATAAAACATCCTTTATACTATACAACCTAAGCACTTTTCATTAGTGATAAAGTAAAAGAAATCCCCTCTAAGCTAAAGCTTGAAATTTATGGGGATAATAAACATGAAGTTCAGGGTAATGTTGAACTCTTGGAGTAGAGGAAGAAGGTTGGGAAGTGGGGATGAATACACTGGTGCTCCAGCCCTAATGATTATTCTTGTTTCGAATCTGGGTGATGGATATACAGATGTCTATTGCAGTATTCTTTACAACTTTTTATAGGCTTGACATATTTTGTAATAAAAAATAAAGAAAATAAAACCACACAGCAATGTAATATTGCCTGCCTTTATTAACGGATCAAAATAACCTAAAATTTTTCATTTCTAAAACAGGCTGCTGATTTTTTTAAAAAACCTTCAGAACATAAGCAACTATTAACTGCAGCCCTAGAATGCAACCGGAAATTCGACATAAGGTTACCACTAAATTTCCTCTCTGGCACCTAGTTGAGAAGCTAGCTATATATAGCCTTTGACATCTACAAGTAAGTCACCAAACAGACTAAAGGATAACCTAGGAAAGTTCATTGACACATTTTAAAAATAACATTTAATTTTAGAATACTTTTGGATTTACAGAAAATTTGCTGAAGTTGTTAAAGTTTTTAAAACAACAACAAACATGCAAAACACACATTCACCAGTAAACTGTGGAGAGCTTCTAAAAAGCTGAATAAATCAATCTCTAATTAAGCAACAGTTTGTACAAGTATGTTTTTCCTGTACCATCTAATCTTAAAACTGGGAAGTTATTTGGAAATAAATCAGGGGAGAGTTGAACACCTCCATCCACCATCCAGAGAAGGCTGTCTCCTTTGTTCTAGGGGAGACAAACTTGCAGCACAAGCCCATGGCTATCCTGGCTTAAGTAGTCTCCTTGACCTTTTAAAAACATAAACTCACTCTGTAACTTAATTTTTAAAATTTAAATACAGTGATGTTTAGGAGAGATTAAGAAAATATTGCATCTAGAATAAACAGGTGATTGATTGCTTTTGAGGTGAAGAGGATGGCAATCCCAATCTAAGTACTAAAACGTCTGCAAAATGGCTATGCAGGAGTGGCATATAAAAGTCACACATATCTTTGTCGACTTCACTTTTAAAAAAAGAACGCACTTTGCACTAAAAACAACGATCAAATCCTCCTTCTGAATATAGCGGTTAAACTATAACTTCCGACACAAATATCTGGAGGGGACCAAAGTTTTGCAATCCCAAAATATGCCTTTTGGGATTTTGATTTTAGGCTGGTTATAAATGACGGGGGGGGGGGGGGGACACCCTCCCCCTTACCTGCCTAAAGGAGTTCAGATACAAAAACTGCTTAAAGGAAGGGAGCATTCGCCTTGGTACCATGATATACAATTAAATGTAGCAGACAGAAATCGAGCAAAGCCTGTTTGTTGATCTTCATTCTGTGTACCAGTTTCTGGGTGGTCCGGCAAGAATTTGCTTTTTCCTCTACCAGTACATTGCCTCTTTCCCTAGGAAATCCCAGACCCCGACCCCCTTCTCCTTTGTCCCAAGTGGCATATTAAGCCGTAAATGCCCAATGCATCTTGGAGCCTCACACTCTTGGCCTCCCTGCATGTAGTTCCATAATAAACTTTGAACATTCTCTCCTGCTAACCCGTCTCATGTTAATTTATTAGCCCCTAGCTAGAAGGATTCAGAATGTGCAAGGGAAATGTCTGTGCACCCCCACATATCCTTTCTTCCAAAAAAGACACTAATTTATTCCTCACCGCGACAAGTGTCATTTTATTCAACAGAATGCAGGGGACTATGAAGCAGAAAGGTTAGGTCCCATCAGAAATTTAAAAAAAAAAAAAATCCCTCTCCTCGGACCGCGCAGGAGGGAGCCCAACAGCAAAGCCCGGCGTCCCGCTTCCCACCAGGCTCGCCCTACCTGCATCGCACCACCACCTGGATGTTCTTCCCCTTCTCCTCCTTCTTCTTCGTGGAGGAATTCGGCTGGGTCGCCATGACGGGACCCTCCGAGAAAACAAGGCCTGGTACCGGCGCGGGCTGGGATGCCCACCTCCCCAGCCGGGTGCGGGCTTGGCGGGGGGGATCGACGGAAGCAGTTCGGCGTCCCCGCTCTCCACTGCGGGCTCTGACTGGCCCCGAGGCAGTCCCGCACCAACCGGGACCGTCAAATCAGCGATCTCGCCTCCGCCAGATGCCAGGAAACGGAGCAACGACTAGGCGCCTCAATTTGAAAAAAGAGCCCAGCCGCCCGGCCAATTGCAGAGCGGGAGCGCAAGGCACCATGGGACGCGACATCGTCACCAGAGCCCCGCCCTCGGGGCGTGGCCCACGGGAAAGTAAAAAGCTGGTACGTCCGTGCAGGGCTGGAACTCGTAATCCAATGAGAGACTCCCGGGAGTAAACAAGATACTTGAACGCGACCTTGTTCAAATTACATAACAGCTCTAAACCAAAATTTCTTCATCTGCAAAATAAAAATAATAGCAGTCGTTTCAGAGAGCTGTGTGAGGATTAATGAGCTAACACGGGTAACATAGCATAGAGTAGAATATGTAGTAAGTGTTCAGGAAGACTGGCCATGATTATAATTATTATTAAAGAATTGACCCGGCAGCCGTGGCTCAGTGCAAGGAGGCAGCTGATCAATGATTCTCATTATTGATGTTTCTATCTATCTCTCCCTCTTCCTCTCTGAAACCAATAAAAATACATATTTTTAAGAAAGAATTGCAAGAAGGTGCTACAGAAGCACAGAAGAGAGGTCCAAAGCGAGCCCCTATGTCGGAGGCAACGTCCAGTATAGTCTTGAAGAATAATTAGGAAGAATAATTAAGAGATAAGGCTACCACGGGTACCAACTCCTGATGAAAGTCATTTTTGCATGTCATTTTAGGACTCTGAATTTATCCTTTAACTGATGAGAAGTCATTGCCATTGCTAAACGATTACAAGCACGAAAGGATAATCGGATTTGCGCTTTCTGACATGGATTTTGCTGGGACTGATGCAGACTCAGGGCGCGCTTTCCGCCAAGTGTCTGGAGCAGCCTCCCGTGGGCGTCTAAAGGAGGTTGCGCAAACGTCGGCCGTAGTCAGCCTACAAATCCCAGCAGGCAGCGCTCGGGGGTGGGCCCACGCTCAGTGACCTCCGGCTTTCCGCATGCGCACTAGGGGCGCCTTGGCGTACGCTTGCTGTGATTCAGCCCCTTTAGGTGTGAGTCGCAGTCAAGGAAAGACCGAATTATGGGCTTTCGCCATAGCCAGTCCTGGAAGCTGCGCTTCTTGGCTACCCTTAGCACACAGGAACCTAGATATTATTTTAGTTTCTTAAGTTAACGGCCAGGTGGAGTGGAAAGCTCTCAGGCCCCGTATTCCCCCCAAGATTCATCTACATCTAAAGCCTCGATCGCGGGTCAATGGAGATTCTGCATAGTCAGATGTCTACTGATATCTCCTCTTAGAAAGCCCACCTGCATCTCAAAATGGGAACTATCCAGCCCTAGCCGGTTTGGCTCAGTGGATAGAGCGTTGGCCTGCGGACTGAAAGGTCCCGGGTTCGATTCGGGTTAAGGGTTCATGCCCCGGTTGTGGGCTCGATCCCCAGTAGGGGTCGGCCTATCAATGATTCTCTCTCATCATTGATGTTTCTGCCTCTGTCTCCCTCTCCATTCCTCTCTGAAATAAATAAAAATATATATATTTTTGCCCTAGCCAGTTTGGCGCAGTGGATAGAGCCTCGGCCTGCAGACTGAAAGGTCCGGGTTGCATTCCGGCCAAGGGCACATGCCCGGGCTGCGGGCTTGGTCCCCAGTGGGGGGCCGTGCAGAAGGCAGCCAATCAATGACTCTCTCATCATTGATGTTTCTATCTCTTCCTCCTCCCTTCCTCTCTTAAATCAATAAAGAAATATATTTAAAATATATATATATATTTTTAAATGGAACTATCCAAAGCGGAATTCTTTATCCTCCTTATCTCCACCCTCATCTTTCTTATCTAGACAAATGGCGCTAACCAAACCTTTGTCCTCTATGTCCAGTGCAGTTCTGTTGGTTTTGTTACACCTGCCCACCATTCTAGTTCAAATCTCTTTTATCTCTTTCCTGAACAACTAACTATTCTTAACTACCTCCTTAATAGGTCTCCCTATTT
Source organism: Myotis lucifugus (assembly GCF_000147115.1). NCBI lineage: Eukaryota > Metazoa > Chordata > Mammalia > Chiroptera > Vespertilionidae > Myotis > Myotis lucifugus. The sequence goes on from NW_005871114.1 coordinate 4,864,893, forward strand.
GTGCTCTTTTCTCCACACTGCATTCACTCAGCAAAGGGAAGGATCTTTTTCTTTTATATATTTTTTCATTCATTTCAGAGAAGAAGGGAGAGGGAGAGACAGAAACATCAATGATAAGAATCATAGATCGGCTGCCTCCTGCACGCCCCCTATTGGGGGTGGAGCCCACAACCTGGGCATGGGCCCTTGATCGGAATCTAACCCAGGACCCTTCATTCCCAGGCTGATGCTCTATCCACTGAGCCAAACAGGCCAGGGCTCATTTATTCTTGTATGTGCCCTGACAGGTATAGAACCCACAACCTTGGCCTATCAGGACGATGGTCTAACCAACTGAGCTACCCTGCCAGGGCTATATTATTTTTTGTAATAATTGAAATAATTATTAAATCTGTAGTTTTACAACCTGAATTTTTATTTAACATAACTTAAGCATTTTTCTTCATAAACAGTTTTGTTTGTATGATCTTTTAAGGCTCTTGAACAATATCTATGCAATTCTTCAGTGGATAGTTGAGGAGTACTCAACTTTAGCTATTTATTTTCAGTTGCCAGAATCATGTTGGGTTCTGTTTCTGTCTGTGCATATGAATGCCAAAGACAACAAACAGTAAGTATGTCTGCATGTGCTTATAAACTGAGGAAAAATACAGTTCATGAACTATTCATAAACCTGTAAAAAAGCCCCACCCAAATGCTTAAGTATAGTTTTCTCAAATCCAAATTTTGGTTATTGTTTTTACTGTGTTAATAGTAGAGTCTCTGTAGCAAGTATTAGTTGGGAGAGAAAGGCAAAGAAGTTGTTCTCTAGCCTTTTGTCAGACCCTGGAACATGCCAGAACCTCTCCTGTCCTGGGCCTTTGTGATGGATGCTCTAACTGGCTCATTCTTACCTTTCAAGTCACAATTCAAATGTCACTTCCTCAGAGAGACTTTCCCCAACCACCCTATCTGAAGTAGCTCCCCAAAGCCTCTCACAAAACCCCACTTATTTATTACTCCACATAGCAAAAGGAGATTTGAAATTTTATTCCCTATGTTTTTCTTTCTTTGCCACACTTCAGGACCTTTCCTAGAGACCAAAGGTGTCCAGGAGAATTGGGGTTCTTTTTAAATATATATAGATTTCAGAGAGGAAGGAAGTGGGAGAGATAGAAACATCAATTATGAGAGAGAATCATTGATTGGCTGCCACCTGTACACCCCACACTGGGGACTGAGCCTGCAATTTAGGCATATTCCCCGACCTGAAATTGAACTGTGACTTCCTAGGTTGATGCTCAACTACTGAGCTATGCAGGCTGGGCAAGAATTGAGGTTCTTATAGCAGAAATGCAAAGAGAAAAAATATTCAGCATCTGTACCTTTCAAACCAAAACCTTAGCAGCGGTTCTCAACCTGTGGGTCGTGACCATCGGAAAACACATATAGCATATCAGATATTTACATTACGATTCATAACAGTAGCAAAATTACAGTTATGAAGTAGCAACGAAAATAATTTTATGGTTGGGGGTCACCACAACATGAGGGACTGTATTAAAGGGTCGCAGCATTAGGTAGGTTGAGAACCACTGCAAGGGAAGGCTCTGAGAAGAGCCCAAAGCAAGATATCAACAGAAGGAGAACCAGATGACTGGCCCTCCACAATTTTTTTTTAATGTGCTTGTTTTTTTGTTTTGTTTTTTTTTTTAGAGAGAGAGAGGTAGGGAGAGAGAGATAGAAACATCAACGATGAGAGAGAATCATTGATTGGCTGCCTCCTGTACACCCCCAGCTGGGGATTGAGCCCACAGCCATGTGTCCTTGGCTGGAATCGAACCCAAGACCCTTCAGTCTACAGGCCGACCCTCTACCCACTGAGCCAAACCAGCTAGGGTGCCCTCCAGATATTTAGAACTCTAGTTTAAAAATTCCTGGCTGGGGCATTGGATGAAGAGAAAGTGATGTAGGAGGAAGAAGCTGATGGAGATCAGAGGCCGTTTGAAGAAAAAAAAAAAGATTGAGGGAGAGGAATTCCAGGAGAGGATCTGGTGGGGAGTTAGCCCAGGAGAAGGGCCAAAGAAACTGGCTCTCCATTAATAACTGCCTATGTAGCCTGGCCAGCATGGCTCAGTGGTTGAGCATCAACCTATGAACCAGGAGGTCTAACCTCTGATTCCCGGTCAGGCCACATTCCAGGTTGGGGGCTTGATCCCCAGAGTGGGGCATGCAGGAGGCAGCCGATCAATAATTCTCTCTTATCACTGATGTTTCTACCTTTCTCTCCCTCTCCCTTCCTCTCTGAAATCAATAAAAATTATATTTTTTAAAAATTGCCCATGTAGTTCAAATATTCAACCCTATGCTCTTGTCAACAGCCCCGGACATACATAAGCCCCCTTAATACAAATGGTGAGAGCTTTGCCACCTCCCTCTACCCAGCAGAGCAGCAGTGATGATGGAGGGAAAGTCCCTTGGATGAAGCTGGGCAGCAAGAAAACCCACTCTGGTTAACCTAATATTATTTTAGTACAATACAAAGTTGATTGCTCTTTTCTCTGATGTAGCCTCAACATCTAAAGCAGGGATTGGGGAATATCCAGCCCACGGGCTGTGTAAGGCCCAAGAAATCATTTGGTCTGGCCAAGGCATTAGGGATGAGTTAATTAAATATTTGACCAAATATAGGCTAATTTTTAAGTTGATAATTTTGTGTGGCCCTCAAATGATCCAAATGGCCCCTGGCAGAAAAAAGTTTCCCCACTCCTGACTAAAGCAAGGCCTGGGGCTGTATTTGTTAAGTGGACAAATCAAGAATAGTCTTAAGGGTGGAAAATATTATCAATTTTTACATCAATATTTCAAGTACTGTTCATAAAGTACCTCAAACTGACTTTTAAGGACTAGCAAGTATGAATCATTCCGGAGAGCTTTAAATAATTTATAATTAATAAATCACTTAGCTATATACATTCTTAAAAATTCATGTTGCTTTTAGGTATTTCATTACCATAGTGCTGTACTTAAAACAAACATTATGAAACTTTTTATCATGGAAATTTTCAAACATATACTAAAGCAAAGAGACTAGAATAATAAATCCCCCAGGCATCTATTAGCCAGCTTCAATAATTACCAGTTCATGGCCAATACTGTTTTATCTATACTTCCCCTTCTTCCCTGATCGTCCATTGGATTATTCTGAACCAAATCCTAGGCATCATATAATTTTAGCATATATCTCAAAGGACTCTTTAAAAAAAGCCACAGCCATGAACATACCCCAAAATTAACATAAAATATCATAAATACCTAGTCAGTGCTTTTACTTTTCTGATTGTCTCGTGTTTCTTTTCCATAATGGGTTTGTTTAAATCAGGATTCAAACAAGAACCAAACATTTCATTTGGCTAATATGTATCTTTTGTTTTTTGCTTTCTAGTTCTGTTGGGTATATAGGTAGAAATGGAATTGCTGGGTCATAGTGTATGCTTATATGCAGCTTTAATAGATACTACCAGTTTAACATGGCCTGTCTGCTCTCAGGCCATGATATTTATCTCAGTTACTATAGCTTAATAATAATAATATTTGGTAGTGTAAGTGTTCTAGATTTTTCTTCCACATTGGCTTGGGTCTTCCTGAGTTTTTTCATATAAAATTTTATAAACATCTTGTCATAGCTTGTCAATTCTAAGTCCCCTTTAATCTGTAGGCTTCTCCTTTCTTCTTTTTAAAGTATATATATATTTAAGAAGATGCTATTTTTATTTTTTAGAGAGAGAGGAAGGGAGAGGGAGAGAGAGAAACATCAACGACACATTGAGTGCCTCCTGCACACCCTGTACTGGGGATTGAGCCTGCAACCCAGGCATGTGCCCTGACTGGGAATGGAACCAGTGACCTCTTGGTGCATGGAACAGCACTCAACCAACTGAGCCACACCAGCCTGGCACTCCTTCCTTTTTTATTTTGCAATTTATTTGTTAAAGAAATAGGGTCATTTGTCCTATAGTTTTCAAACGTTCTAATTTTGTGGCTTGTATCCTTAAAATGTGATTTAATTATTGTCCCCTGTATTCTCTATAAATGGTAGTTACATTTTCAGGTATAATCAGATTTAGCAAACATATATTTAACAAGCATTAATTTAACTAAGCACTGTGCTTGCTGCCAGGTGATATACAAAAATGACTAACGCCCTGGCCAGTGCGGTTTGGTTGAGCATTGTCCCATGCACCAGAAGTTTGATTGGAGAGGTCTCCAGGCTGATTCCCGATCCCGGCACAGGCCAGGGTTTCAGGCTTGATCCCTAGCAAGAGGTGTGCAAGAGACAGCAGGCTTGATGTTTCTCTCTCCCTCTCCCTTCCTCTCTCTCTCAAATCAATAAAAAAACATATTTAAGCCCTAGCCAGTTTGGCTCAGTGGATAGAGTGTTCAGCCAGCAGACCAAAGGGTCCCAGGTTCAATTCTGATTAAGGGCACATACCTTAGTTGCAGGCTCCTCCCTGGCCTGGGCCCTGGTCAGGGACGTGCAGGAGGCAACCAATTGAAGTTTCTCTCTGTCTTTCCCTCTCTCTTCCAGTGTCTCTAAAAAATCAATGGAAAAATATCCCAGGTTGAAGATGAACAAAAACAAACAAAATCATATTTTAAAAAAATGACTAAGACATCATACCTAATCTACTGCTTCTTACAAGTATGAAAAGTTAAAATCCAAGTAAGTGCCTTTTGAGTGGCAAACTATTCTGGTAGCTCTGATCAGAGAGTGGTTACTTACATTGGGGTATGTGAGAAATGGAAATAAGGATAAGTTTTGTAAAGGCCATTTATTTTATTTTATTAAAATATATTTTTATTGATTTCAGAGAGGAAGAAACATCAATGATGAGAATCATTGATTGGCTGTCTCCTGCACATCCCCTACTGGGGATCGAGCCCACAACCCAGGCATGTGCCCTTGACGGGACTCAAACCCAGGACCCTTCAGTCTGCAGGCCGACGCTCTATCCACTGAGCCAAACCAACTAGGGCAAGGCCATTTATTTAATTTTATTTTTATTGATTTCAGAGAGAGGAAAGGAGTGGGAGAAAGAGATAGAAACATCAATGATAAGAATCATGGATTGGCTACCTTTCACACAGCCCACAACCTGGGCATATACCTGACTGGGAATCAAACCATGACCTCTGTGGCCTCCTGGTTCATAGGTCGAGGCTCAATCACTGAGCCACGCTGTTGGGGCAAAGCAATGCCATGTCAATAGGTCTTAAAAATTGGTAGAGCACTGACAAGTTAGGATTGTTATAATAATCAATTAGCTGTGATAGCTTCGTAAATTGGAGTGAGTAGAGGGTGGAGGTAGAGGCTGGAAAAGTGGGGTAGTTAGTGGGTTGAGTGGTGGCCCACCAAAAGATATGTTCACATCCTAATCCCAGGAACTTGTGTGACATTGTTTGGAAAACAGGTTTTTGCAGATGTAATTGAGTTTAGGATGAGATAAGATCATTCTAGATTACCTGGATGTGCCTTAAATCCAATGACAAATGTCCTTGTAAAAGAAGAAAAAAAGACATGCAGAAGAGAAGGCAACGTCAAGATGGAGGCAGAGATTGATGTGCCCACAAGTCAAGGAAGCTGGCATCTACCAGAAGCTGAAAAGTCCTGTAGGGACTGTGGCCCTGACATCTTGCTTTGGGGATTCTGGCGTCTAGACTGTGAGACAATACATTTCTGTTGTTTTAAGCCACCATGTTTGTGGTAATTTGTTATGGCAGCTACAAGAAACTAATACAGGTGGGTTGGGGCTAAAATGTAATGTGGTGCAATTTTACCTTGCATTTCACTAGGAGCCCTTATCTCCAGTTCCTCAGTTTTCATCCACCCAAGGTTTGCCTTTAGCTGAAACCCTATTGTAGAAAAGATCACCTCTACCTCTTTGATGAGGCATCCACTTGATTAAAGAACCCTTCTCCTAATTCCCATTTGTAGCAATAATAGGATTCAGAGCAGCTTTTGGCTGCAGTCTTCTGTCTATCACATCAGAAACCTAAACCACATAAGCAAGGGAGTCACCATCCCTAATCACACTCTTCCCTAAAGACCCCGTAAAATAATGCAATACAAAGTCAGATTCATAACAATTATTATTTTTAAAAAATGTTTTTATTGATTTTTAGAGAGAGAGGAAGGGATAGGGATAGAGAGAGAGAGAGAAACATCACGGATCAGCTGCCTTCTACCTACTGGGGATCGAGCCCACAACCCAGGCATATGCCCTGACCGGGAATCGAACCAGTGACCTCTTGGTTCATGGGTCGAGGCTCAACCACTGAGCCACACCGACTGGGCCATAACAATTATTATTTTATTTTATTTTTTGCCATAAAAATTATTAATTAGGTTGCTCTTGGATGCAAAATACCATAAAGCCATCAGGGCAAAAAGTCTCGTCTTACAAATAATGACTGAAGTACACTGACCACGGCTGTAGGACTACATGTATATGCGGGTTGCTGTTTTTTAAATGGGGGTTGTTTTGCCATGGCCTGTCCCATATCCACCTTGCTCCTTGAAGGGCAGCTAGCTTCCCCAGGGTTGATAGTTCCGTCTGGGTCCCGGCCTCCCACCGGTGTACACCAATAGTCTAACTCCCCCCAAATCCCCTCAATTTCCACCCACCCCGCGGTCCACATCCCTACCGCGCTCTAGAGGGAGCCCGCGGGCCTTTCAGAGCGCGGATTTGTTTTCTGGGAGGCAGCCTGGTTGGCTGACCTTGTTCCAACACCTGCGCGGCCGGGGACAGCCAATGGGATTGCCTCCACCGACCGGGCCCCCTAGTGCTCACACTAGGTACTGGAGAGCCCCCCGTTTCCCCCCAACCCACCCCCCGCCCCCTAGTGCCCACACGGTACCTGTGAGCCCCCCCCGTTTCCCCCCAACCCACCCCCCGCCCCCTAGTGCCCACACGGTACCTGTGAGCCCCCCGTTGCCCCCCCCCACCCCCGCCCCCTAGTGCCTACACGGTACTCTGTGAGCCCCCCCCCCG
>NW_005871114.1:4872687-4972806 GCF_000147115.1 Myotis lucifugus
CCCGCTCCTGGGACCCGCGCCGGCCACTCTCTTGGGGAGGGAGTCCGCCTGCGAGGGGCCGGGGACCGAGCGGACTATCCCTGGCCTTGGGATCCAGGGGGACCGCTTTCCGCTCCGCCCCGCGTTCCCCTGTGGGACTGAGTTTTCACTGCTCCGTGGAAATGCCTGCGGTGGGAACCTCGAAAGTTTGCGTGCCTCCGCTGGAGCGGGTAGACGAGTGCTGCGTTTCCCGGGGAATTGGGGAAAGGGTACCTTGGGATCCATCCCAGCAGCTCCCTTGTTTTGCCTCTGAGCCAACCGATACGCAGGAAAATTGTGTGATTTCCCCACAGTTGCAGAGATTGTGGCAAGAACCGGGATCGGGACGCAGGGTTTTTGCCCTCGGGCGGCGGGCTCGCTGCACTTCGTTGCTCCGTGTACACTAGGTACTGTCGGCCCTGAAGCGAACGCTGAGTCCCCTTTACTGTGAATTAAGAGGGACTGGGAAAGATGGGCAGTATTGTCTGGCCCCACATCACCTGCACCTGCATCATCCGAACCCTTCCTCTGGTTTTACTACCCAGGACCTAGCAAGTGCGGGGCACTGCGATAGGCCCTCTGTGTGAGTACTGGCATGGGATCCACCTCCAAGGAACTTTGTCTTGGTGGGAGCGGATTGCATTACGACGGGAGAATTGCCAGCTAAAAAGGATGTCTGAAGAGTGAGAAGATGTCCAGTGTGGGCCGTGTGTGCTTTTTAGGAGCACAGTTCCGGGCAGAGATAGAGGAGGGGGTCTGCGCTGACCTTTTGGGGGAAAGGCAGAGGAGGGCGGAGGATAGGCAGGGGTGGTTGTAATCCAGCCCAGGGGTGCAGACTAGTCTGTTTCTTGGGGGGGGCCGTGAGCGGATTAGTCTAGTTGCAGCCTTAGAGAATTTCCGTGGGGGGGAATTAGGAGGAAACAGGCCCTGTATTATAAAAATTAGGATAATGCTAGCCTGGGCTTTGAATTTTAGTTGGGCTTTCTTCCAGTGACTAGGAGGTAGGGAGCCATTAAGTGTTTTTGAGGTGGGGAGTGATGTAATGAAACTGGTGATTTAGGAAATTGGTTTGGTGGCTGTGTGCAGGAGGTGAGGGAGTGGAGAGATCTCGGGCAGAGAAACCGGTTGGGACTTAGTCTTGACTGCCTGAGCTAGGAGGGCAGTAATGGTACTCAGAAGGCTGCATGCAAATAAAGGATCTGTGGAACTTGTTTTTCCTCCTCTGTCCCTGCAGTATCCGCTACAACATGCTAAACGATCCCCGAGTTCAGAGAATTGGGGGTAATAAGCATAGGCAAGGTGCATCCCTGGGCCTCCTTCAAGTCAGAACAATTTTTGTTCTTAATTTGTTGCTAATAGGCTGTGTTGAGCTTCATATTGTCTCCAGTGTGCAGAATTTGTGATTTCAAAGAAAGCATTGATTTTAAGTTTTATACAACTGAAAGGTTTGTATGGCGTACCTACAATTCGATTTTTCTCTATGGTTTTCTCCCACGCTCTTCGCTTTCATTGGTGAAGTCCAGAGCATGGGTTGAACAGCCAAGAGCTTCATGATACAATTGTTTTCAAAAAGGGAGATTCAGGAGATTCAAAACATAATGAATGAGATGAACCATCTAGAATGCTCCATGCTAAAAATTAGTGTCTGAGGTTATTAAGAAAAATACAGGTCCAATCAAAAGGATCTGGGTGTAGTTTTAAGAAGGAAAAGTACTAACATCTGAAGCTACCAGATATTCATATCTTTTTTTAAAATATATTATTGATTTCAGAGAGGAAAGGAGAGGGAGAAAGAAATAGAAACATCAATGATGAGAGAGAATCATTGATTGGCTGCCTCCTGTACTCCCCGCACTGGGGTTGGAGCCCACAACCTGGGCATGTGCCCCTGACCGGAATCAAACCCGGGACCCCTCAGTCCGCAGGCCGAGGCTCTATCCACTGAGCCAAACTAGGTAGGGCACATATTCATATCTTAAGGAAGGTAGTAATCAACCCTCCATGGTCGAAAGAATGTACTAACAGAGATGGTTCCACAGCTGTACATTGGAAGAGCTGGGATTTAACTCATGTCTGTTTAGTCTCAGATCCTGAGCTCTGTTACGGCATTCATTTCCTGTTACTGTTTGAGAAAGAGATGATTTTTTTTTTTTTAAACATAATAGTCTTTTAAAAAATATTTTTATTGATTTCAGAGAGGGGGAGAGAGAGAGAGAAACATCAACGATGAGAGAATCATTGATAGGCTGCTTCCTGCACGCCCCCTACTGGAGGATCGAGCCCGCAACCCAGGCATGTGCCCTTGATGGGAATCAAACCTGGGACCCTTCAGTCCACAGGCCATCCCTCTATCCACTGAGCCAAACCGGCTAGGGTGAAAGAGATGATCTTAAAAGCATTTGTATAAAGTCAATTCATTTTGAAAAGCAGCTTCGTTGTCTTCTGTTCAATCAAATTGGATATATTTGGGCTTTGTGAAATGATCTGTTTTATTGGGGAACCTGGAGGTAATAGCCCAGCCCCTGGCAACCACTTAAAACACTTGGGCATCAGTCATGTCATTTTGCAGGCAGCTCTCCTTTGCATCTCTCTATTCTCCAGGCTTAGGAAACAGTGGTGTGCCAGGTGGGACTAACTAGCTATTAAGATTCAGGCTTTTAAAATACTTTTAAAAAGTGATAAAATTTGTCCTCAAAGAGCTTTCCGTTCAATAGTGAGTAGTTGCACTCCTTTATCTCTGACTTTTTACTAACCATTTACTAACTTTTGTGTTCTGTTATTTCTTTCAATTTATTTTGAAAAGCAACAGCACTTATATCACCCAACTCTTTGTTGAAAAGTAGGGCTTACAAAATTCTTACAGAGTTGAAAGCTATAAAAACTTTTATTCTCCCCCCCCTCAACTATATAGTTTTTCTTTGTCTACTAAAAATATGTAATTGTTTAAAAAAGAGGGGGGACTCATAAGCTGCTCCCTGAGGGGAAGATATCACACTCTGCCTGATGTCTTTATTGAATGAATGGTCCTCCTTCAAAACCAGCTTCCTATTGATTTCCCTAATTTTGCATATGTTGATGTTATCATTTTTGTAGTTTTAGCTTGAAAATTGGTGTAATTTTTTTTTAAAATATATTTTATTGATTTTTTTTTTTTTTTTACAGAGAGGAAGGGAGAGGGATAGAGAGTTAGAAACATCGATGAGAGAGAAACATCGATCAGCTGCCTCCTGCACACTCCCTGCTGGGGATGTGCCCGCAACCAAGGTACATGCCCTTGACCGGAATCGAACCCGGGACCCTTGAGTCCGCAGGCCGACGCTCTATCCACTGAGCCAAACCGGTTAGGGCTAATTTTTTTTAAAATATATTTTATTGATTTTTTACAGAGAGGAAGGGAGAGAGAGAGCTAGAAACATTGATGAGAGAGAAACATTGATCCGCCGCCTCCTGCACATCTCCCACTGGGGATGTGCCCGCAAGCCAGGTACATGCCCTTGACCGGAATCGAACCTGGGACCCTTCAGTCCGCAGGCCGCCGCTCTATCCACTGAGCCAAACTGGTTTCGGCTGGTGTAATTTTTGAATCTCTCTTTTTCCCTCCGCATATTTTCAAGACCAAACTCTCTTCAGTCTTTCATCGTAGTTTCTCGGGGTAAACTTGGATCTTCCATCACTATCAACGTTCAGATCACCAGCATTTTCTCTGACATCTCACATCTACAAGTTTAATAACTGATTTTTCCAGCCTTCTGTCTTCCTACTATTTAATCCTAATCATCAGATTAATTCGACTGATATACCACTTTCTCTATGCCATTGTCTTACTTAGATACCATCAATGGTTCTACACTATTTCTACATCAAGTCCAAACTCCTTGACCCAGTATTTAAGCATCTCAGGAACTAGCCCTAGCCTAACTTTTCAACCTAACTTTCTTCTTCTCCAGTAGACTCACTAATTTATTGTCTCTTATACATGACCTGTTTATTCCCAATTCTAGAATGCCCTTCCCTCTTTTCTTTATATGACTAAATCTGTCCTTTATAGACCTTATACAACCCAGAGTTATCTTTCCTTTTTTCTGAACTTAATGATTTAAAGAAATTTTGAAATTTCCATTTGAAATTTAACCATGTACTGCCATATATATATATATATATATATATATATATATATATATATGATTTAATATTATACATGCCAGAGTATATAGAACAAAGGAGAATAACAAAATGAACACCTGTGTTCCCACCATCTAGTTAGGAAATAGAATATTGCCAGTAACTTTGAAGCCTTCCGTACTCGCCTCCCAATTGCAACCTTCTCTGGAGAGGTGATATTCTACATTTGGATAATAAGTTCCTTGATTTTATTTATAGCTTTATCAATCTGAATATATTCTTTTTTTTTTTTTATGTAACGCTTCACGAATTTGCGTGTCATCCTTGCGCAGGGGCCATGCTAATCTTCTCTGTATCGTTCCAATTTTAGTATATGTGCTGCCGAAGTGAGCACTGAATATATTCTTAAACAGTATATTGCTTAGTTTTGTCCGCTTTTGACATTTATAATTTTCTTCTTTAAATTACTTTTTTCACTTAACATTGTTTTTGAGATTTGTTCACATAGATGTATGCATTTACTGCTGATTGACAGTCTTACTTGAATATGCCACTAATTGTTTTTCTATTCTGTTGTTGCTAGAAATTGGGGTTGGTTCATTTTTTTTCTTCCTATCACAAATAACCCATGTCGTTGGTGTGCCCCAGTGCCCAATCTTTGGACATCTTCTCTGCCAAACCTCACTCATTTAGTGTTCTCATCCAATCACATTGCTTTAAATACTATGCTTTGTTAAATATGTAGCCATGAGCCACATGTGCTTTTTAAAATGTAAATTAACTACAATTAACAATTCAGTTTCTCTGTCACCCTAGCCGCATTTCCAGTCTCATGTGGCTGGTGGTTACCATATGGGCAGTGCACATATAGAACATATCCATCATCATAGAAGTTTTATGAAATGGGCCTGATCTATGTTATGACAATTCCCAAATGTATATCTCTAACCAGAACCTCTTCCCTGAATTTCAGTCTTAGGTAATAAACTTCCTACTCAACATTTTCCCTTTGATGTCCAGTATAAATCTTGAACTCATCATGTCCAAAATCTATATCCAGATCTTCTCCCTCAAATCTGCTCCTCCCACAGTCTTCTTCCCATCCCAGATAATAACATCTGTTCTTCTGTTTGTTTGGGCTAATAACTTGGAGTCATCCTTAACTCCTTTCTTGTTCTCATATCCCTCATCCAGTCAGCATATGCATCCAGATCCAGACCACTTCTCACTGTTACCACCCTGATTCTAATCTTTTGCTGTATGTAATGGCCTCTCAGTTTTTTTTGCTTCTGCACTTGCCTCTCTACATGTAGCCTGTTCTTCTTCTTTTTTTTTTTTTAAATATATTTTATTGATTTTTTACAGAGAGGAAGGGAGAAGGATAGAGAGTTAGAAACATTGATCAGCTGCCTCCTGCACACCCCCTACTGGGGATGTGCCCGCAACCATGGTACATGCCCTTGATCGGAATTGAACCTGGGACCCTTCAGTTCGCAGGTCGACGCTCTATCCACTGAGCCAAACCGGTCAGGGCCATGTAGCCTATTCTTGTCACCACTGGCAGCATGATCTTTTTGAAATCTGTGATCCTTTGAAGTTATAGATCTTTGCTAGGGAATACTTAAAACCTTGCAGTTGATCCTATTTTGCTCAGATTTCTTTTTATTTTATTTAATTAATTTATTTTTTAAAATATATTTTTATTGATTTCAAACAGGAAGGGAGAGGGAGAGAGAGATAGAAACATCAATGATGAGAATCATTGATCAGCTGCCTCTTGCATGCCCTTGACCAGAATCGAACCCCAGACCCTTCAGTCCACAGGCTGGCGCTCTATCCACTGAGCCAAACCGGCTAGGGCTATTTTTTATTTTAATAAAAATTTTTATTGATTGATTGATTTGAGAAAGGGAGAGAGAGAAATATCAATTTGTTGTTTCACTTCATTTTGCTCAGATTCAAGACAGAGTCTTTACAATGGCCAAGAAGGTTCTATGGGATCTGGCCTCTCACCACCTCTCTGATCTTGTTTCCAAAATCATCACTCTAAACCTCACTAGTGTTATTGACTGATTCACTCTTGCTCAGATTATTTGCACTGTTTTTCCTCAGCTCAAAATGCTCTTCTACCAGAAAGTGGAATCAGAAAGTGGAATCAGTGTTTGGCCTTTTGTGATTCACTTATTTCACTTAGCATAATGTTTTCGATTTTCGTCCCTTGTAGCATGTGTCAGAATTTTGTTCCTTTTAAAGGCTGTATAATATTCCACAATATATTTATATAATAACATTTTGTTTATCCATTCATCCATCACTGGACACTTACTTGGATTGCTTCCACTTTTGGCTATTATGAATAATGATGTTCTTGTGGTTTTGTGTGTGTGTGTGTGTTTTTGTAATTGATTTTAGGGGGAAGGGGAAGGAGCAGGAGAAGGGGAAGAGAGAGAAAGCGAGAAAGAGAAAGAAACATAGATGTAAGAGAGACATTGATTGGTCGCATCCTGTTCTGACCAGGGATTGAACCTGTAACTTAGGTATGTGCCCCACCAGGAATCAAACCTGTGACCTCAGGTTCACGGACAGTGCTCCAATCAACTGAGAGCCACACCAGCCAGCGTGGTGTGGTGTTTCTGACACTAACCAGTGAAGAGTGTTCTAATTGTTCATTGGCTACATAAGCATCAGTTGTTCTTGTACCTCCCACCATTAAACCTAGTTTTTGGCTGCTGAGGTGGGTTCACTGTTTTACCTAATAGTCTTGAATATTTGCACATGGCTTTGGTGGATTGTTTACAGTATTGTGGAACAGTCCATTCTGATACACATCCTTCAGGGGCTGGACGAGAAGGAGTTCCATTACTGTTCTTTGGCTTGCATTGCTATAGGGATTCTGGAGCCACAATGCCTGGATTCTGCCATTTACTTCTGTGTGTACCGGTACTCATTACTTCCCTCTTCAAGCCTGTTTCCAATCAGCAAAATGGGGACAATAATAGTGTCTATCTCACAGGTTTGTAGTGAGTTTTAAATGAGGAAATGCATGTAGTGTGTCTGTCTCCATCATGTAGTTAAGTGTTTAATAAATGTGGACTAAAACAATAACAATGCTATCGTTGCTATGAAGAGGAGAAGAAAGTGTTATGTATTTATTTCTGGACACAAGAGCACAGATACAATTTCAAAGTTGTAGGCAGCCTGCTAGATAAGTCTGTATCTAAAGAGACAGATGGCATCTATGCTTTAAAAAAAAGTAAGAATTTAGGCTGTTACTTTCTAAACAACCTGACGTTTTTATGCTATGTGTAGAAAGAAATGAAATGAAGCCTTAAATTGACAGCAACATTGAACCATATCACATTAGGTCAGCAGGTGAGTGAGCTAGTAGGTTCTGTCTGCTTAAAGCTTTCACCTCATATCACAAATTGTTTAAAAAATTCTTTTGGAAATTATCCCAGTTGTAAGCCAACAAACTAGTTTCTTTTCTTTTCTTTTCTTTTTTTAAAAATAATTTTATTGATTTTTTACAGAGAGGAAGGGAGAGAGATAGAGAGTTAGAAAGAAACATCGATGAGAGAGAAGCATCTATCAGCTGCCTCCTGCACACCCCCTACTGGGGATGTGCCTGCAACCAAGGTGCATGCCCTTGACCGTACTCAAACCTGGGACCCTTCAGTCTGCAGGCCGATGCTCTATCCAGTGAGCCAAACCAGCTAGGACACAAACTAGTTTCTTAAGGAGACCAAGTTGTCAAAACAACAGTGAATGAAAATGGAGTCCATATTTTTCTTTATTAATTAGTCCTGCTATTTTCTGATGTAGCTGATGCAAGTTAATAACAACAGAATAATAATAGTAATAAAAGTTCACTTTGGGCTTATAAACTTAGTAAGTAGAGCCTAGTGCATTAAAGTCCTTTAAGTTTTATCTTTTCAAAGATTCTTTCTGTACTATTCTGAAAAGTTCAAAGAATAAAGATCACCTAGTATCTATTATCTATAGTAACCATACTCAACATTTCTGTGAGTATCCTTCCAAAGATTTAGTCTCTGTACATAAAATAAACTTTTTAATTTGGTGGAGTGGTTAAGAGCATGTTGCTTTGGTGTCTGAAGACCTGGATTTGAATCCTAGTTCTCTTATTTAATGCCTGTTTGCCTCTAACCAAATAACTTTTATGAGGTTTAATTTCCCATGCAGGAAAAATGAGAATCAACGGATCTATGTGAGGGGTGCATTGAAGGTATACTTCCCATAAGGAGTTTGTGCTGTGCAAGATACTGACTATGAGTTCAGTAAGGGTCTGTCTCAGTGCTCCTTTCTGAGGCAGACTTTACTAGTGCACTAGATTTCTCACTCAAGGACAGGGTTGCTGCACATCTCTCTCTTCTTCATTATCAGTTTTACCCCTCTTTTCTTGTAAGCCTTTTTTTTTTTTTTTGGTTTAGATTTTTAAAAATAAATAAAGAGATGGGAGTTTAAAGTAGATAGCTTTGTGTGTTTTGATGAAGCTATCTCATGGTTTTATTTTAAGTGGATCGAATTGGTTGTAGTGATTCTGGTCCATTATTTTTTGGATAATAAAGTCAGAACTATAAACTAGGGTTTTTCATTCTTGACACTGTTGACATTTTGGGCTGGATAATTCTTTGTGGTAGGGACTATTCTGTGCAATATAGGATGCTGAGCAGCACACCTGTTCTCCGCTCACTAGTTGCCAGTTGTGTACTTCAGTTTTGACAGTTCAGTTGGGACGCATTGCCACATGTCCCTTTGGGGAGCAAAATTGACACCTATTGAGAACCACAGACTATAAACAGTGGCTCACCTATAGTAGTTACAAAGGGATAATTATTTACCTGGTTTTCTGAGTCTTATAAAGTACTATCCTATTACTAGCCCGATTAGTCAATGTTTTTGACCTCTGGAGATGACAGTATGCAACTGGAATATGCATGAGCCTATGTTAAGAATGTTAGTAATAACATGGTGGTTATTGAGGTTATCTATTTGCATCTCACCTCCCTAGGACCATAATTATGATTATAATATAAGGGTACCATTTATGGTTGCCTACTTTGTACCAGAGACTACCTTGGTGAAGTTTATTTATACCTGTATACCTATTTTATAGGAGAAATGCTGTAAGTGCTCCCAAGTCTAATGCAATTTTAGGTGCCTCTGTCAATTTAATGGACCCATATGAACACTTCATGTGACTCTTACTGGCAAAATTAAATGAGCTCACAAGCCCAGTTTGACCAGAAGAGTCCAGTAGTATCCAGGATCTAGGCAGCAAAGGGGTCATTGGGTAAAGGTGAAGGTTTATAGTTATTTGAACACTGGCTGGAAGTGGTCAGTGGATCAGTACTGGCGTGGAGAATAATATTAAGGCAGAGTGCAGGTTAAGCTTCCTGAACCAGCATTAGCTGAAGAGGGCAGGATTCCCCTCCTGTCAGAACCAGAGTGTACAAACAAATGGAACTGAACCTCAAGTAGAGATCCACACAGAATACAGAATTTGGGTGTTTGTGGGTTGCCTTCCTTGGAGGGCTGTCTTGAAAGAATTAGTTACAGGTTGGTAACTCTTCCTACCCTGTGGTTTAAATTAATCTTTAGAGACCATGACAGGGATCTTTGAGCTGTCCTGCCGCTCTGGGATCATGGAACATCTATGAGCATATGCAAAATTAATTCTGAGTTTAAAGAAATGTTTACTATATATATTATTCTTTTTGTTTAAAATAAAGAACGTATCCAGTTCAAATCCTGGATTAATTGTTGTTTGATATAAATGTTGAAAAATTGTTGAGGGGAGAATTTATTTAAAGTTTAATCACCGTGGCCTGTTGCTCAGTGGTTAGAGCCTTGGCCCAAGGACTGAAGGGCATGTGCCTCGGTTGCAGGTTTAATATCTGGCTCCAGTCGGGCCTCTTTCGGGAGGCAACCAGTTGATGTGTCTCTTACATCAATGTTTCTCTCTCTCTTCCTCTCCCCCCTCCCACCTCTTCCTACCCTTTCACTCTCTTTAAAAATTACTGGAAAAGATATCTTCAGGTGAGGATTACAAAAAATAATAAAGTTTAATCATTTTGCTTTTATTTTTATTACATTTATTGCTCTGTCACTTTTAATTGGTTGCTGGAAATATTTTACTTTTAAATCTTAACGAGTTTAAAGTAAGTAATACTAAAATTAGTTTCAAATCTTAACATAATGAGTAAAGACTTGATTAAAATATTTAACATACTTTATTATTGACTTAGTTGATTCATGCTGTACTTGGCTTCCTATTTCTTGTGGCCAGGATGACATCAATAGAATTGTCTGGGACACACCTGAGAAGGTTTAGATAATTATCATGTTAATTGGACTATTATTTCTTAGTGAGCCTTCTCTGTTTAGCACCTGTTTGATATGGATAGCTACTTTTCATTATCCAAGTGGTATTGTTTCTAGGATGACTTTTGGTGATTGATAGTTATAGCCTTGAGTAATTCATACCTTCCTCCCTCTTTTATTATACTGCTTTATGATATTTTAAAAACTTTTAATTAAAATATATATCATAAGTGTTCAGCTTGATGAATTTACACAAACCGAACATGTCTGTATAGCCAGCAAGGGACCAGTACCCAGAAGCCGCCCTCATTCTTCCTTCTAATCACTACCTCTTACCCTCCAAGGTAACCACTATCCTAACATAAAGGCATAGCTTGTCCTTGCACTTTGTATATATGGGAGGATACAGTATTTATTCTTTTGCATCTAGCTTCTTTCATTCAACCTTTTTAGTGAGATTCATCCTTATTTTTGTGCTTTATTCTAGATTATTCATTTTCATTGTTGTATACTATTCTGTTGTGTGAATATGTCACAGTTTATCTTTTCACAGTTGATGGACATTTGATCATTTCTAGTTTTAGCTATTATGAATAGAATTCCTATGAACATATAAATGCATTTATTTTGGGTGTATATCTAATACATGAATTGTTAGGTCATATTGTTAGTTTTATATATAATTTATAAAAGTATGTACTGCCAGTTTTTAAATAATGTTTGTATTAATTTGCATTCCCACCAGCAGTGTATGAGAGTTTGGGTTGCCCCAAAACTTCTCTATCACCTGCTATTTTCCAACTTTTTCATTTTAGCATTCTGGTAGGAATGTAGTGGTATCTCAGTTAAACTCCTGTGGCAAAAATAAGCTGTGAATTTGGGGCATCTTGGGGCTTTAGTCTGTCACACTGTTACTGGAAAGGGGTCTGCCTAGGGCTGCCAGGTAGCGTGTGGGTTCTTGACTTCATGCAGGAAAAATTTCACGAGTCCAGGTGACTATGAGGGAATGTTTATTAAAGCTGGGGACAGTAAAACAAGAAAGAAAGGGCTTAGTATAAAGCAACAGGGAAGCGTAGGCTGGGCTGCCCTAGCTCTCTGGGAAGTCCGAGGAAAGGAGGCCTTGGGGACATACTCAGAGGACTAGCCTGTGAAGAGCTGCCCATTGCTCCCCAGGTTGCAAGTCTCTTGGAGTCACTTAGAGCAAGCATGTCAAACTCGCGGCCCGCAGGCCACATGTGGCCCACAAGGAATATTTTTGCGGCCCAGCCAATATAATGGTATGTAAGAAATGTTTTAATAAAAATTTTGTAACTTAATTTTTACAATATCCTGTTATACATAATTATTAATAACGAACTACAACGTTTGCTAATGACTGATTACTATAATGGTGTTGCATTCATTTCCCTTATGTGCAGGCGCACCATTTCTCTCCACTAATACTAGGAGCGAATATTTTAGCAGCCGGTTGCCACATCATTATTCTTGTACTGACTTGTTTGGTGTGCACAATAGAATTATTTTGCTTACAGAGAACAAGAAAAATGGGTTTATTTGTGTTACACTTATTAATTTGTGCAGTTATTCAGTGTTTGGTAAGTTAATGTTCAAGAAAAGACATTAATTTTTATTAAAATGTTCTATTATTTTATGTAAACGATTACTCATTTATTTCAACCCTTTGTATTCAGCATGTCTCTATTGAAATAAACCTACGTTTCTATGAAAACTGAAGCTTTTTTTTTTGCGGCCCACATAAACTTAGACCTTGTTTATTTGGCCCATGTTAGCCTTTGAGTTTGACATGCTTTCCTTAGCGTGTAGGAGATGCGTGCCTATGGGGGGCAAGTGGGAGAAGAAGAGGAGAAATGGAATGGCGGGGGCTGTTCCTCAGTAGGAGAGTGCCAGGGTTCTTTCCCTGCATCTAGAAGGGTTCAGGAATCTGGAGAAGGGCTGCGAGTAAATTAATAAAGAAACTAGACATGAAATATAAATTTGGAAGGCATTTTGGGGAGCCAAAGGGGACCTAGCTTCAGTAACCAAGTTTTCTCTGAATCTCTGGACCCAGGGCTCTTTATTCACACATTTTTCCCTATAGCAAAACAGATATACATATCAAAGGTAAGTTTGGTAAACAGTAGGCATTGTCAGGTTGGGGGAACTGCTCTCCACAGGCAATAATATATGCAGATTTTCAGGTTTGGGGAAATGCTTTCAGCTATTCCAGCAGCAGGTAATATGATTCAGTCCTGCTGAATATAGAAGCCCATCAACCTTTTGAGGATTTCTTGCATTTTATCATGCCCTGCTGGAATTAGCTTCCAGCAGGAGAGCACTGTCTTGAGGCTTTATCTCTTTCTCACACGCAGGAATCTTAGGGGAGGGTTTCAACAGAATATTCATGTTTTCTAGGTGTGCTCCCACAGGGTCCTGGTCTTCACTAATTGGTCAGAGTCATCAGTCCACCTGGCTTTGCTGCTTTTCTGGTCTGGAGCTTAAATATCTGAGGCCTAGATGTTATTTCTAGGGAGGTAACTTTCTGTATCTGCTGTAAATTGCTCTGTCAGTTTTTTCAGCTTTCTGCTCAGTTTCTCTATTCCATTTGTTCTGGCCTATCTCAACACCTTGTGCCTACTTAAGCTTCGCTTGTTTCTCTTCCCCTGAGTAGAGTTCTTTTGCTTGGTCCAAACATGATCTCCAAGCCACACCCAGAATTGCCCAATACCTCCAGAGAAGAAAACAGGTGGTGATCATCAGCTCACTTCCCGGCTCACCCCTTTCTGGAATTCCAGTCCCTCTGATCCTTATTGCTTGTACAACTCTCCAATACCTTTAAAAATGTGATTTTTGTATTATTGTGGCTTTTGTAGTTATTGAACCTGAATCAGGTTGGCATAACCTATTATATCCTACTCAGAAATGGAAGTTGTCAGTAGAGTGTTGTGATTTTTTTACGTACACAGTCATGCCAGCCATGAATTATGTTAGTCCACCTCCCCTTCCTGTCACATCTACATGTGTTTTCTTTTTCTTGCTTTATTGAACTGGCCAGTACAGTGTTAACTAGAAGAGATTGTAGTAGCATCCTGTTTGTGGGGATGAAGGACTATTCCCATGTAAAACAGAGATAAGTAGTGGAAGGAGGCTGGAAGAATGCTTCTAATCTGCCAAAGGAGTCCCTGGGCTGAGAACCATATCTTCTCACTATGCTTCGCTAATAAGAAAGAAAAAGAAAAATGTATAGCAGGATTAAATGTATAGTAGGTTTAAAGAGAGAAGAGAGTATAGAATCGTCACATGCATAAAAGGGAATATAAAAATAATTGCTACAGTAGATATAGTAGGGTTATGGGTAATTTATTTTTTAGATGCATCCATTAAGCCATAGGAACAGAAAAAAAAAGAAAGAAAAACATGTAATTGTTAGGGTTGCCGAAGGAGGAACACCCGAGGCCAAAAGGGGTGAAGAATGATAAATTTATTAGATCATCTGAATACCAGATGGGCTGAGCCCCAAAACAGGGCCAGCAGCCCCAAAGACTGGGAGTCAGAGGTTTTTAAAAGGACTCTAGGCGGGCTTTTTCTGGGCGGAGAATTCTCTGTGCAGGTCCAGATTCTGGGAAACTCCAGAGGGGACAGATAATGGTCTTAGCAAGTGGAATGTCCATTGTGAAGTGGCTTAAAGGTCATTTCCCAGAGGAGGGGGTATCAATTCAATTATCTGATCAGACCTAACAGTAATCATCTTGGTAGATGCAGAAAAAGTACTTAACTAAATTAATAATCATTCATGTCTTTTAAAAAAAAGTCAGCAAACTAAAAATAAAAGGGAGAATAGTCCTTCATCCCCACAAACAGGATGCTACTACAATCTCTTCTAGTTAAAATTTATTTCCTTGTCTTTGTTATTTGGGATTGTTAGGGAGGAGAATGGGGTCAGGGAAGGGCTGTGGGGGTGGTACTGGGAACTGAGAAAGGAAGCCATTTATGATTTCCTTAAGTACCACCTTCTGCTCCTCCCCTTCCTATGCTCCTCTTTCGCTATAGGTCCCTCCAACTTTGCCACAAATCAAGCATGTGAATGCCCTTGGGCAAATCACTTAATTATTGAGCTTTCGTTTCCTCATCTGGGGTTAAGGAGAATGAAAAGATTAAATTAGCAGTTTATAAAGCATGTGACACTTTAAAGATGGAGTGATTGTTAGGATTAGTACAGTGGCGTCTTTCTCACATTTTCTAACAGCCTGAAGCCTATCTGTGGAGCAAGGATACTTGTGAAACACCCTAGGTTACCACATACAGCTATAAGAAACCTTCGATAGCCCGGCCACCGTGGCTCTGTTAGAGCGTCGACCTGAAACCAAAATGTGGGGTTTTAATCTGAAGAAAGGGTTCACAGACAAAAACGGGTCAATGGAGGAAAAGGTTATTGAGAGAAGCCAGTCCTGGAAAAAGTGCAGCTGGGGTTCTGGGAGCAGGCCAATGTCCAGAGCTTCCTTTCCATGTTACAGTCGGGTGTTAAAGTCTGTTAGTCCATGTGTAGAGTCCTACATGGCCATAAGCCACTTGGGTGCAGGGGAGCATGTCTCCTGCCATCAACCCAAGAATAGAGAGAGAGAGGGAGAGAGATCCTTTCCTGGGATTGGTTATACACCTTATTGTCTTGTGATTGGTTATCTGCAAGCTGCCTGTCTTAGCAACATTCAGACATTTTAAAGGTCATGTCTCACTTGCGAACCCTTCCCTGCCCTGTTGGGTGCCTTAGTAATTCTGCCTAGCTGGGTTCTCGGTTCTAGTCCGTCCCCCCCCCCCGCCCCCCCCATGGTCCTGACTACCTAGCTTTCTTCTGTCTCCTCAGACCTATGAACCAGGAGGTCACAGTTCCATCTCTGGTCAGGGCACATGCCCGGGTTGTGGGCTCCATCCCCAGTGGGGGTTATGCAGGAGGCAGCTGGTCAATGATTCTCTCTCATCATTGATATTTCTATCTCTCTCTCCCTCTTCCTTTCTCTCTGAAATCAATGAAAATATATTTAGGCATGTGTGGGAGTCAAACCAATCGATGTGTCTCTCTCACATTTCACTTCTCCCCCCTTTTCTCTCCTCCTTCCTTCCTCCCTCCCTCCCTCCCTCCCTCCCTCCCTCCCTCCCTCCACTCTCTCTAAAAAAGAAGCCTAAAACTTTATGATTTATAGGACAAACTTGTAATAACTGAACATCGGCTCTTATTCTGCAAATGACCTTCTTCCCCTCTGAAGCCCCAAGGCACATTGTACCTCATCCCTAGCTTGGAGTATCATACATACCATTTTTACCTTTCTGTCTGTGAACCTCTTATGTATGTGGGATCACTGACTCTCATATGTGGGGTTCCCATACATACATACATATGTAATTAAATTTAGTTAATTTCTCTTGTTACTCTGTCTCATGTTGACTTAATTAATAGACTACCCAAAGGAACCTAGAAGGGTAGAGTAAAATATCTTCTTCCCACACATAAGCTTGTCACTTTTAGAATAAACAGCCATCCTATATAATAAAAGGATAATATGCAAATCGACCGAACGGTGGAACAGCCAGTCGCTGTGATGCACACTGACCACCATGGGGCAGACGCTCAACACAGGAGCTGCCCCTGGCAGTCATTGCGCTCAGCCAGAAGCCGGGCTCACAGCTGGTCAGACATCCCCCGAGGGCTCCCAGGCAGGGCTGAGGTACCCCTCCCCCCCCCCCCCAATGCATGAATCTCGTGCACTGGGCCTCTAGTCCTATATAATAAAAGGCTAATATGCAAATTGTCCCCTCGGGAGTTCGACCGACTGGGAGTTCAACTGCTTGCTATGATGTGCGCTGACTACCAGGGGGCGGCGCGGAATGAAGGAAGGCCCCAGCCAGCAGTCAGGGGAAGGAAGGCCCCGATCAGCCCTGATTGCCAGTCAGGCCTAGGGACCCTACCCGTGCATGAATTTCGTGCAGCGGGCCTCTGGTTGTATATATGCACCAAAACTAGAACAAAATTTGCAAAAGCACATATCTCTAAAATGATACTGCTATAGGATTCCTTACTCATTTAAGAGTTTGCTTTTTCTTTGTAAACACCTTTCCAGAAGGCGCACAGAGTTAGAACACCTGACATTTTGTCTGAAACAAAGACAAAGCATTCATCATGAGAAAATATAATTTAATTGACAGGATTTTAGTTTATACCCACCTTTATAATCTAGCTGTGTATGAGGTAAGGGGTACTGATCTCTGTAACTGAAGATGATTCCCTGAGACGTTATTTTTTTAGGTCAAGTGACGTAAACAGTATTTGGGAATATGTAGTCTTATAGTGAGGCATGCTAGTACTACCACTACCTTCATATTCTTACTTACCTCTGCTTTCTGTGGGGAAGAAATGTTTGGTATGATTCTGAGTTCAGGCATTTTCTCCTGGGATGCCTCCTCCTCGTTCACGAGTGCCATAGGGTAAGCTCAGCTTCCGCCTGTGGTTTGCAGTGGGTGGATGGATTCCACAGAAGGGAGGTTTTGATACATAACTGACTATTAGCATGATCAGTCACCTGTTTGGGTTTATAGGGCATTCATTTAGAAATTAGAAATGGATCAAATCGAACAAAGGCAACATAAAGTTTCTCAATCTATTAATGTACTGTGCAGTACTTAAAGAGGTATGAGAAAAAGGATTGTAAAAGGTCATCTGAATAAAAGATTATTTGCAGAAAAAATTTCTTTTGATATGAGAATTTGGAAATGACTTATTTGGGAATTTGTTTTTGCAAACCTGCATTTTAGGCCTTTATATGTCCAGATCTCACAGTGGAAGTTCTAGTTGTAGTTCTATTAACACCAAGCTCTTGTATTTCCTCTTTATGCCTCATGTTTTTTTTCTCAGCACCAGTCCTTTTCTCTGGTAACTCCCTCTTATTTGGCATGCTTCTATTCACCTACTCTCTTTCCTCTCTCCTCTTCTAGAAAGTTAGGTGTCCCCCCTCCATTACTCCCATAGTGCCCTGGACAACTGTGCCACACAGTTAAAAGTTGACTTGTTTTCATGTCTGTCACTAGACTGGGTTTCTTCAGAGCCAAGGCTCTGGCATACTCATCTTTGTAGCCAGCATGCATGGTGTAGTGTCTGGATCTTCATAGGCCTCCTTAAGTGTTTATTTGGATTTCGAGGTGCTGGAGTGGGCACAGTTAATAACTGAGTTCTAGCTGTAACTTTGGCTATATAATCTTGGACAAGGGATTTCAGGTTCCTGAGCTTTAGTTTTCTTATAAGTAAGATAGGGGACTAGCCCATTTGGGGAAATTGTTAAAATACAGATTCTGGCTTAGCAGGACTCCGGTGGTTTTTGATATTTTATATATTTAACAAGCTCTTGGGAAGAGTCCCGCTAGTCTATGAACTGCAAAGAATTAGATAACATCTAATGGCTCTTCCAGCTTTTAAATTCTAACCTTCTGTGTTGTAAATTCTAAACAAAATTACAAAATATGCTGTAATTACTAAATATCTCTCCAAGTTCATGAGAATGCTTAACACTGACAATTCTGTGCCTTTGATGAAGTTTCCAATGTGTGATAAAGTCCCTGAAATTGAAAGTAATTCTAAGATTTTGACTTTGACAGGTTAAAAATATCAAATAAATGTCTGAGAAAGCATTTGATTTAGCACTAGCTTGGCATCTAAAAGTCAGAATACTTGCTTGTTCACTCTTTGTTGGGTGCAAATTGGAGAACATTTGTAATAAGTAAAATTATTTTTGAAGGCTGTATGCTAATGAGCTGAGATGGATAGACATGTGATCTCATGAGTATAAATACAGAGACAGGCAAGCTGTTGATGAATTCATCATCATCAGAGGAGTTCCAGATCATTTCCTCCAGTTCTCCAGAAGGTGAGAATCAAATTGTTGTAGGATGTGTTGATAGACATGCTTTAGGTAAAGCCAGCCTGTGCTATTGAATATGGGTTGCTGGGAAGGATCTTGTTTGAAAATGCTGCTATTAACCCTTTTGGCTTTTGCTTCAAGAAGTCATATTTGATTCAGGAGCATTGTCAGCTTGGAAATTTATAATTGTCTTTGATCTCGTTATACAAATGTCTAAAAGTGGTTGGACTAATTTTTATGTTTGACTTATAGAATAAATCTCTTTATTCTTAGCCATACCACGGATATTAACCAATCATAGCTTCAGTGCCCAAATGAGTTATCTAATGCCTCTGATTATATTTTTTCCTTTAAGATAATGAAAATCTGGATAAGAGAAATTGAACCCCGAAAAAAGTACAGAATATAGCATATAGTTAAGGGTGGTTATCTTAATTACAATGAATTTTTCACCTCCCATAGAATAAGACAGTTTGTTCTCCCTAAGTGATCTGTATTTGATCTCACTACAGTTGTGGATTGAGTAGAAGTTTCAGAGCTCTGCCATCATCAGCATCATCATTATTACATTTTAGTTGCTTGTAACTTTTGGTTCCCCTAAATGAAACTGGCTGGGCAAGCACAGTAGAGAGCTTTGGGTAT
Source organism: Myotis lucifugus (assembly GCF_000147115.1). Taxonomy (NCBI): domain Eukaryota; kingdom Metazoa; phylum Chordata; class Mammalia; order Chiroptera; family Vespertilionidae; genus Myotis; species Myotis lucifugus. Next base: position 4,891,713 of record NW_005871114.1, read on the forward strand.
AAACAATAGCAGTGGAACCAAAATAGCCTTTAGTTTTTGCTCCCACTTAGTGGAATTCATCACTAAAATCCCAGTCCCCTCCCTTCCTCTAGTAGAGCTTTGCAGGGAGGAACCTAGGCATCTCTGGTGCACGCTGAGCTTTAATGTTTTCTTTTAATGCTGCCCTTGTGGCTGTGGAGTCTTAATGGAGGCTGCCTCGTGGCTTATTTAATCTTAATGTTGCTGCTAGGTTGGAACTCATTTTTCAAAATAGTAATTTATATTGAACTCAAGGTTTTCAAAACCAGCTATTAACTGAAGGCATTTGCTGTAGTCCAGATTGCCCCTGGGGAAATACCTTAACCAGGATTATTATTGCTCCTGTCTTTGGAGGCTTAGATAGATGTTACTCTGAGATTTTTTTAAACCACTAAATACCATTTTTTAGGACTTTGCACTCGGATTTTTATCTCCCTTTGACATTGATCTTAAAGTGGTTTGTGGCTAATGAAGTAGAAAGAAGTTGTTAATAAAACCTTTTCACTTCCAAATTGCTTTTGAATTTTCCAACAATGGCCTTATATCCCCAAAATGTTAGTGTTATATTTTGTTTTTCAAGGAATTTTTACTGCCATAGCTGGTTTGGCTCAGTGGATAGAGCATTGACTTACGGACTGAAGGGTCTGGGTTCGATTCCAGTCAAGGGCACATGCCCAGGTTGTGGGCTCGATCCCCAGTAGGGGGTGTGCAGGAGTTAGCAGATCAATGATTTTCTCTCACCATTGATGTTTCTATCTCTCCCTCTCCCTTCCTCTCTGAATCAGTCAGTCAATCAATCAATAAATAAATAAAATAAAAAATAATATGTCCTTTATTTTTTTAAAAAAAGAAATTTTTACTATAAATAGGGCAAAACTATTAGCAATGTCTCTGTAAAGTACTATGTGGTTTTTAAAAACGGGTATGATACATTTAGTATGACCTATGCTACTGATCTTTAATATTCCAAATATTCTTTTCTAAAGAAGATATCAGGGACAATCTTAATAGGAGCAAACAAATCTCTTTGGTTGATAATTTCTTACTCAGAAGACTAGTTACAGATTATTTTAGAGAGGAAGCTTTTCTGATAAAAGCAAACTGGATTTCTCACTCCATTAATCTCCAAAGATTTTAACACAAAAATAAAGTTTTTATCCCATAAAATTGTATGTCTATTTGTGTCCCCTCTGATTTGCTCTTAAATCTGGATGTCAGTCTTTAAGGAGCAGTCAAATCCACTTCTTTTGTCTTCCAGGTGAGAAGCAAATGTGGTAGCACAGGGTCATTTTTCCTCTATAGTTTAAGATATGTTTTTGCTTTACTTGATTAGTATATTTACCTACTAATAATAACAGGCTCAGTTTTTGTCTCTTAAGCAGTTGGCAGCATAGACAAGAATAGCATCCACTCTTAGTCTCAAAACATACATACCCCATGCTCTGGAAAATCCCTTTGCTACACTAATAATCCCTGCATAGCAGTCAAGAGCCCCTTTCCATCAGCATAACTCTAGCTTTCTTAGAGAAGAAAAGGACTATCAGAGGAAGGGAAGTAAGTCCTTTGTAAGACAATTTAACATCTTTGTTAAGATGACTGGACTTGTTCCTGCTTTGGCATTCACCTTTGCACTGGACTACAAAAATTACTTGGGGTCCTTCCAACCTTGTTTATTTTTATGTCCCTACTTTTGCTGCCATGACTCATAGGACAGCCCAGATCACTTATTTTGTATTAGGACTTCACAGGATCTTTCCTCATTGAAGCTTGTTCCCTGTGTTCTGAGCATGTGCATACCAGACTGATGAGTTCTAGATTTGCCCTATCTTTGAATGTCATCAAGTTGAGCAATGTTTTGGATGACCTTACAGTAATTCTTACAACTCTCAGCTCACTTACTCTAGCAGATGCCTCTGAAATATGTGGGAAAGCAGTTATTGGTAATTGAAAACTGTATTCTAGGTCAGCACATGGGCCAACTCATGGCCCAACCCATCCTCTCTCAAATCCCCATCCGTGTGCTGTCCTAAATATGGCTCTACAAAAACAATATTAACATTTCTCTGAAAGAATGATGGGTAAGAGGAAGGAGTGGAATGATTATACCCTGTAGGTAGGCTATAAAAAGTTTCCTCCAGATGTGTTTTAATCTGATGATGCAATAAATGGTTTTGCTTGATGTTACTCTTTGTTCTTTAAAAAAAGAAAGAAAAAAAAGGCAGCCACAATCTAACAATTAATTTTTTTCTTTTAAGTTTCCACAAAAAGACCTACAGCAAAATGAATAATCCAGCCATCAAGAGACTAGGAAATCACATTATCAAATCTCCTGAAGACAAGCGAGAATACCGGGGGCTGGAGCTGGCCAATGGCATCAAAGTACTTCTCATCAGCGATCCCACCACGGATAAGTCATCAGCAGCACTTGATGTACACATAGGTACAATTTAAAATTGTGAATTAAGCTTTGACCTGATGTTGACATTTATTAGAACTTTCCATATTTGTGCAAATAAAGACCTAACAGTTGCCAGTTTCATGTACCTTATTTTGTACAGTAGCCCTGTACAGCTATTGATAATCTACAATTGTCTAAGACAAATAATTTTACATTTACCAAGAGCATCTTGTTAGGTTCCCAGCTGAGGTGGCCTAGCAGCAAGGAAATTCATTCCCATCTTGTACTGTAACAGTTCTAATTCTTCCACTTTTGTACACTTCGGGTACACAAGGAAATACATTTCCTAGTTTCTTGTGTTCATATTTATTCCACATTTAATGCTGCTTTACTCAGCTTGCTTCTTATCTATATGTACATTTAGTGAGGCATATTTTCTTTCTGAAAAATTTTTGTTTAACTCAGTGACATTTTAAAATTGAGGGAAAAAAGTAATAACCATCATATGTTGAACAAATAATTATTGCTGAGCACAATACAGTGTGCTTTGCAAATATATAATTTTTATTCACACAACTCCCTTAAGTTAGGTGTGTATATAGAAAAGTGACTGAGGCAAGATGGATGAAGTATTGTGCTTAAAGTTTCATAGCTAACAGAGCTGCTAACCCCCAAACCAGTGCCCTTAGCACTCTGCTCTATTGACTCCTGCAAAATAAAAACAACAGTGAATTCAACTCTTTCCCTCCAGTGTGATGTGTGAGGAAACTAATGTCCAGAGAGGTTAAAATCTGCCCAAGGTCACCAACTAATGTCAAAAGATGGGGCTAGAACTAAACAATATTATTTTAGAGCAGCCTATGCTTAGCTTTTTCTGATTGTATGATTGGAGTTGTCATGCTAACAGAAATTTCAAATCATCTGTGACTTATCTGTACTTGATTTCTTTCAACATAAAAAATGATTTATTATATATATATGTGTTTTCTCTACTCTTTACAGGTTCATTGTCAGATCCTCCAAATATTGCTGGCTTAAGTCATTTTTGTGAACATATGCTATTTTTGGGAACAAAGAAATATCCTAAAGAAAATGAATACAGCCAGTTTCTCAGTGAGCATGCAGGAAGTTCAAATGCTTTTACTAGTGGAGAGCATACCAATTATTATTTCGATGTTTCCCATGAACACCTAGAAGGTGCCCTAGACAGGTAATGCTGAATACTCTATACATTATCCAACTTTGTGCACTTAAGACATTAATACTAGTAATAGTAACAATTATTATTTTTACAGAGATGCCTTCACAGCTTTATAGCTTAACAAGAGGTATTTTAATCAGTATTACCCTCACCCCTGGGTTTTGTAACAAGGAAAAATAATAATGTGATCTCATATATTTACTTTGTGGTAGAAGAAAAATAATGGTCTGACTTTAAACCAGTCTTCAGGCCTACAAAATGCTTTATTGACTTATAAAATTCTCACCTGTCCTTCCCATTCTAACTGGTATTACATATGAAGCAGGTGATAAAGAATAAACTGTAACAGAACATATTTCTGTTCTAGAATGCTAGAACTTAAATACTCTATTTCCTTTAGTATCTCTATTCTCAAGAATACTTAGCAGATACAGAATGTTTTGACCTGTAGTTTCAACCCTGGGTACTTTCTGTGAAAGAATTTTCTATAGCAAACTCCCTTAGGCCAATTTAATTTCTTGGTCAATTTTCTATACAGCTATTTAAAATTTTTTGTTATATTAGTGATTTGATTCATTATTCAAAGTGTAATTTTTTTTTGGTGAATTTTTATAGTTTTCTGTATTATCAAGTGTAATCTGAAGCTTTTTAGTGAATCTGTACTGAGTTTGACTTGCAGTTTTAATAATTGTCAACTTTATTTGCTTGCTTATCTTAATAATAGTCATTCTATTTTTTAAGCAACCTAATAGTTTGAATTTATTTCTTAGAGCAAAGAATATTAACAGGATACATGGCTAGCTCAAAGTAGCCTGTTTCTTACTTATTTTAGCTTATGTTTCAATCTTTAGGCAGCAGCTTTGAGGTATAATCATATGTATTCCCAGAAGACTAACAATAAGTTCCCTGGGCTCATTTTCTGCTTTACAAATGCTACTGCAGATGTTCATATAATAGATCTCTGTTTGATGGAGGATGTCTGTTACTTGGCTCAGAGTGAAAAAAAAAACACACTTGTATAAGAGCATTTTTTTAAAAAGTGGCTTATACTGTGTCATAATCATGACCCTTTATGTAGGCCTATGTAACTATTAGGCACTTTTTCCAGCCTGAACATATTGACATAGAAGAGGTTGCATGTCCAGAAATAGCTCTGTTTTAGTATATCTTTGATTATAGATTATAGTTAGATGGATTTCTCTTTGGATTGGTGTGTGTAAAGTGCTTATAATAGTATTATGTTTATGTACTTAAAATAAATATCAAATAATAACAGCCTCCTTGACAGCTGGACTGTGGGAGGTGCAATTGCTCAGATGTTACAGACTCAGGAGTCTCTTAGGTCCACTGAATAGTAGTTCCATTCAGACAGACCTTCTACTCTCAGTTTCATCTGAATTCTGGATCTTGTTTTTATAAGATGGGGGCTAACGTTTCTTTAGAAGAATTACTGTATGAAGTCATGATTACAACCTGATATAGGAGAGTTAATTTATTAACTAAAGGTATCTTAGTTAAATTTTGGTACTACTATTAAAGAATAGTCTCAAGGAAAGTATTTTAGTTACTTTTGTTAGAGTTACATGCCATGGTATTTGTGGAATCACTGCTTATTAAAAATTTTAAATACTCACAATTTCATAGAAGCCTTATGTCTTAGTCAAACTACTATGTCATAGGTTTTTCACTCCATTTTTTTCACTAATTAAAGTAGATTTGTTTATTTTTCTCCATGAGAAGAAAAATTCAAATAGAGCCTTTTAAAAGTAGGTCACTTAGTTTGTCCTAAAATATCTGAGTCTTAGTGAAATTGCACCTAAAACTGTAAGTTTAAGGTTTCCTTGCCTAAGAACTATCACCTGCCTTTTCTTTTTTTGGAGAATTAGCCATTTATAACAAGGATTTTCATAGATATGCTAAACTGCAAATCTTAAATAGATTGCTGCTGTCTCCATAAGTCTGCCTTGACTTTTTGGTGTTGTGACATTATAATTTATTTATTTATTTTAAAATATATTTTTATTGATTTTCAGAGAGGAAGGGAGAGGGAGAGATAGAAACATCAATGATGAGAGAGAAACATTGATTGGCTGCCTCCTACATGCCCCCTACTGGGGATCGACCCCGCAACCATGGCATGTGCCCTTGACCAGAATCAGGTCCAGGACCCTTCAGTCCCCAGGCAGATGCTCTATCCACTGAGCCAAACCGCTAAGGCGACATTGTGATTTATAATAAGAAATATATATTTGGTCTTCTTTTCTGGTCCTGACTCATAAAACTCCTAAAAACCCCTTGCAATTTCCTAAGTGGTCAGAACCATAAAGGTTGTTATGTTAATGAAGGTTTGGGGGAAGCCCCTACGTAACTTGAGGGTGGGAGCCACATGATTAGAGATTTGAAATTTATAGTCTCATCCCTAGACCTCTAAGGAGGAGAATGGGGCTGGATATTAAGTTCAGTCACTAATGGTCAATGATTTAATCAACAAAGCCTCCCTAAAAATCCAAAAGGACGGAATTTGGAGAACTCCTAGTTTTGACCACATGGAGATTTGGTGAGAGGTGTGTTCAGAGGGCATGGAAACTCCTCACCGCTTCCCACATACCTTGCCCTGTGTACCTCTTTTTTCTGACTATTCCTGAATTATATCCTTTTATAATAAACCAGTAAGCTAGAAAGTAAAATGTTTCTCTGAGCCTTGTGAGCTGCTCTGCTAAATTAATAGAACCCGAGGAGGAAGTTGTGGAATCCTCCCATCGATTGTTCAGAGGATTGGTCAGAAGCTTAGGTGACAACCCAGACTTGTGATTAGTGTCTGAAGGGGGCAGTCTTGTAGGGGGCAGCATCTGATTTTTAGGTAGCCAGTGTCATAATTGAGCTGAATTGTGGGATACCCAGCTGGTGTCGGAGAATTGTTTGGTGGTGTGGAAAAAAGACATGGGAATTGGTGTCAGAATCGGAGGTGTTCATCTTTTTATATCTTCACTAACATCTCCCGGGTAGATTGACTTCTGAATTTACATATGTCCAATATTATATTTTTTTTAATGTTACTTAGAACATATTTTATATTCCTTTTTTCTTAGTAGCAATGGTAGTTTTTTTCTGATTTTGTAGAATTAATATTTCCTATCTGTTACATTTCAAGCATTTTTTTAAAGGCCACTTTTTAAAAATAACAGCTTTTAAATTATGTTTCACACCCTTAGGTTTGCGCAGTTTTTTCTGTGCCCGTTATTTGATGAGAGTTGCAAAGACAGAGAGGTGAATGCAGTTGATTCAGAACATGAGAAGAATGTGATGAACGATGCTTGGAGACTCTTTCAGTTGGAGAAAGCTACGGGGAATCCCAAACACCCCTTCAGCAAATTTGGGACAGGTTTGTCAACAGCAGCTTTCATGCATTAATTCTCCTTGACCTCTTTTAAACCCATGACCTCTCTGCATAGTTTTGTATTTTACAGTTCAAGACGGAAGATTTCAAAACTCATTTTTACCTACACTGTTTTTTATAAACTCATAGTCTGGAGCTGAGAAGTGGTTGTTATATCATTGTTACTTACTTTTGTTTCTTGCTCCTGCCCTTAATATCAGCCTGGTCCCAGTGTAGGCACCTATATTGTGACTAATGACTTAAGGCCGAAGCTGAGGTATATGGACTTCATGGAGAAAGTGATAGGTTATTGAGAATAGTGACCAAATATGAAGTGAGTTTGTTGGGTAGCAAGGTATAGAATTGAACTTAGAGATTAGAAACAATAAGAATGAAGTAGTTATATTCCATTTAACAGGTGACTGGCATTTTACTTACTAGTTCCAAAAAAAGAATGTCATACAGGAGTCAGGTTCTTGGCATTGGACTTCATATGTAATATTCAGGATGATATTCTCAAACTTGTAGTAACATTGTCGTTATGATCAATTATTTGCCCTGTAGAGGGTTTCTCTGGCCATCCCATTCAAATAGGGGTCTAAACGTGGAAGGAGCAGAGCAGTTAGAATTGTGAATAGATACTAACTAGAATTTCAAAGGGAGAAGATAATGAATCTTTTTATTCTAAAGTCTACTTTCTAATGGGAGCTATAAAATTAATACTTTTCCTCCTACCTTTTAAGTTCTTCTAGCTGGGTTAATAAATTAAAAGACATTAACAGGAGAAAATAAAATTTTAATACATACGCATGGGAACTTCACATAAGCATAAAAATTTCAAAAACAGTGAGGCAACATTGGGTATATATGACATTTTGGATAAAGGAGAAAGGTAGGGGGAATGGGGTCTTAGATTTAAGAAGTGAGAGTGGGCAATTTACAGATAGTTGAGGGAGAAGGGAACACACAGCAGGCAAATTTCTTGCTAGGCAACTCAGAAACAATGGGACACAGGATTTCTAGTGAACAGGCCCCTGCCTGAAGTCCTCCTATTTACCATACTTAATTCAAATTAGGCTAAAATGAATATCCTGAAATTCCCTTCCTGGAGTAGGCCTTTTCATCTAAACCTCTTAGGCAGGATGTTTAGATGGAAAAGGCCAAAGGTTCTTTCTCAGTCTTGTTTCTTAATAAACAGCTTAAAATCAGTATTCCAACAAGCAGCTTCAGGATGGCAAAACTTTGGTCCCTTCACTTCTAAATAGAAGTGCTATTTAAAAATTTTTTTTATTGACTTCAGAGAGAAAGGGAGAGGGAGAGAGAGATAGAAACATCAATGATGAGAGAATCATTGATCCTGCATGCCCCACACAGGGCATCGAACCTGCAACCCCAGGCGTGTGCCCTGACTGGGAATCGACCATGACCTCCTGGTTCAAAGGTCGACACTCAACCACTGAGCCACGACTGCGGGCAGAAGTGCTATTTTTAATGCTCACTTCAAGGTTTGTTGAATCCTCCTGCTCCCATTGCCTTCACCTCTACTCATCTAGATGCAGAGCATCGGCGATGGGGATGGCTCTGTGGGAGATAGACTGCTGTAGAAGACACACAAGGCCTCCGCCCTCACAGTGCTAAGTCTGGAAGGAGATTAGATGTGGGGATGACAGGGTGTAGAAAAAAACTAATGTCTTGATTTTATAATTATACTCTTTATTCAGTTTTTTACTAAAAAGTGTTTAAATATTTATTCAGTACTGAAGTATTTAAAGTAAAAAACAAAGTCTCCCTTTTCCTCATCTACTCTTGCCATTCCCATTTAACAAATGTAATTGTTATAATAGACTGCTATGATTTTAAATATACTACTTTGGGGATTATAAAATTACATATAACTAATAGATTGCTTTGTGCACTTTCAAATTTATGTTTATTATGTAAGTTAACTTGGGGGACTTCTAAAAAAGACTATAAAGAAAGCTTTCTTTCAGTTTGGATACCACACTATTATATCCAGCAGCAGCCAGGGAATTAGCATACCTTTATAGAATTCGAAGTTGTTTTAAAAATTGCAGTTAGAAGCAGTGATACTATGTTCTTCAGATTTATATACTTGGCACTAAATGTCAGTATCATTGCTAAGATAAATTCTGTGGTCCCTGAAATGTCTGTGTAATGCCAATTTGTTTGAAAAGTGGCTTTAGTAGAGAACATCAGCATACATGGAATATAAGAAGGGAATGTGAGTTAAAAAATTTTTTTTTCAAATTTCTTACACCCAAGTAATTGTTACCCTTTGGTGGATTAGATACTTATACCAACAATGCTGCCATTGTGCAGAACGGGTTGGGGCTCCTCTTTGGGAGTTGCCTCTTTTTAAATAGCCTCACTGGTGACAAATCACAATCAGTATAATCAGGAAGCAGCCACAAATCTTCCAGAAATAAATCCAATGAGTAGGGTGAGTAATGTTATTTCACAAGCAAAGGAAAGTTTCAGGAGTGATTGGCAAAGAGAAACATTGAATGGCCATATGTATATGGGTGGGGTTTGAGGGCATATAACCACTGACAAGGCTAAGCAGTTAGTCAGCATAGGATGAAGTAATATAAACAGCCAAGACATGAATAAGCCAGACTCAGTGCAACAGGACAGAAACGGTGATGTCAGTCGTGCAGGTGCCACGTTATCTTCTGATTTTAGAAATGTAAATTAACATTGAACTTTTTGGAGTAGAGGTTCTGTCATTTCTAAAGTCACATACTTTTGAAAATATAATGAAAGATCTAGCCCTAGAAATTACACATAAAGAAAAGTTTGTAAAAGTGATCCTCAAAGAAGAGTTCTTTTCAGAAATTCATGCTTAATTTATTTCTGTTACTTTTGAGTGACTTAAAATGTTTCTGTGAATGTAGGCCATTTTGCCCGTCAAGGGATTATGATTTATTATTCTAATATTAATAATATTTATAGCCGAAACCGGTTTGGCTCGGTGGATGGAGCGTCGGCCTGCGGACTGAAGGGTCCCAGGTTCGATTCCGGTCAAGGGCATGTACTTGGGCTGCGGGCACATCCCCAGTAGGAGGTGTGCAGGAGGCAGCTGATCGATGTTTCTCTCTCATCGATGTTTCTGACTCTCTGTCTCTCTCCCTTCCTCTCTGTGAAAAATCAATAAAATATATATTTAAAAAAAAAAAAATAATAATATTTATAAAATATTTTAAAGAGTATTTAAATAATATTTACATAATAATATCAGGAAAATCTGGGTATTTTTAAATGAACAAAATCCAAACATTGTGTTATTTATTTTTAAGAAAACCTTACAATATTTGTCCTTTACAGTGTTTTTTCATGCTTCGAGACTAGTATAGATCAGTGGCTTTCAAACTGTTTTTTAAACAACCCACAGTAAGAAGGATTTTTTTTACTCAGCAACTGAGAGCACATACATGTGTGTTTGTGTAAGAGCTAAAACAAAAGTTTTACCAAACATTATCTATCTTACATCTTAGGATGAAGTCTGGTATCCTCGTTATATTGTTTCTTTATAAGAAATTCTGTTCTGCAAATACATTAAACTTATTTTGCTATGATCAAATGGGTTTCAATCCACAGATTGAACCAAAGTCATAGGCAGTCATTTCAGTAGACTTAGAAAAAACATTTGATAAAAGTTAGCACTCATTCATGAATAAAAACAAAAATTCTTGCTCTGATAAAAATCTATCTCAAACATCATGATTAATGGTGAAGTTTCAAAACGATTTCCACTAAAAGCAAAAAACAAAACAAGAATACCCTCTAATTACTTTTTTGTTCAGCTGTACTATTGTACTAATTATTGCAATAAGTCAAGGAAAAATGTGATATTTAAAAGGTGGAAAGGAAGCAAAAGAAAATTTTGCTTATTTTCATATGATGTACTTGTCTGCATACAAAATATTCAAGAAAATCTTCAGATCAGCCATTAAACACAAGATAATTTACCAGAGTTGCCAAAAGAAGAGAAACACGCTAAAATTGTGTTCTTCATAGATGCCAAAATTCTCAACAAAATACTAGCAAACTGAATTCAATAGTACATTAAGAGGATTATATGCCACCAGCCAGCGGGATTTATACCAAGGATGCAACAGTGGTTCAACATCCACAAAACGATGTGATTCATTACATAAACAGAACCAAGGGTGAAAATCATGATTATCCCAATCGATACAGAAAAAGCATTTGACAAAATTCCACTTGTATTTATGATAAAGACTCAACAAAGTGAGTATAGAAGGAACTTACCTTAACTTGATAAAGGCTTTATATGCTAAGAGCACAACTAACATCATACTCACTGGTGAAAAGCTAGGAGCTTTTCATTTAAGATCAGGAACAAGACAAGGATGCCCACTCTCGCCACTATTATTCAACATAGTGCTGGAAGTCCTAGCCACAGCAATCTGACAGAAAAAGAAATAAAAGGCATCCAAACATTAAGGGAAGAAGTAAAACTGTCTTTGCAGATTACATACTATATATAGAAAACCCTAAAGAATCCACCCAAAATGATAGAATTAATAAGAATTCAGTAAAGTAGCAGGATACAAAATTAATATACAGAAACCTATCATGTTTCTATCTACTAATAATGAACAATCAGAAGGAGAAATTGAGAAAATGGTTCCATTTACAGTTACATCCAAAAGAATGGAATATCTAGAAATGAACTTAAGGAGGTGAAAGACCTGTTCTCTGAAAACTGTAAGACATTGAAGGGGACAACAAATAAGTGGAAGGATATACAGTGCTCATGGATTGGAAGGAATAATGTTGTTGAAATGACGACACTACACAAATTTACAGATTCAGTGCAATTTTTATCAAAATACCAATGTCATTCTTCATAGGACTATAGCAAATAATCCTAAAATTTATATGGAATCACAAAATAGCCAAAGCAATCTTGAGAGAGAAAAAGAACAAAGTGTCATACTTTCTGATCTCAAACTATGCTATAAAGCTGTAATATTCAAAACAATATGGTACTGGCACAAAACAGACACATCAATGGAACAGAATATGGTCAACCTATTTATGACAGAGGAGGTGAAAATATACACTGGAATAATAGTTTCTTCAGCAGGTGGTCTTGGAAAATTGGACAGATACGTGCAAAAAAATGAAACTGGACCACTCTCTTACAGCATATAAGTAAATAAACTCAAAATGGGTTAAAAACTTGAATGTAAGGCCTGAGACCATAAAACTCCTAGAAAAAAAACAAAGGATGTAAACTATTTGGCATAAGAATTATCTTTCTGGATACAGCTCTTCAGCAAGGGAAATAAAAGCAAAAGCAAAAACAAACAAATGGGACTACATCAAACTAAAAAGCTTCTGCACAGTGAAGGAAACGTTCAACAAAACAAAAAGGCAACCTACTGAATGGGAGAATATATTCACAGGTGGTATATCTGATGAGGGGTTGATATCCAAACTACATAAGAAACTCATACAATTCAACAAAATAAAGTAAAAATGAGCAGAGGACATGAAAAGACATTTCTCCAAAGAAGATATACAGGTGGCTAACAGACAAAGGAAAAAATGCTCAACTTGCTCAACTTCATTGATCATCAGGGAAATGCAAATTAAAACCACAATGAGATACCACCTCACACTCATCAGAATGGCCGTCATCAAGAAATCAATAAGTGCTGACGAGGATGTGGAGAAAATGGAACCCTTATGCACTGTTAGTGGGACTGCAAACTGGGGCAGCCCCTATGTAAAACAGTATAGAGATTCCTCAAAAAACTAAAATAGATATACCATACAACCCTGGCAATTGACTTCTGGGTATTTATCCAAAGAAAACACTAATTTGAGAAGATATATGCAGCATTATTTACAAGAGCCAAGATAAGGAAGCAACTGAGGTGTCCATCGATAGATGAATTGATAAAGAAAATGTGATATATAAATTATTATATTTCATATATAAGAATTTCAAGTAACTAACTGTAGATACATTAACCTAAACCTTCAGAATCCTGGGGGTTTTTTTTTGTTTTGTTTTTAAATATATTTTATTGATTTTTTACAGAGAGGAAGGGAGAGAGAGAGAGTCAGAAACATCGATGAGAGAGAAACATCGATCAGCTGCCTCCTGCACGCCCCCTACTGGGGATGTGCCCGCAACCAAGGTACATGCCCTTGACCGGAATCGAACCTGGGACCCTTCAGTCCACAGGCGTACGCTCTATCCACTGAGCCAAACCGGTTTCGGCGTATCCTGGGTTTTTATTTTTTTAAAAATATGTTTTATTGATTTTTTTCAGAGAGGAAGGGAGAGGGATAGAGAGCTAGAAACATCGACCAGCCACCTCCTGCACACCTCCCACTGGGGATGTGCCAGCAACCAAGGTACATGCCCCTGACTGGAATCGAACCTGCGACCTCTCAGTCCGCAGGCCGACGCTCTATCCACTGAGCCAAACCGGTTTGGCTAATCCTGGATTTTTAGAGAACATTTAAGATTTTCATGATTATAATGATCAAGTTGACCTTTTCTTGAGAACCTTATCAGACATACAGTTGGAGACAGCTGTAGTTTCTAAAATAGATTTTTAAAACTTCAGTCTTTCCCACAGAATGTAAGAAATATATGGCTGACTTTAGGAAAATAAGTTCTATTTCCTTGAAAGTCAGCAATTGATTTGATGTACACGACCCAGCTGAATTAGCACTAAATTAGGACAGTGTGGAGACTAAGTTGTTATTTGTTATCCCAGCCATATTCACGTTGTTCTCTACACCTGCAGTCTTCTTTTCTTTCTTTAGTGTTTTTATTGATTTGAGAGAGAGAGAGAGAGAGAGAGAGAGAGAGAGAGAGAGAGAGAGAGAGAGACAGGGGAAGGGAGAAGGATAAGATAGAAACATCAATGTCACCTGCATGCCCCTTACTGGTCTTCAAGCCTGAAACCTGGGCATGTGCCTTACCCCAGGAATTGAACCTGGGGACCTCTTGGTTTGTGGGTTCATGCTCAACCACTGAGCCACACCAGCCGGGCCACACCTGCATTCTTTTATTTTATTTTATATATTTTATTCATTTTTTACAGAGAGGAAGGGAGAGGGATAGAGAGCTAGAAACATCAATGAGAGAGAAACATCGATCAGCTGCCTCCTGCACACCCCCTATTGGGGACCAAGCCCGCAACCTGGGCATGTGCCCATGACTGGAATTGAACCCGGGACCCTTCAGTCCGCAGGCTGATGCTCTATCCACTGAGCCAAACCGGTTAGGGCTACACCTGCATTCTTACGTAGAGGAAAGTCATACGGACCTTTGGCCGAGCTTTCTTCCCTACTTTACTGCCACAGTTTCTGTGATATACTCAGAAGGTAGAAGTACCCCCTACAATTCAGATCATAGCAGTAGTAGCTGCTGTTTATTGTGTATTTTTCTATTATACAACAAGTATTATGTTAAATACTTTGACACTTTTACAGATTTATCATTTGTCATAAAAGAGATAGTTATAAACACAAACATTACAAATACAGTTTGAGCATCTGATGTATACTTCTCTAATTGCATTTTCCTCCCAGCTCCTAACAGGTAACCACTATCTTAAGCTTGGTGATTATCATTCCCATGTTTTTTTTATGAAAACATTGCTAGTCATATGTTTTCCTCTGAGCAATACGTTGTATAGTTTTTTACATCTTTTTAAAAATGGTATTTTATTGTGAGTCACCTATGCCACTTGTATTTTTTCTTTCAATGTTATATTTTTAAGGGTTATCCATATTGGTGAGTGTGCCTTTGATAAGTTTTTCAGACTTATTTTTGCTACTATTTGAATAATTCATTGAATGTATGTACCAGTATTTATCATTTTCCTGTTAATGGAACAGTGCTGCTGCTGTGAGCATTCCTTGTACATGTTTCCTTGTACACAGAGTTCCCTAGGGTACTAGGAGTGGAATTACTATATAGTAGTAGGACATGTACATTTTCAGATTTAACAGATATTATCTAATTGTTCCCTATAGAGGTTGATTTAATTTGCACTCCCTCATGCAGTGTCTGAGTTTTCATTACTTCATGTCCCTAAATAGCCCTTGGTGTCATCAAACTTTCCATTCTATTTATTGGATGTTGAATACTGTTTTATACTTTTTAAAAAATATATTTTTATTGATTTCAGAGAGGAAAGAAGAGGGAGGGAGAGAGAAACATCAGTGAGGAGAGAAAATCATTGGTTGGCTGCCTCCTGCATGTCCCCCACTGGGGATTGAGCCCACAACCTAGGTATGTGCCCTTGACTGGAATTGAACCCGGGACCCTTCAGTCCGAAGGCTGATGCTCTATCCACTGAGCCAAACTGGCCAAAGCTTGTTATTTACAGGTGTTTTCCCCTCTAATTTGGTGTAAGCCTAACAATGTCAGGATAAGAGGTTGAGACTAAGAAAAGTTAACTTGTTCAAGGTAGTACTACTGGAAGATAGTTTACCCTGGATTAGATGAGAGCTCTGCCAACACTAAAGCCAGCGTTCCTCTGCACCTCTCTACCTGGGTAGGGATTTTGGTGCCGACAATAATAGAGTCCACTCAGTAATTTAAGGACTAATTATGGAATTCTGTGCATTATGTCCTGCTTTTTCTTTCATTTCTATATCTAACTTTTTTGAGAACTTCCACTAGCTAGCCTTCCTGTTTTTAGAAAACTCTTAAAGGAATTGTTCTAATAGCAAGCCTGGCTCTGGTGCATTTGTACCTGGTATCCGTGTTCTTTGTCAGTGTATTGAGAGCTGACTATCCTGACCCAAGAGAGTCACAGTGAAGAACCTTTTCCTTTTTCTAATTCAGGAGCTTCTAAGGATACAGAACGTCCATTCTGGGATGTTTCCAAGTGGACCACCGTTTCCTTTTTGTCATCACATATTAGGAAGACAGCAAACAAATGAGAATGTAGCTTTGTAAAATGGTATCTCTTTGTAGCTAAAGCCATTTTCCAAAACAAATGTGATTGCCTCTGTTTATCCGTTTAGCCAGAGATCCAGTATCACTCAATTTTTACCTTAGATGAGCAAGATTGCTGTTGACAGTGGCACCTTATTTTTCATTTAACTTTTTATTCAGCACATTTACAGAAGAGGATGTGTGGTTTTGATAAATTGTTGCTGTTTTACCTTTGCTACTAGTTGAAGAATCAGTTGAATGAATATACTGTTATTATTTATGTGTAACTCATTTAATTTTCAAAACCTGAGCACACGAATCAGCACCCAATCAAAAGCAGAACATTACCAGCACCTCACCAGCCCTCTTTCTGTCCTTTGTAGTCACTATCCATTTCCCAGGGCAACCTCTGTTCTGCCTTTGCATAACCCAGATTAGTTTTTGTTTTGTATAAATGAAATGATAAAGTGTATATACACTTTTGTGTATGGCTTCTCTTATTCAGCCTTAAAGTTATGAAGTTCATCTATACTATTGCATATAAAGAGTGGATTATTCATTTTCTTTGCTGTATTGTATTCCGCTGTAGTCCTTTGGCTCATTTAATATGACACTGTCAGTATTTTGCCATTGATGCATGTCTTAGTGTGTTTGGTGTATGCTCCTGCTTTTATCTCTGTATTTTAAAGTGGACCTAAAGGTAAAGAGTAGAGATTAGAATGGTAAGATATTCAGGTAAGTTAAAATCAAAGCAAGGATGAACTAGAGCTGGTTAACCTGAAAGAATTGTTTAAAAGTATTTTTTTATTGTTGATAGTATTACAGATACCTCTCATTTCCCCCCCCCCATCCCTTGCCCCCCTAACCTGAAAGAATTTAAGTTCTAGATGGAGGCCATGATCTTGGTCTTCTTAAACTTTGATCTGAGATTTATTTTTTTAACCAGAATATTAACTAGATTGTGAATAGGCAAATCAGATCACACTCAGATTTTTAAAAATCTAATTTCTAATATAAAATTTATAGCATGTTGAAATAAAACTTAATTTCTCTAAATTTGTGTGTTCCAATGTGTTGATCTTTGTCCAAATATTGTAGGAATTTGAGCTTGTCAATGTAAATGACTAAGGAAGCTCTAAGCCTAGTCTGTTGAAACAGAGGCTTTTAGAATCTTCACTTAGTGGAAAAGGGAAACACCATCAATTGTCAAGTTTCACCATAAAATGAGAGAGCTTCAAGCCATTACCCGGCAAAAAGCTCCTTTTTTTCCTGAAGAATTGAGACTCTGAGTACTTTTAAGAATATCTGAATCCTCTAGGAAAAGTGAGGGGATGTCCCAGGATCCCATGTAGAGCTGATCTGGAATTTAAGTGGATCTTTAGTGAGAAACTGAGAAGACTAGTTAAGAACGTGGAAACTTGACTAGCAGACTACTGCTTATGAAGATGAGTACATTGGATTGCTTTGTGACTTGAAAAAGGTTAATGAGCACTTGCACACACGCTCCACTGGATCTGTTAATTCAAGCATCCTGAGGCATGAATCTTGGCTCCAAATACTATGCAGCTCTCTGGATCGAAAGACTGGGTCTAAGATCGCCATCTGGTGGCTCTCTTTGGATATCCAATTTAGTAAAAAAGGGACTCCCAATATCAGTTCATCAACCATTATTAACCCAAAGGGGAAAATTACATCAAGACTATGTTCTGCCATAGTTTCATGTCTGCAGATGAAAGACAGGAGCCCATTTAAGCAGGAGCAATAATAAAATTTATTATTCTAAGTAGGATCTTAAGATAGTTCTAGTCAAGGTGCCATTTTTAGAGTCACCAATTGTTGAAATTCCATCTCTCAGTCTCTAAATATCCTTATTAGAAAGGTAGTACTTAGTTTGAGTATTTGCTTTAACATGCATATTTCATCCTAATTTGATTAGTTATTTGATTTCAGAAGAGATCTCGTAGTGGTATTATCACTTGAGACTTGTAAAAATAGCACTACATCTTATTTTTACCAGTCTAGATCAAATTCATGAAAATTTACCTCACAGATTTAGTGCTGCAGCCAAGAATAGTACGTTTATTTCCACAAGTAACTTGGCAAGTTCCAAAAAGATCCCTTAGTGGTTATGCTAAATTAATGGTGTAGCACTTAGGGAATTAAAATAAGTGTGAATGAAGGCCATGTGGATCTAATTTTATCTTATAAGTGCTCATATTACCTACTATCTCATCGGGGTTTTAAGAAGTATAATTTTTATAAAGCACTTTAAGTTCCTGAGGGAAAATTCTATAGTTTAAAATGTCACTGTTTTGCACTATTCTGTTTTGTTTATCCAGCTTACATTCAAACATATTTGGCTAATCACTGTGTGTATCAGCTTGAACTCTGTTTTTTAGGTTCAACTTACAGCGATGTTGCAATAATTACAAAATTTTAAATCCACATACTAGTAGTTTGTGTTTTCTGAGACATGTTTTTTTCTCCCTTTCAGGTAACAAATATACTCTAGAGACTAGACCAAACCAAGAAGGCATTGATGTAAGACAAGAGCTACTGAAATTCCATTCTACTTATTATTCATCCAACTTAATGGCTATTTGTGTTTTAGGTCGAGGTAAGAATCCTTAAACTTTTTTCACTGAATTGGATAATAAAAGTTTTCCATTTTGGCTTTTTCAAAGTATTTGGGAGAAGGATAATACAATACTACCTTTTATCTGCTCAGAGGTTTTTGAAAATGATCTCCTTGTAGAAAAAAAGCTTAGGCGATTTTTAATGGAGAACTGAAGAAAACATAAATTAATCATAGGTGCTCTAGGCATATAAAATAAAGGAAGTATAAAAGAAAAGATTGAAAGATTTGACCTGATAACAACTCAAAAACTAGAAACAATATTAAAAGACAGATGATGATAAACTGGGAAAACTTTGGAATGTAAACAAGAAAGGTTTGATTTATATATCTATACTAATAAAAGGGTAATATGCTAATTAGACGAGACATCTTCTGGACGTCCTTCCTGACAAAGCCACGGTGGCGGGGGCCGAGGCAGAGGCGGTTAGGGGCGATCAGGCTGGCAGGGGAGCAGTTAGGGGTGATCAGGCTGGCAGGGGAGGGCAGTTAGGGGCGATCAGGCTGGCAGGGGAGGGCAGTTAGGGGCGATCAGGCTGGCAGGCAGAGGTGGTTAGGGGCGATGAGGCTGACAGGGGAGCAGTTAGGGGCATCAGGCTGGCAGGCAGAGGAGGTTAGGGGCAATCAGGCAGGCAGGCGAGCGGTTATCAGGCAGGCAGGCGAGCGGTTAGGAGCCAGCAGTCCCGGATTGCAAGAGGGATGTCTGACTGCTGGTTTAGGCCCTATCCCGCAGGGGTCCCGGATTGAAGAGGGTTGAGGGACCCCCTCACATGCACAGATTTTGTGCACCGGGCCACTAGTACATATATATATATATATATATATATATATATATATATATATATATATATATATAATTGATTTCAGAGAGGAAGGGAGAGGAAGAGAGAGATAGAAACATCAATGATGAGAGAGAATCATTGATTGGCTGCCTCCTGCATGCCCCATACTGGGGATCGAGCCTGCAACCCGGGTATGTGCCCTGACCGGGAATCGAGCCATGACCCCCCTGGTTCATAGGTCACTGAGCCACACTGGCTGGGCCAAAATTTTATTTTTTAAAAAATGAAAATAAACTAATTATAATATATTGTTTCCCTCTATTGAATTACCATAATTTTGGTTTTAAGTAATACTCATTATAGAAAAGGGATACTCTTGTATTGGCAGAGGTGTATACAAGTTATACAGTTACACTTTCTAGAGGACATTTTAACAAGATACATTACCTTTAAAATGTAGTGGGCCTCCTAGTGCTTACCACAGGCTAATGTCCTTACACTGACTATTAGAAAAAGGAGGCAGAGCAAACCCACCCCGTATACACCTGAGCTCCGGCTTTTTGCCACATCTGTGTTGTTAAAGGGAGGATCTGTCAGGGGGGAAGGTACATTTTTACTTTTAGAAGCACAATCTGAGGAAATAATTAAGAGTTGTTCTAATAGGTGATGTACAAGGATTTTTGGTCAATATAGTACTTGTTAGTGAAAAGTTAGAAACAATCTAAATGTTTAAAATAGGAGATTGGTGCCGAAACCGGTTTGGCTCAGTGCATAGAGCGTCGGCCTGCGGACTGAAAGGTCCCAGGTTCGATTCCGGTCAAGGGCATGTACCTGGGTTGCGGGCACATCCCCAGTGGGAGATGTGCAGGAGGCAGCTGATCGATGTGATGTGTTTCTCTCTCATCGATGTTTCTAACTCTCTATCACTCTCCCTTCCTCTCTGTAAAAAATCAATAAAATATGTTTAAAAAAACAAAACAAAACATTTAAAAAAAATAAATAAAATAAAATAGGAGATTGGTTAAAATAGTGATACAATAGCAATATAATACAATATTTTATAGAAAATAGTATTCCTTCTCCCACTTTCTGTCTGACATGCTTTATTTTTCTTGATAACATTTATTGCTTCCTGGAATATTAATATTTGTTTATGGTTGTCTATACCAGCATCTTGTTCACTGCTTTGTTCCCAATGCCTGGAATGGTGCTAGGGAACAAAGTAGAAAACAAAAGCACTCTAAAAGCACCATGGGCTATATGATCTCATTTGTGTATGTAAAAAAAATTCTAAGAGACATAAATGGGAGATATAAGAGAAAGTAGAAAAACACATACCAGAAATTTAATAATGTGGGATAGTGGTTAAGAACTCATCCTCTAGAGTCCGACAGCTTGGGTTTGAATTCCAAATATACTACCTGTTCAGTTGTATGGCTGTGAGCTAGCAAAATTACTTCAATTCTCTGAACTTCAGTTTTGCATTTGTAAAATGGAGGCAATAACTCATGTGTTGTGAGGTTTAATTAAGATAATGCAGACAAAATGTCCGTGTAGTGCTGGACATATATCAAATGGTTCATGAATGGTGGCTACACTTAGCATTCCATAATCATGACATTATGGATGAGTTTTGCTCTCTTCTTTTTGCTTTTGTTTTTCTAAGTTTTCTGCTATTGGCAAATGTTACTTTTGTAGTTAGAAAATAAGCAATAGGGCTCTTGCATCTTGGCCACCAACATGCCACCTAGACTGAGGAAGACTCGAAAACTTCGGGGCCAAGTGAGCCACGGCCACGGCCACATCAGCAAGCACAGGAAGCACCCGGGGTGGGGGGGCGCGGTAGTGCTGGTGGTTTGCATCATCACAGGATCAACTTCGACAAATATCACCCAGGTTACTTTGGGAAAGTTGGTATGAGGCATTACCACTTAAAAGAGGAACCAGAGCTTCTGCCCAACTGTCAACGTTGATAAACTGTGGACCCTGGTCAAGTGAGCAGACACAAGTAAATGCTGCCAAAAGGAAGACTGGAGCTGCTCCTTCATTGATGTGGTGCAGTCGGGCTACTACTAAGTTCTGAGGATGGGAAAGCTCCCTAAGTAGCCTGTCATTGTGAAGGCCAAATTCTTCAGCAGAAGAGCTGAGGAGAAGATTAGGGTGTTAGTGGGGCCTGTGTCCTGGTAGCTTGAAGCTATATGGAGGGAAGTTCATTAAAATGTCCACAAGTTAAAAAAAATAAAATAAAGGAAAGAAAATAAGCAATAGGAACCAGGATATAAAATGGGTCTAAGAAGTGAGGGCTAATTTTAAAAAGTATACTTTATAATCCTACGTGTTTTCTAAATGTAGGTAGGACAAGCGTGTTCAGTGTCATTGGTCCCGGGAATAGATGCTTCAGCTGTGTTTTTGTCTTTGTCCTATTAAAATAAAACATGATTTTAATAAGCACTTATTGAGCAGGTTAATGACAGCAGATGAATCAGACATGAGTGCTGCTCTGTATTCTTGGTTTAGTGGAGATCCGAATAGTGTCTAAAAGAAACGAGATGTTTCAATTCCCGGATCGTGTACACATCACTCTCCCAGTGTGACTGGCCCCCTGGGCTAAGCTCAGTAGACTTGATGAGGGGCCTGGGAGAAGTGTCCTTAGAGTACAGAGGTGTTAAGAGGAAGCAGGATCTCTTGGAGGAGGGTAGAAGAGTTACCATGTGGAAGATTTTTGTCACAAAGGGACAAAAACATTTTTCCCTGTTCTCCCACAGGGCCATCCCTCTAGTTGTGGTAGCACTAATTACCTGGACACTTGACAAATAGGTACCTATCAAGTACAGACACTGGGATGCCAAGTACTAATAATGTAAAGATGAATGAGACTTAGTTCCCTGTTCTTTGGCTGCTCACAGCTTAGTGGTGAAGACGGACTGTGCAGTATTGTACAGCTCCTTATCTTTAAAAAGCCATATTGTGAATTTATGCTTTTAGGCCAGAATACTGGAAAGGCACACCTGATAGAACCTTGCTCTGAAGAGCTTTGCCATCATCAGCACTCCAGGTCCACAAACCTTTGTTGACTGCTCACCTTGCTTCATGTCTCATGTCCCACCTATGTCTCTTTATGTCAGAGCTGTCACTGACATCTCTTGCTCCAAAGATACCTGCTGCTCGATTCCCGAATTCACTTGTCATATAACAAGCAGCCACTGATCTGCCTTTTATTTGGCTCTGGATATTTTGGGGTCTTTCAAACATGTCAAATCAAAGTAAAAATAACATATGTTTTGTAAATAAAGTGCAAAATGCCCACATTTATAGGCCTAGAAGAGAATTTCAGACTATATGAGAGCAGTTCTCAAATAGTGATTAAGAACTCTCTAGAGAGTTCATGGAAAAGTTCAAAATGGGTCATAGAACATCAAGGGACATTTCTTATTTGATCCAAATGCTTCCTGACAGTAACAAGTGATGAATGTTTATACCATTTATAAGTAACCTATTTTTGAGGAGACAGAATCAAGGTGAGTGGTTATCTTATTTATGAAAAGATAACCTTTTTCACTTTTTCCTTTTTAGAATAATAGTAAAGTCTATACATGGAAAAAATTTCATCTGACACTGAAAGGTATAAAATAGAAATCAAATTCTTCTTCCTCATCCCATCCTATAACCACCATACCTTCTCCTTAAAGATAGTCACCTTAATTAAAAAAAAAAATTGTCACCTTAAGTCATTTATTATACTTCCAAAAGTAGAATTTTGTTAATATACTTACATATATGTATGTTTGTTAAAAAATTAAATAAGATACATCACATGGCGTTGCTTTATAGCCTGCAGTTTTCATTTAATAGAGCATTGAGACATTTTCATATATAGATCTTTCCCTCGTTAATGGCTGCATTAAATTCTACTGTTCAGACATTTCATAACATCCACACATTGGTAGCTGTTAGGTCATTTCCAGTTTTTGTTGTTATAAACTGTTATAGTGAACACCTTATAACTTTATAAACTTTTACAAGTATAACTCTATTAAAAAATATAGGTAGGTAATAGCATAGGAGAACTTCATGTTAAGTGGCCACATAATTTTATCAACGATTACAAGTCTTTGAGTGAATTTGGAATATTATAATAAAGTATTATTTAATGTTAGACCTTGGAAGAGACTTGTGATCATCCCACCCAACTTTCTAGTTTTACAGAACCTGGAGTGGTTAACCAGCCTCTCCAAGTAGTCCGTTGACATAGTTGCTTGGTAAAGCGAGGGTTAGAATCCAGGTCCCCTGATCCCTCTACCCAGAATTCTTTTCACCATTTTATACTATTTCTGCACAAAATCAATCATTTGCAAACTCTAATATTTGACTTTTAGCAATGAATATAGACTATTTATAAGGTGGATGTCACAGTTTGTTAGCTGATGATTTAGTATGGGAATCATGGAAAAAATAGCTTCCAAATGTAACTGATTATTATTGTTTCTAAATTTATTGCAGTATAACATTTGTGTAACAGCTTTTTATTTATTATTAATTTTTTAATCCTCACCCAAGGATATTTTTTTAATTGATATTGCGAGTGGAAAGGAGGGAGTGGGGGGAAGGGGCCAGAGAGGAAGAGAGAGAGAGAGAGAGATCAACGTGAGAGAGAGACATAGATTGATTGCTGCCCGCAGGAACCCTGACCTGGGCCAGGGATTGAATCTGCAATGCTTTGATGCTTAGGTTGACATTCTAACCATTTAGCCACACCATCTAGACCAGCATAACAGTTTTTAGACTGTAAGAGGTAGACGTGAAGTATTTCATTATCAATATAGTTTAACAGCTTTAGAAGTTATAGAGGCATTTCTAGGACTTAACTGCTTCAATTTACCTGAAACAATTTTAAAAAAACACACATTTAGGTTTTCCTTTAATAGTTCTGAGGTTTATCAGGGATCCTAAGGTCCCCCCCCCCCCCCAGCTGTATTGAGATATAACTGACATACAACATTGTGTAAGTTTAAGGTGTATGACGTGATTTTATGTTTATATATGAGATCCTAAGGCCTTAGATACTACTTGTCATATGTTATGATTAGATTAAGTTCTGTTTTCCTTATATGTTTTCCTGTAGAATCATTAGACGACTTGACTGATCTGGTGGTAAGGTTATTTTCTGAAGTGGAGAACAAAAATGTCCCATTGCCAGAATTCCCTGAACACCCTTTCCAAGAAGAACATCTTAAAGTAAGTACATGTATTTCTGGTTTTGTTTTGTTTTTTAAGTTTATGGACTTATATATACCTAGTTTACCAAATAATAGATGGAAATTTTTGAAGATTTTATTATTTATATAGTTTTTACTATTTATCTGGATAATCAAATCAATTTCACATTTATTAGGGACATGTTTCATCAAAAAGGTACCAATATAATCTGATCTTTGCATGCTAAAGGTAGTTTTGGTAGCTGTAACCTTAGCAGACTATAAAAGCTATGATCCAGTGCCAGAGGGCAAGCATCCAGAAGTATTTAGCTGCACAGTCCAGGGGATAAAACGTGGACTTTATACAAAATGTAATGACATTCCACTAAGAAAGAGGCCAGGTCATCATTTCTTTATGCTTAATGTGATCATCTTTGGCAGTTGATTCTCTCTTGAATTTTGAATTCTTCTATGAAAATCAGTATTCTTCATAGTTTATAAATATAGGGTGTCATCCCAAAAATATTTATACACACTTTGAATAATCATAAAGGCAGTGTTTATGAAAATACATTTCATTTTCAAAATTGAGCTATCAGCTGTTAAAGTGTGCATATATTTTTGAGGGACACCCATTTTTTTTGGGGGGGGGGCACACCCTGTATTTTATTCAGTGAGAGTTGTATGTAGCTAATCTTTTGTGATTTTTTTCCCCCCTCCAGCAAATGTATAAAATCGTACCTATTAAGGATATTAGGAATCTTTATGTGACATTTCCCATACCTGACCTTCAGAAATACTATAAATCAAATCCTGGTCATTATCTTGGTCATCTTATTGGACATGAAGGTCCTGGAAGTCTGTTATCAGAACTTAAATCAAAGGGTAAGTCTTTGGGGCACCAGCTTCTGAGCATAATATTCCACTATATCTTTTTACTCTGGCTCTCATTTCCTCCTAAATATTTTCCTGTGAAAAAAACATTTTTGGATGAGAGACTGTTTTGGGTTTATGGGGGAGAAAGGTAGTGGTTGTTAGGTGTACTTAGTTTTTTGCGTTGGGGGACCTTCCACCCCCCAACATTTGTTTTATCCTTTAGCATTGAGCACTAAAGGTTAGGTATTTCGTAAGATGTTATGGTGCATGTTTTAAACATAAAAAGAGGTCAAAAAGTATAAACTCACATTGGATATATTTTACTATCTCTATAAAGTGTCAGTACCTATAATTTTTTTGCCTGCTCTTACCCTTCAAACCAGAGGGTGTACCAAGATCTAGTCTGTAAAGGATTTCCAAGGCCCCTCTCAACTTAGGCTTCACTTTCACATACACTTACACGGTAGTCTACTCTTGATTTGGGAACTGACTTGGGGAGTCCTGAAGAAAGCTTCCAAGCCCCCCCAAATCCCTTAAGTCTTCTGCACTATATGAAACTGCTTTTCTGCTCTTTCTTCTAATCACCTCCACCCCCCAGTCTTTTCTGCAGGAGGTCCATTCTAATCCTTTTGTGAATTTTTAAAAAGATTCCTTTGTCCCAAAGGAGGCCACACATGCAATCATGTTATTTGCGTTGATTGTTACAGGCTGGGTAAATACTCTTGTTGGCGGGCAGAAGGAAGGAGCTCGAGGTTTTATGTTTTTTATCATTAATGTGGACTTAACTGAAGAAGGATTATGTAAGTATTGACTTTTTTTGTCTTTGAATGAAAAATGACTTAGTATGATTTATTTTTTTAATTTCCTTACCTGTGATCTGTTTTATGTTTGTGAAGTTATAAACACTTCATCCATTGTACTTTTCATGTGCAATGTGCCCTTCGTTTCATGGATGATTTTCCCACCTTAACATCTGATCATTATGTTGCACTTGTCAAATGTGTACTTGGCTTTTCATTTGCTCATTTATTATCCCAGAGCCCATTCTATTACATATCCCAAAGCCTAGAGGGCCTTGTTTGTGGGACCCTAAAACCTGTCTCAGGGAGGTGAGAACTCCATTTCGTAGAGGGACCATCTTCTGCTTACTTTAGGAGCGAGCTCACTGCTTTAAAGGATTTGAGGACTGAATGGTTTTTAAGTGTGCCCCTTTTTTCCAGTACATGTTGAAGATATAATTTTGCACATGTTTCAATACATTCAGAAGTTACGTGCAGAAGGACCTCAAGAATGGGTTTTCCAAGAGTGCAAGGTACCTTTGTTTCACCAAAATTATTCTTAAGGAAAATTCTCAGAAAACATATATATGTGAATTAATTTAAATTTAAGGCCCAGTGAAACTTTTGAAGATTTTTTTTTTTTCCTAATCTAAGTAAAGGTTTGCAATGCATAGTAGCTTTAGTTAAGGCTTAGTTTGATTGGCTGCCTGGGGCACAATTAAAGGTGATGGCATCATATAACCTTTTTCAGGAAGGAAAAGGGAAGAAATCGGTTTGCTTTTCTGTCTCTCAGAAGAATGCCAGCAGTTTCTTGAGCTTGTATCGGCTTACTTTACTGTGTCTGAGGCCGCATGATCTCTCTTATTTTCAGATCTGGTAATAAAACTCTGTAGCAAACTTCAAAGAAGTAGTGAATTGTCTTATATATGATTATGGTGTTAAAAGTGATTTTACTGTATATATGGAAAAGCTTGGCTATCTTTCTCTTTTCCCCCTTTTCTTTTCCTTTTTAAATAAAAATTAATATATTTTATTGATTTTTTACAGAGAAGAAGGAAGGGGGACAGAGAGTTAGAAACATCGATGAGAGAGATCGATCAGCTGCCTCCTGCACGCCCCCTACTGGGGATGTGCCCGCAACCAGGGTACATGCCCTTGACCGGAATCGAACCTGGGACCCTTGAGTCCGCAGGCCGACGCTCTATCCACTGAGCCAAACCGGTTCGGCTTCTTTTCCTTTTTAAATAAAAATAAAACAAAAGGGATTTCTCTTCCAAAATTTTAAATGATTCTTTTTAAAGGGCTTTTAAAAATTTGCACTTTATATTTACCGTAAGGCTTATCAAAGTTCTGAAATATAATTTAGGATGAGAGACATCTTTTTTACCTAAGTAAAAGTTTCAAGGTATAATCTCTGTGAAATTTATGACAGTAGTTCTAATCTGGGTGCATTTCTCTGAATGGGTCAGTAAAATTATCATCTATGCAACTAACTGTTGGGTTTCACAAGGTTCTTCCCCACAGTTTTCCTAACTATTTTCATTCATGTTCTATACATTTCTAAAGCAAGCATAGTCATTTTTTCAGTAAGTGTAATGACGTTAAGTATAGAGTAGAAAATCTATAGTGCAAACCAAATACACACACAAAAAGCTATTTTAAAATAATAGTTGACTTGTCTCTAATTTGGTTAACTTTCCATTTTAGGACTTGAATGCTGTTGCTTTTAGGTTTAAAGATAAAGAGAGGCCACGGGGCTATACCTCTAAGATCGCAGGAATATTGCATGTAAGTTTGCTATTGTTTTGCTATATGTATTGGTGTGTAGACTATTTCAGTGACCCTGCATATATTACTTTCAATACTATACAAATTATAAAAATTGAAGTTGCAGTATGAAATTTTAGACTTTGTAGCAATCTCGCCAACTTTTATGTCAAAACATGCTTAAAATCTTAATTTTCATCATTCTAAAAAATTGTCATCTGTAATATTTTTCATTATGTAGGCATTTTACTTAATGGCTTTCAATATTTTTCAATTCTACAGTATGTCAACTGCTAATTATATGAAAACTATAGGTCATTTATTCACTTTTCTCCATCTCCATTGCTACTACCCTAGTCTGAGCTACCATCATTTCTTGCCTGGACTACCATTATAGTCTCTTATCTGGGTTCCTGGTTTCTTTCTTATTCTCACTGTAGTTTATTTTTCCAGCTTCAGTGATCTTTTGAAAACCAAATAGATTGTTTCACTCCTCTGTGTCAAGTTCTTCAGTGGTTTCTCATCAAGAGTTGGAATAAAATCCGCAATTTTACCTTAGCCTTCAAGGTGATCTGGCCCCAGCCTATCTCTCTGACCATACTGCATACCCTCCTCCCCCAACCTACCTTTCCCATTCCCATTCCACTCCAGTGATACTGTTTGCCTAATCTTCAGTCATTAAGTTCATTCTTCCATCTTACATTTGGTGTTTCCTCTACCTGGAACACTCTGATCTTTGCATGTCAATGTTGTTTTTTTTTTTTTAAATGAAGCTGTACTGATAATGTTTTAATTTTTGTCTTTTTTAAATATATTTTTATTGATTTCAGAGAAGGAAGAGGGAGAGAGAGACAGAAACAGAATGAGAGAGAATCATTGATTGGCTGCCTCCTGCACGCCCCCAACTGGGGATCGAGCCCACAACCCAGGCATGTACCTGGGCCAGGAATTGAACCATGACCTCCTGGTTTATAGGTTGACACTCAACCACTGAGCCACACCAGCCAGGCTGTCAGTGTTCTTCTTATCCTTTGGGTCTCCTCAGAGAGTCCTTATCTTGACCTCCCAATCATGCCCCTACCCTTGTATAATTTTTCTCATAGCACTTATAAATATAATGACAATATTTATTTATTATCTGCCTCCTTCCCAGTTACAATATAAGCTCCTTTCAGAACAGGGACATCATCTGTCTTGTCTACCCTGGTATCCACAGCAGTGTCTAGAACAGAGTAGGTGTTCATTAAATACTTGTTGAATTAATGGATCAATCAATCTGTGTCAGTATATTGGAAGTTGCTCTTACTGAAAAGCATCTTCTACCTTATTTTTCTTCACTAGCCAGAAATATAAGCCATTTCCCCCCCACAACAACTCTAAATGTTTGTCTGATTTCTTTAAAAAAAATTTGAGAGGAAATTTTGTTCATAAAAATGTATTTACTTTATACTAAGAATCCTGTAGATGTCAGCATTTAACCATCAAATTTTCTTCCTTAATAAATACTCAGTTTTTAGGCAGAAATACTACATTTTTCCCTGGAAAAACGTGATTTTGTTTCTATAATGTAAGTGTATTTGGGCATTAACTACAAAATCATACCACAATATGAAACTGCTTAAAGTGTGGTAGGAAAGAGAAAAGATCGAGACATTTTTCTAGTGGAGTAAAATTTAATGAAGGGGAAGCAGGGGGAATATAAAATAATGTATTTCCCGTGTTAGATATCTGATTGCTTCTTATTAAGTTAGTCTTGTACTTTGTTTGTTTTAAAGTATTATCCCCTAGAAGAAGTGCTCACAGCTGAATATTTACTGGAAGAATTTAGACCTGATTTAATAGAGATGGTTCTTGATAAACTCAGACCAGAAAATGTCCGGTGAGTCACTCTACAGATTTTACTGCTACATACTACATTTTCAGTAATGATCAGAATCTGAAAATATGAAATTGTGACTAAAATGCTTTAAAACATTTTGTTAAGCATGATTACAAAGTAGAGAGAATTGTGTAATGTACTAATATCTAACTTCAATAGTCAGTACATGGCCTGTCTTTTTATCTTTACCCTCTTCACTTATCCTCCCTTCACTCTAAATATTTTGAGACAGTATCTCTAAAACATGAAGATTCTATCATGAATAAAATATAATAATTGATCATCTTAACCTGGCTTTATCCTAACTCAAATGCCCAAGGTATCAGCTCACCTATCTGGTTTTATAAACAAATGAGGACACCTTCTTTTTTTTTTAAGTGGAAGTGAGGATTACAATCTCAGAATTCTTCTGACCAACCAGTGGTCAACCAGGAGATCAAAAGTTAGAAGAGCTCCTACAGTAACAGAGGTATTACTGTTAGAGGAGGGTCAGCCCTAAAGCGATTATGAGTTACCACATGATATTTCTGCCTTAAAATTGAATTTCAGCCCTAACCGGTTTGGCTCAGTGGATAGAGCGTCGGCCTGCAGACTGAAGGATCCCAGGTTCGATTCCGGTCAAGGGCATTTACCTTGGTTGCGGGCACATCCCCAGTAGGGGGTATGCAGGAGGCAGCTGATCTCTCTCATTGATGTTTCTAACTCTGTTCCTCTCCCTTCCTCTCTGTAAAAAATCAATAAACTCTATTTTTTTTAAAAAAATTGAATTTCACCTATATCTTTTTAAAGTCGATTGATTATTTGACAAATGCACCAACATAATTAAATTGGGAAAGGAGAGGCTTTTCAACAAATGGTGCTTTTCTATTATCCATCATCCATATGAAAACAGATGAAACTTGACCTTTATACCATTCACAACAATTAATTTGAAAGATTATAGACCTAGGTATAAAAGGTAACCTATAAAACTTCTAGAAGAAAACAAAGGAAAATATATTTAAAACCTTGAAATAGGCAATGATTTTTTTAGAACATAAGCAGAAATTATTAAAAAACATTGATAAACTAGACTTTATAGAGATAAAAACTTCTGTTCATAGGGTGATTTATGCATTTACTGACATGATTAAAATATAGTGAAGAAAAATACTCAGAACACGTACAAAATCATTTAAGGCAAGTAAAGCAGTTTAAATATATGTTTTCCTCGCTGCAGCTACAAATTCTTTAAAAAATTAACCTAAGTCCTGCTGAATTTTATTATAGACCTTCTAAGAACAGAACCTATCAGCATAAGGAGAAAGAGCTTTAAACTTAATAATGGAACTTACCAGACAATTGTTAAGGTTCCTTTTTAAAAAAAATTGATTTCAGAGAAGAAGGGAGAGGGAGAAAGAGATAGAAGCACCAATGATGGGAGAAAACCATTCGTTCATCAGCTGCCTTCTGCACGCCCCACACTGGGGGTTGAGCCCATAACCAGGAATCGAACTGTGGCCTCCTGGTTCATAGGTTGATGCTCAATCACTGAGCCATGCCAGCCAGACTAGCGGGGAGCTTTGACTGCAAGTACTGGGCTTTCAGCTCTGTGGCCAACATTCAGAGGCTAGAACCAAACTCTGGGAGGTCAGGTGAGAACAAGCAGGAAGAGACATCAATCTAGTTATTTGAATTGGGACATAAGGGAGAAGTAGACCCAATAACTGACTTCATGGCAAGCCATCCAAGCTATTGGCCTAGAACAGTGATGGCGAACCTTTTGAGCTCGGCGTGTCAGCATTTTGAAAAACCCTAACTTAACTCTGGTGCCGTGTCACATATAGAAATTTTTTGATATTTACAACCATAGTAAAACAAAGACTTATATTTTTGATATTTATTTTATATATTTAAATGCCATTTAACAAAGAAAAATCAACCAAAAAAATGAGTTGGTGTGTCACCTCTGACACGCGTGTCATAGGTTCGCCATCACTGGCCTAGAACTCCTATATCCATAAGATTTAGAGTAGGATTGGTCCCATCATAGGGTTGAGTTTGCAGGTAGAAGCATAATGATCCCAACTTTGATAATTAAAAGGTAGCAGGGTCAGAAATGCCCTGATAATCCTCCACAGGACCAGAAGCTCCATTGATATGGAGTTTCTTTTGCTGCTCTCCTTGTAATCTTTTGTTCACTTACCTCTTGACATTTTACCTCTAACTTCCCTTCCTGAACTCCCCCCCTCCCCCCCTTCTGACTTCTAGGCTGTTTTTGCTATCTCATCAAAGAAAGCTTTTATTTGTTTGTTTGTTTGTTTATTATTTTTAAGATCCTCTCTCTAGGATATTTTTCCATTGATCTTTAGAGAGAGGGAAAGACAGAGAGAAATATCAATGTGAGAGAAACACATCGATTAGTTGCCTCCAAGTTGGGGAGGAGCCTGCAACCGAGGTATGTGCCCTTGACCGGAATTCAACCCAGGACCCTTAGGTCCGCAGGCCAATGCTCTATCCATTAAGCCAAACCGGCTAGGGCAGTGGTTCTCAACTTTCCTAATGCCGCGACCCTTAATACAGTTCCTCATGTTGTGGTGACCCCCAATTTCATTGTTACAAATTGAACATAATTAAAGCATAGTGATTAATCACAAAAACAATATGTAATTATATATGTGTTTTCCGATGGTCTTAGGCGACCCCTGTGAAAGGGTCGTTCGACCCCCAAAGGGGTCGCGACCCACAGGTTGAGAACCGCTGGGCTAGGGCCAAAGAAAGCTTTTAGTAAGCCAGAAGATAGTTGCTTTTTGGTCTTGTCCCCTGTTCCCTTAGTAGCAGGAAGGCTAATGTATATGCAGTAGACATATTGGATGGTCGTCTCTGGCCGAGAAAAAAAAAAACATAGCACAAATTTAGCAAGTAATAATAAAAGAGGATTTTTGGATTTTGGGATCTTTGGATCTCTGGATGAGCCAATAGGTTTAGTTAGCCCTTTTTGTTAACTCCAGGCCTGAGCTGTTCCTGGGAAGAAGTAATTTGTTTTGCTTTTTTAAGGACTATTTTTCAGCTGACCTTGTTTCATTTTTTTCCTAGCCCCTGCTCTTTTGTTGTTGTTGTTGTTGACAGTATTACAGATATGTTCCCCTCCCCCCCAAGCCACTACTCTTTTAAAGTTTTAGTCAATAGCATACCCACAAAAACCTTTCCAGCAAATACTTTTTCCATTAAAAATTATGGGCTATAACCAAAGGATACAGACACTGTGATCAGAAACTTCTGTCCTCTATACATTGCCTATTTCAGCAAAGCAAGCCTTACTGGATTTTCTGGGACTTGAAGGCCCAATACATTCTTGGATATTATTTACATTTTCATGAGTCAAGTTCTATAAGTTTATGTATACAACTTGAGTTTATATGTTTTTTCCTCTTTGTTTTTTCTATCTATCTCTAGGGTTGCTATAGTTTCCAAATCTTTTGAAGGAAAAACCGATCGCACAGAAGAATGGTATGGAACCCACTACAAACAAGAAGCTATACCAGATGAAGTCATTAAGGTATGGCTAACTCATCTGTGAATAAGTCTGATGTGTGAGGGACACAGAGGAACAAGAGCTCCCCAGATCACCCAACTCACAGCCCAGGTTGTGGAGAGTGATGGCCCAGTGCTGTCTGTACCACCCTGAGAGGAGTAAGCACAGAGATGGAGGGCTGCATCTTAGATTTTGCTTGAAGAAATTGCACTGTGGCCCCCTCATGCAGTCAAAGATCATTGGAGTCCAAAGTACACAGAAAAGCAAACATACCAAGACATGCAGAGTGAGATAGGAGTAGGGAGCTTGGAAGACAGATGCAAGGGCTCCAGAGAGCTTGCTCCTGCGGGGAACACAGGCAGGAGCAGTCTCTGGCGTCATCCTGTCTTCACTTGACAGGTGCTGCATTTTTTTAAAAATATATTTTATTGCCGAAACCGGTTTGGCTCAGTGGATGGAGCGTCGGCCTGCGGACTGAAGGGTCCCGGGTTCGATTCCGGTCGGGGGCACGTGCCTGGGTTGCGGGCACATCCACAGTGGGAGATGTGCAGGAGGCAGCTGATCGATGTTTCTCTCTCATCGATGTTTCTAACTCTCTATCTCTCTCCCTTCCTCTCTGTAAAAAATCAATAAAATATATATATATTTTTATATATATATTTTAATAAAAGATATATATATTTTTATATATATATTTTTATATAATATATCGATGTTTCTAACTCTATCTCTCTCCCTTCCTCTCTGTAAAAAATCAATAAAATATATTTAAAAATATATATATATATATATTTTATTGATTTTTTACAGAGAGGAAGGGAGAGGGATAGAAAGTTAGAAACATCGATGAGAGAGAAACATCGATCAGCTGCCTCCTACACACCTCCCACTGGGGATGTGCCTGCAACCAATGTACATGCCCTTGACCGGAATCAAACTTGGGACCCTTCAGTCCGCAGGCGGACGCTCTATCCACTGAGCCAAACCAGTTAGGGCAGGTGCTGCATTTTATGCTTCATAGTGCATCATTGCTCTTCGTGTCAGCAGAGGGGAATTAAAATGGGTTTTGAAACATGTATGTTTAGGTAGTACGTTACCCCATTCATCAGTAGTCAAGATTCTTTTGTGAGGCCCATCTCCTTCTCTAATACTTTTTCTTTTTTAGTTCTCATTGGCTGTGTAGCTTTGAGATTGTGTCCTTTATTCATGGGAAGACATCAGATAGCCTTGCTCTGATTAGATTCCAGTTAAACTCAGGTATTGGACATTTCTTAAATGTACCAGTGTAATGACGATACAGAAAAAAGAGAAATAGTTTAAGAAAGAAAATGGTTACAGGTAACTTCTGACATATTCACAGCACAGAAGGAGGTCACCGGAGCCCCATCTCGCTAAATTGTGAGGAAAGCAGATATCCTTTGAAATAGTGCTGGGTCTGAACTATCCTAAAACAAGAGAGAACCCCTCTTCACCGAATTCTGACCATGACAATCTGCCCTGCATGGGAATTTTTAAAAAACATACAAATTTTAGTGGTAAAATTGCTTGCTAAGTGTTTACAAGTTCCTATCATTCAGCCCTCTGGAGACTTAAGTTGCTACTTATAAATAATACAGCCAGCATCTTCACTATTCCAGTGCCAAAAGACACAAATGCAGGGACCAAAATAGAATTGCAAAAGCGGCAAGGCTGTGCTACATCATCTGGAGACAAAGTTGTCGAACCCAAATTATTGGCAGGTGGTTTGCCTTTTTAAATATGAAAAGTCTTATAAATTAGAGTTCAGCAATCAGTGACCTGTGATCTGTCCCACTTAGCTTTTGGCCCTAGCTCATGTAACAGATCCAAGCTACAGGTTGTGTCAGCCCTGTCCCACAACAATCCAGACTTAAGTCTCAACTGTGTCCTTAACCTTGAGCTTGAATTACTGCTTCACTTCAAAGTTCACTTGGTCCTCTGGGAGAGGTGTGGGCCTGGTATTAAGAGGGACTGAAGTGAACAAGCCCGGCCCGTTTAGCCTTAGCTTTCAGGCTATACATGCAAGTAGCTTAGTGTAGCTCAAACTTTAACTCTTATATTAGTAGCCTGTTACCTAGCAGTTGGAAATACGCTGTACAGATTATTTTTCATTCTTTAAAGAGCTGAAACAAACGTGGTCTTTATGTGGACCAATTAGCCCAGGGGTGGGGAACGTCCAGCCCAAGGGCTGTATGAGGCCCGTGAAATCATTCAGTCTGGCCCTGCCAAGGCATTAGGAGTGAGCTAATTAAATGTTTGGCCAATGTAGCAGGCTAATTTTTAAGTTGATAATTTTGTATGGCTTGAGAATGACATTATAAATATCCAAATGGCCTTTGGCAGAAAAAAGGTTCCCCACCCCTGAATTAACCTCTCAGTGTTCCTCGGTCTCAGATTATTCCTTACCCTTATTTGGTCATTTTGGAAATGTGTAAAGAGGAAAGATAAATAAGTATAAAACCTTGATTAACCCTAACCAGTTTGGCTCAGTGGATACCCTAACCAAGGTTTGGCTCAGTGGATAGAGCATTGGCCTGCGGACTGAAGGGTCCCAGGTTCGATTCTGGTCAAGGGCATGTACCTTGGTTGCAGGCACATCCCCAATAGGGGGTGTGCAGGAGGCAGCTAATCGATGTTTCTCTCTCATCGATGTTTCTAGCTCTCTATCTCTCTCCCTTCCTCTCTGTAAAAAATCAATAAAATATATTTAAAACAAAAACAAAAAAAACATTGATTAGTACCAGCAAATCCAACTCAAATTTCATAAAAAGTCATCAGTAGATCTTGGGAGTAGCCTCTTTATGATGGAAAAGAATGCTGTCTGACATTTATTCCCTTAATATTTGCCTGGATATTAATAAGCAGAATGACTGTTTTAAATGCTTGTGTCTTTCATTATTCATCCAGAAATGGCAAAATGCTGACTTGAATGGGAAATTTAAACTTCCAACGAAGAATGAATTTATTCCTACGAATTTTGAGATTTTATCATTAGAAAAAGAAGCAACACCATACCCTTCTCTTATTAAGGTAACATGTTTGACTCAATGATTTTAAATTCAGGGGACAGACCTGTTCCATAGGAGGGCCTAGAGAGATGATTTCTTGCATTTGGTACTGTGTTGATTTTGAGGGCTTACATCCAAAGAGGTGACAGAAAAGTTACAGAGAGAATAATACAAGAAACATAAAAGGCCAGAAATGTTAAAGCAAACAAACAAAACTAAATAACATCGAGTCTGGAGAATTGTCATCTTTACAGAAAAAAAAAAGTGGTAAGTCTGGACTTAACCACAGGCTATTGAAAGATAGTGGCTTCTTTTTCAAAATCACTGAAGATCCAACGAGGAAGTAGGTTTACCTGCATCATGAAAGGTAGAGGCCAGGAAGAATCTCTAAGCCTGGAAGAGAGCGGATCCTGCCTTTGAAAGCAGCTCTCTTTCTGACTGAGTGGTGTATGAAGTTCATGGAGCCAAGTGGGAAGGGTGTTTGAGCCGTGGGTTTTCTTTTTGTTTTCAGAATGTTCATGTTAATAATTCACACCTTGGGTAAAAATTGTATAGAAAAAGGATCAAATTATTACAGCATATTCTCTTTTCTAAACTGTAAAACTAACTTTTTCTAAACTCACCACCCTAGATATAAATCTTCCTTTTACTTCTCTCTTTTTATTTTCTTAAAATGACCTAACATTCTATTAACTCAGCGATATAAGAATCAGTGTTTAGGAATATGAAATTTAATTTAGCTGAAGCAATTACATTATTGTTAAGACAACCATTTTTCTTTTAAAATGACATTTTAATGAGTTATAGGTTAGGTTATTGAAAGGCAAAACCTATTTACCTCTCAAGTTTTGTTTTTTTTAATAGGCCTTTTCAGAGCAAACCAAGGAGAACATTAAACCATTTATATCTCTTGTCAGAGTTTCAAGTGAACATCTAAGGCTATTTTTAATATAGCATGAATGAAGTAGACAGTCAAAATAGTGGCTTATTTGTTCATCCCTGGTCGTGTTATTCATTGCTGGATAACAAATTACTCCAAAGTTTATCAGCTTAAAATCACAAATACTTAAATTATGTCTCGCAGTTTCTGGGGGTCAGGAATCTGAAAGTGGCTTAACTGGGTAGTTCTGGCTCCGGGTCTCTCACTAGGTCATAGTCAAGCTGTTGTCTGGGGTTTCAGCCACCTGAAGACTCAGCTGGAGCTGCAGGATTCAACCAGAGCTGAGGTTCAGTGGGTTTTGGCAGATCTTCATTCTTCACCACATGGGCGTCTCCATAAAGTTGCTTGATACAGCACCTGGTTTCCCCCAAAGTGAGCGATCCAAGAGGGAAAGTGAGTGATCAGAATTCTGTTGTATTCTGTTGGTCAGACTGACAACTCTGGTTCTCAGTAGGCAGGGGTCCGTTGGCCCACCTTGGAGGCTGGCTGCCCCACACTCCTCAGGACTCCTTCTGTCTCCCAGGGTCCGGAAAGACAGGGACAGGGCAGTAATTATTGGCTTCTCCAATCTGACTCTTCCTCTGCTGTGTCCTCATCTTGTTAAACCAGGGAGATAAAAGGGTGATTTCTCTCTGTTGCTGGAATTGCCAGTCCTCTCTCTTCACTTCCCTCCTGCTGACCCTCTGAGTACACTTCAAGGCCAGGCGACAGCAGCCTCTGCAGAACAGAACTCTCAACTATTATTGCCTTTGTCCTCCTTTCTTGAAGGGTGATTTGATTGAACATTTTTGCCAAATGTGCCCATATTTCCATAACAAATTTTTTTTTCTCCATCACAGGATACAGCTATGAGCAAACTCTGGTTCAAACAAGATGATAAGTTTTTCTTGCCGAAGGCTTGTCTCAACTTTGAATTTTTCAGGTATGTAAGATGAATCTAGCTATAAAACTTCTTCTAAAAAATCAACAATTACTTTCTAAAAGTTTTTTTTTTTTTTGGTTCCTTGACGACCCGTGTCTAAAAATAAAAGGAATTAGGGTTACTTAGCCTAGACAAGAGAAGGCTGCTGTGGCACAGTGGAAGAGCCAAGGTTGTTAACTCTTCCTTTCCATTGATGAATACACCCTTTAACGGAAATGATCTGTGTTAGTTATTAGCAGGACCTTCCTAACCTTTAGGACTTCGGAATCTGGGGAGACTTATAGACTCACCCAGAAGTTTCATTAAAGAAAGATTAAATAATTTGGGGTGGATTTGGTTTTGTATTCCTGGAACTTTCCCAGAAGAAGAGATAATAGTTACTAAATGATCTGGCGTCTCATCCAGCCCATTAATTGTCTGGAACCCTCAGATATTGCTTTCTCTATTCCTGGCTTGGTTAGAAGCATACCTTGGAGGTATTGCATTGCGGGTTGGGTTCCAGACCATCACAATAAAACAAGTATCATAATAGAAGAAGTTGTAGTCTTTTTGCTGGTGGAGGAGTATCTTACCTTTTTGTAAAAAACTCAACATCTGTGAAGCGCAATAAAAATGATGTATGCCTGTACTTTCCCATTTGGCTTCAGAATACCTTTTGAGAGACCATTTGATATTTTTTTGCATATTCTAAACTACGCAGCAATTTTTAGAATTAAAAATGTCTGCTTCCTATCAGTCCTCTGTGTTCTGGTCTCCCTAGAAGTAAGCACAGTTAGGTTTCTTGTACATTCTGGTAGGAATTTTCTGTGTGTATATATCTTTTTAATCTTTTCAGAAATAAGATTATATTATGCATACTTAGTTATAGGTTTTAAAACTATGATCCATATTTAAGCATATATCATCTGATTACAAAATAATGTTTTTCAAATTGAGAAATGAATCAGAATTTAAGCATTTCAGTTGAATCATGTTCTCTCTTTTTTTTTTGTATTTTATTTTTATCATGTTCTCTTTTAAAAGTTAGTTTAGTACCCTCTCCAGTTGACCAACACAGCTGCTATAGACACAGCCTTGAGGACACTTGCTGGAGTGGCATTCTGAGCTTGGCCATAGGGCTTTGAGCTCCTAGACTTGGCTTTTTCTAGCTTTTCACTTCCACCTAAGAAAGGTGCATAGGTGCCTAGGGAGCTGAACCCTTTCATGGACTCTCTTTTATTTTGATGACTTGGCTTTTGTGAATTGTGCCTTAAGTTTCTGAGCTGCTGTTTGCCTGAAATTGGTCATGAATAACACTTTAAAAAATTCAGTGACACAGTATTTACTTAGATTTTCCAGATGGAGGATGTTTGTCGAACTGGAGTTTTACCTTTGATTTTAATTCTCTAAGTGACTAAGCGTTGTGCCCCTGTTTTTGCTTCATTATCAGGTTTTGATAAAAGTGTTGGCTTTGCTATCAGTGCATTGGTGATATTTAGTGTGCTGGAGAGAAAGTGAAACTTTCAATTTGTTGCCAAATAAGCCAGGCGGGCACCTGCCTCAGGTCCTTTGCACTAGCTGTTTTCTCAGCCTGAAAGTTCTCCACTTTACCCAGATATGCCCAGGGCTTGCTCCTTTCCTTGCTTCAGGTCTGGACCAAGATGGCACCTTATAACCATCTTAGCAATCTTCTTGTCCCACCTCCACCATCCGTCACTCCTGTTCCCCTCCCCCTGTTTAATTTTCCTCCATAGCACCATCACCACCTGATGTGTATCATATTTAAATTTATTATATGTCTCCTTCAACTGGACTGTGAACTCTGAGGTCAGGGACTTTGCCTGATTTTTTCCTTCTTTCTTCCCAGTAGCTAGAGAAGAGCCTAGCATTATAGTAAGCATGTAATAAATGTGTTCAATGAAGGAATCTGTTACTTCTCTTAAAGGTAAGCAGTGTCATATAGTCAAATGCATAAGTCATTTGACTTAAATTTGAATCCTAACTCTGCTGCTTACCAGCCCAGATGACATGAAGAAAATTATGTTTCTTAATTGGGAAACGAAGTTTTAAAATAGGTGATCTTACATGCTCTATCATTATTTCTTTTGTTGCTCTTACTTATTTATATATTTTTCTATTTTAGTTTTTTTCTTCTAGTTCTGGCTGCAGTTATATGGTAGAACTCATTAATTATTTTACTCTAGCTTTTTTGGTTTGTGGGAAACTCAGAGATAAGCGAACATTTTCACAGATCTCAATTTTTCTCTCTTTTTTTAAAGAAGATGTTTTTATTGATTTTAAAGGGAGAGGGGGAGAGAGAAAAACATTGATCTGTTGCCACCTGCATGCCCCCTACTAGGGATTAAGCCCCAAACCCTGGGCATATGCCCTGACTGGGAATTGAACTGTGACCTCTTGGTGCATGGGATGACACTCAATCCACTGAGCCACGCCAGTCGGAGCATAGTTTTTCTCTTTTAAGTTTGTATAATTGTACACAAACTTCTCAATCTTACAGTCCTCTCCACCAAGGTATGGCTTGCTTTTAGAAGGAGAAAGGAACATGCCAGTGCTGAATCGGATCTTTCAACCATACCTCCTATTAGCCAGAGCGTAGTTTTTGGCTGGTTCAGCTCCTTCTAACTTGTCAGTTCTGTCACACCATCTGGAGTAAGCAGTTCCTCTCCCTCTTCGCCTCCACCAGCACACATGGCATGTTTCATACTTCTTTTTTAGACTTTATGTTTTTCCTCATGAGAAGAAGAGACAGACTCAAGAGTTCAAACCCTGTCTTCAGGAAAGTATATGAATTGGTATTCAGTTTCTTGATCCATCTCGAAAGGCCACATGTCACATTGGGAAGTAATAAATCAGCTATTTTACTGTCAACATTTTCTTCCAGCCCATTTGCTTATGTGGACCCCTTGCACTGTAACATGGCCTATTTGTACCTTGAGCTCCTCAAAGACTCACTCAACGAGTATGCATATGCAGCAGAGCTAGCAGGCTTGAGCTATGACCTCCAAAATACCATCTATGGGATGTATGTAAGTACCCACGTCTTAGAGCCTTCCACTCATCAACATTTTTTTTGCATTGATTTGATGGAAGCATTTTTGATTGAGGGTATGAGTTTAATTTCTTTTTTAATCTTTATGGCTAATCATATTTTCTCATTTAATTTTTAAGTTAGCTCTTATTTTAAGTATTCAGCAATTTACCATTCATATTATGCCAATTTTCCTTGATTTCTTTTTTTTCTTTTAACATCTTTCATCAGATTGTCATATTTTTCTCCTCAAACAAAATTGGACCCTGATTTAGGTTTAGATCTTACCCATTCTATATCTGAAGTCTTGGTCTTTGACAACAGAGAATGACGTCTTGCTGCCATTGTAAAACATAAGGTTGGCCTGTACTATTTCCCTAGCCATTCAGATCATGAGGCTGCATATCCATACTCTTCGGTCATGTTTCTTCATTACCATGTCACTGCTTGAGGTATCAAAGCATTTCTTTTGTTTTTCTTTTTGTTAGTCGCTACATTTATGCTGATCCTCTCCATTGCAACATGACATACCTGTTTATCAGGTTATTGAAGGATGATTTAAAAGAGTATACATATGCAGCACGCCTCTCAGGTTTGAGCTATGGCATTGCATCAGGAATGAATGCAATACTTGTAAGTAAAATGAAAACCAAAGAAAAGGCACCACAGCATTTAAGCATTGTGTTGAGCGTGAGAAAACTATTAACTTCCGCATTTTTAAACAAGAAGATTGATGGTTTTTTTCTTGCACCCTTTTAATGATTGAAGAACTCAGATTAGTATTAGCTACACTAATGAATGATTTAGTAGAGTTTAGTGCATCTTGTGAACATGTATATGTGCTACATTCACTTGCACGTTCCTCTGCTTCAAATTCTTAACATATTAACTCTGAAAGCATGTTGTTCTTTTCATGTGTTTGAGTATATTAACATCTCTAAGTGCAAGATGTCCATAGCTATTGTTGTGGTGCTTGAATTTTATTTATATATAAGCATCCTTTATTTCTGCTGACAATAGTAAAAATCCCTGTGTTTAGATACTTGTGGCATTTTCATTTCACTTTTTTGTAGCATGCTTCATTAACTATTTTTAAGTGTGTTTCAAAATAATCATTGTTAAATGAACTCTAAGAAATAACTAGATCCTTTCTTGACACTGTGATATATTTCCAAACTTATATCTCATTTC
Source organism: Myotis lucifugus (assembly GCF_000147115.1). Taxonomy (NCBI): domain Eukaryota; kingdom Metazoa; phylum Chordata; class Mammalia; order Chiroptera; family Vespertilionidae; genus Myotis; species Myotis lucifugus. The sequence goes on from NW_005871114.1 coordinate 4,934,202, forward strand.
CAAATTAACATCCCTTTATGGCACACATTCATCTTCACTTTTCTTGAAAATATATGTTTTAATAACAACTAAAATGAGAGCATGTGCTGTGTACTTCTCTTTATAAATTCTTATACAAAAGATTTTAGGGTTTTAAATTTTTGTTTATTTTGCAGCAACTTTTTTTCTTCACACAAGTAAATTTTCTGGTAGCTTTTGTTTAATGTATAAGAATGTATACAATGTAACCATTCTCAGAGTCCAGGGAAATTTGAAGGTCAGAGATCAAAATAAACTCCAAATAGAAAAGTAATAATCCATTGTTTACTTTTCACTATTGAGTTTTAGTAGCACATTACCATTCATATAAAAAATTTGTTGTTTGTGACAAAATGGGCTTTCGGCTAATTGTCAGTCTAGTTCCCACAGCATGTGATGTGCTTTCCATGGCCACAAACCTTCACTTCTGCTGAGGTTCTTGTCTATCATTTTTCATAAGGTAGATAACCTCTACTGCAGTAGGTGCCACCTTGTGCAAATATAATAGGAAATATGATAATAGGCATCCCTCACTTTTCAAAATGTTATGCTTAAATTGTCCCAAGGCAAAAATCCAGTGTATCCTCACTACACATCTGTTTTGCCATTAGCTTTTGACAGATCAGCAGAACTCATCCAGCAAGCAAGTGGTGAGACATATGAGAAAAGTGCCAAAATGCCACAAATAAAAAATTGGGAACTGCCTGATTTCTCCAGATAGGTTTTTTAAAATATTTAAATATAAACAAGATGGGGACAGATCCAGTAGTTTGTAGATAATACTCCCCTATGATTTTTCTTACCACACCTGTAAAAACCTTAAGCCAACCATTCCTTAGAAATTTTTTGAAGATTAAACTTGAAATACACTCTATAATTAATTTAGACTTTATGAGAACTTGAATTTTGATGATATGGTGTGTGCTGCCACAGTTGGGCATCAGATGAGTTTTCCTACTGTTGGTTTTGTCTAAGAAAAGCAAAATCATGCTTTTAGTTATTAGTAAATACCAATAATTAATGTTATCTTCCTAAGTGTTAAACTATATTTATGGGAAGTTAAATTAATTGAGTTTTTTGTTTCACTTTTATGTTAAAGTACTTGGTTTGGAGATTTCCTGAATGTTTACAAATCAAGCTTAAGATATTTTATGATATTTTTAGACTTTTAAAACCCTGAACTCTTTCTCTAGCTCTCGGTGAAAGGTTACAATGATAAGCAGCCAATTTTGCTAAAGAAGATTATTGAGAAAATGGCTACCTTTGAGATTGATGAAAAAAGATTTGAAATTATCAAAGAGGCAGTAAGTTTTCTGAACTTATTTTTATAATTCATTGTTTTTTTTGCCCATGAAGTGATTTTTAAAGTACTTATAAAATTAATGAACCCATGTATTCTTTCACTAGTATATGCGATCTCTTAACAATTTCCGAGCTGAACAGCCTCACCAGCACGCCATGTACTACCTCCGCCTCCTGATGACCGAGGTGGCCTGGACAAAAGATGAATTAAAAGAAGCCCTGGATGGTGAGACTCTGTTTCTACTTATAGCATAATACTTTCTTCATTTTTTCCTAAAATAATTTTATTGTATCCTGACATCTAGTGTTTATGCTTTCTAATAACTTAGAGTGCTCTTAAACCCAGATTTGCATACGTTTTTATGAAAACAGTGGTGACCGTTGAAGTGGCTTTGGTATTCAGGCAGTTTACCCACATTTGCTATTTTCAACCTGGACCAACAGCAGTTAATTAGAACTGTTCATAGATTTCTGCAGATGACAAGATATTTTGACCAAAGCACTTACCTTATTAATGCTGTTTTCAGAAAAGGAGAAAAGGGCTACTAGGTTTGAAAGTCTTACCCTGTAGGGAGTACTCAGGCATCTGTCGATCAGTTTAGTTCAGTTAAAAACTAGGAACTGTAGAAAGACTGAAGGGTCATCTTTTTTTTTTTCTAAAATTTTAACCCTTTGCACTCCGCTGTCCCCTCTCAGGGGACATTGCAGTTTATTAGTGATTACAGGGAATTGAGTTATTTCAACGCAACTTTTTGAGACATGCATGTTTCCCTGAAGTTTTATCTTGAAATGGCACAAGAAATTAAATCAAAATATCGTAAAATTACTAAGATATATACAAGAAATGTCAGCGGGTTTTGTGTCGGATTAAACAATAAACTACATATTCCCGATGTGGGACAAAGAAAACGGGACTGCATTGTGTGTTCTAACAGGAAAACACCTGGTGGCAGGCGTCAAACCACTTATTACTGTCAAACATGCACTAATCAGCCTGCAATGCATATTGGGGAGTGTTACAAAACTTATCATACTGTACAAAATTATAAACAATAAAATATTGTTTTTTTTGCAAATATACATTCCTCGATGTCACCCAATTCATATAAGTCCAATATCATTATAATACGTTACTTGGTTCCAAAATTATACTAAATAATACGAGGGTCTGTAAATGCACGTTTCCGCCGCAAAGTAGCGTCGAGTAGCTGGTAGCCAATGTCCAGAATGGTTCGGAGTGCAAAGGGTTAATTCTAGTTTTCATAGGTTTGCTTGAAAGTTGTAAATTCTTTGAGGGCAGTAATTATGCCTGCCTTTTATCCTCGTTATTTAGTATCTCATCTAATGTTATATGCTCTATGTGTGTCTAATGAATGCTTAATGAATGAAATGAAATTACTTTTAGGGGTCCTTCATTGAAAAGAATGAAGACTGACATCACCCTTTATTATTTTTATCTTTTTCATTTCTTGGTGTTACTTTACCAATTAATCTTTCTTCCTACATGCTCAGCCATAAGGAAAAAGGATGCTATTGAATTTTTAATGATCTTTTATATTAAGTCCTTCTTATGTAACACTGTGCTTTAAATGTCTTCAGTGACAAATTAAGAGCACGGAGTATTGAAAAATCATTATTTTATTGGTTGTCTCAGGCATTGGTAGGTGTATATAGATTATAAAATTCATTAACTAGAACAGATACATTATTTTTTAAAAAATATATTTTATTGATTTCCAAGAGGAAGGGAGAGGGAGAAAGAGACAGAAACATCAATGATGAGAGAGTATCATTGATCAGCTGTCTCCTGCATGCCCCACACTGTGATCAAGCCCACAACCCAGGCATGTGCCCTGACCTGGTTCATAAGTCGACGCTCAAGCACTGAGCCACACCGGCTGGGTAGATACATTATTTTTATATTTATATATTTTTTATTGTTGAAACAGGTACATTTTTAATCTGGATAGTTAATATGCCTTTTTCCCCCCCAAAAAATAGTTACATCCAGTTAATAGCAAGAATTTTGCCTTTTTAAAAAACAACCACCAGCCCTAGCCGGTTTGGCTTAGTAGATAGAGTCCAGCCTGCAAACTGAAGGGTCCCAGGTTCGATTCCAGTTGGGGGCACATACCTGGGTTGTGGGGAGTGTGCAGGGGTCAGCTGATAGGTGATTCTCTCTCATCATTGATGTTTCTGTCTCCCTCTCCCTTCCTCTGTGAAATCAATAAAAATATGATAAAAAAACAAAACAATGAGATCCTTTAAAACAACAACAATAACCACATAATTGATTTTAAATACATTTTTCAAGAAACTGAACCTGCATTCAGAATGATCAAAAAGCAGAAGTTTTTTAGTTTCTGGGTCAGATGTTATGTGAATCTTAAGCAGAATAAGCTCTTACGTACTAGTATCTCATAAGCATGTGAAACCTTCCTAAATTATATTTTATAAAGAGAAAGTCAGCACTTTTTTAGTTGAAATTCTTTAATGAGCAACCATTCTGTTCTGATTATACACACACACACACACACACACAATAATCCAGTAATGCCAATGTGGCTTAGTCTGGAGACAGCTCATGTGAGAGTGTGAGAGGCTGGCTCCCTCTGACTCTTAAGTCAGTCAGCTATTCAGGTGATGGGATAGCAAGAACCTGAGTTCATTGTGGTCCAACAGTATTTACCGACTACCTGCGATGCACCAGGTCCTGGACTCCAGTTGCTTGAGATTAAAAATAAAAAGATCATTTATATGGGGTTTCTTTGATTGGGGAGCTCCAGTCTAGTGGCAAAGCATGAATGTAAACAGATCATTTCAGTAGAGGCAAAGGAGTAGGCCTGCAGAGAGTGCTAAGGGAGTGAAGGGTCCTTCGGCAGTGCAATGGAGAAGGACAAGTGTGCACTTTGGAATTAGACCAAGGATCAGATGCCAGCTCTGCAACTTAATAACTTGATGATTTTGGTCAAGAAACGTATATTTTCTAAACTTCAATTTTCTCATATTTAAAATGGGGATAATAGCACACACTTTACAGTTTATAACATCTATAAGATGCCAGCCAATAGTAAGCACTTGTTAATTCCTTTTCCATGTCTCTCTTTAAATTTCAGTCACTAATTTTAGCATCCACTGTAGCAATTACTAATATGGTCCTAATGGAAAAGGAACAACTCTTACTTATTGAAGAACTAAGTCAGTACATGTAGAAGGAAAGTGGAGAGTAGAAAACTCACTATTAGAATGCCAAAATAATAATTGATGCAGGCAGTATACACCAATGGATGCTAAAATTAGTAGGTAAAAGTTTAGGAAAAACAGGATATTTGTATAGTTTCAAAGTATTTCCCCAAAATAAATTATTTATTAATTACAATGAGAAAAGTAAGCGTTGATGAGCAGATGGCTTTTCCTCGTTGCCTGTAGAGCCTACATGAGTTACTCAGTTACAACCAAAAGAATAAAATAGTGCACTCACAGCAGTGACATCTGGCAGACACCACCCCAACCAAGTGATCAGTGTTAACGTCACCAATACTACAGCGCACAACACTGTGAACCCCTGGCGTGGTGCTCTGAGAAAGGCATGGTACCTCTGTGGTATTCTTCCTAGTAAGACATAAGCTCAATTTAATCATGAGAAGACACTAGCCAAACCCAGATAAAGGTCATTCTATAAAATAACTGAACAATGCTCTTCATAAGTATTAAGATCATTAAAGACAAGGAAAGACCAAGGAACTGTCACAGGTGGGAGGAAATAAGGACACATGACAACTAAATGCGAGGTGGGGTTGCAGGTTACATCCTGGAACAGAAAAGAGAGATTAGTGGAAAAATGGAAATCCAAATAAAGTCTATATTTTAGTTAATAGTATTGTGCTAGTGTTATTTTCTTAGTTTTGACATTGTACCGTGGTTATGAAAACTGTTAACATTAGGAAAAACTGGGTGAAGGGCATACAGGAACTCTCTCTACTATTTTTGAATTCTGAACTCTTGTATAAGTCTCGAGTTGACTTTTTTTTTTAAAAACACCTCGTAAGTAGAGTCTGTATTTCTTACACCTTTACAGATGTCACCCTTCCTCGCCTTAAGGCCTTTATACCTCAGCTCCTGTCACGGCTGCACATTGAAGCCCTTCTCCATGGAAACATAACAAAGCAGGTGGGTGGTTAAAGTTTTAGCAATCTTTCATGAATCAGTGCAAGAGGTTCTTTACCCTCGTCTGTCTAAAGCTGTTCACCACCACAGTGTGATTATAATAGCACATCAGTGTTCACTCAACCCTCTCTGCTCTATGGAGGCATGGGGGAGCAGAATGATGGAAGATTATTGTTAACTGTGGACCCACTGTCATGGCTGTGCTCTGCTGTTGCCTGCCTTGTGCAATCACAGAAGGAAGTGGGGAAAATTATCCTCATTCTGTGTAGGACAGCAGGACTATGTAGAGCAGGAGTGGGGAACGTCTGGCCTGTGGGCTGCATAAGGCCCACAAAATCATTTGGTCTGGCTCTGCCAAGGCATAGGGATGAGTTAATTAAATGTTTGACCAAATATAGCAGGCTAATTTTTAAGTTGATAATTTTCTATGGTCCATGAAGGATGTTAGAAATATCCAAATAGCCGTTAGTAGAAAAAGGTTTCCCACCCCTGGTGTAATGACTAGGTGCACATGGTGTGGAACCAAACAGCCTGGATTCGAATCCTAACTGTGTCACATATTAGATATGCAGTCTTCTGAAAAGATCTTAACCTGTCTGTGCTCAGTTTTCCTATTTGTAAAATTATAGTTTTAGGATTAAATTAAATAGTAAAGGCCAAGTTTAGCACTCCAGAATTCCTATGGCAGTCTGTCTCAAGAGCCCACCCTCTCTACCACTCTGCTATATACTGTCTCCAAAACAGTACGCCCAGTGGCAGAGGCAGGGTTCTTAGCAAGGTCGGTTTTATTAAAAAATAAAACCTTATGCCCAGCTCCTTTGCTTTGCAGTAACCCCAGCTGTCATTCACTTGGGGTGACTAGCTTTCCATCACCAGTACCTCTCCAGCTTTAGCAATGCCTTTCCCAGCGTCAAGATGGTCTGGATCTCTGTTTCTCTTCACTACTACCATAGTGGCTATTGCAAATTGAAAAATTCAATTTTCACCCATTTGAGTAGGATCAAATGTATTTAAGATTTAAAAACCCATTTTTTATGGTAAAGTAAGCTGGTTTATTTCACAGGCATATTTTCATATTGCATGGGCTATCATTCAATATACTATATTTATTTTCACAGACAAGATATATTTGTGTTCTTGTAATTACTGAGACCTGTCTTTTCCACAGGCTGCATTAGGAATTATGCAGATGGTTGAGGACACTCTTATTGAACATGCTCATACAAAACCTCTCCTTCCAAGTCAGCTGGTTCGGTACAGAGAAGTTCAGCTCCCTGACAGTAAGTTGAAATGTTATAACTTTGGTGATGGATAACTTTGACATAATATTGTGGGTAATTACAGGTAGACCAAATTCATTTGGATGATAATGTGTTGTTTTATGGTAAAGAACTACAGGATCCTCTACTATTTATAGAGGTATGATTAATGATAGGTAATTATGTCACAAAATTCTCAGTAAGTGGACCAAAGAGATGAAATTGGAGGTAGGCCATTATTTTGAAGAGAATGATACTGGAATTGATGGGTAATTGAGTATAGAGGAGTTAGGAAGTAAACATATCACAAAGCTAAAGAAATGTTGATCATGAATCATGAAATAAAATTTATAAAAACTAGAATTATAATATCTAATGGGAAGTCCATAGGGGTCTTTGGCAGAAATAGTTTTAGGAAAGCTATAGGTCCAGATAACAACATGTATTATTTCATGGATATTTTATGAGGAATTTTAACATAACGGATAATAATTAATATATCAGAGTTCCAATGTCAAATTACTTTTGCATTAATAATGGTTTCTGTTGATATAAAAACTCATTAAGCATTATTTTCAATATTGTTCAAAATTGTCTAGTGGGGCATTATTAGACCAGGAATGAAAAGCATTGGTTTTTTTTTAGCCAGACTCGATTATTGGCTGTTCCCCAGGCATGTATGGTCTGTGTCTTTTTCCCCAGCTATTTTATCCTCCTGAAATGTTGCTTTCTCCCTCACCCACCCCTCCTTTTCCTCATAGACATATGTCTACACCCTATTCATCCTTCCAAACACATGTGATAAGCCCCCTAGCCCACCAAACTTTTTGTAAAGCTCCCAGCTAGAGTGATCACTTCCTCGACCTCCCAGCACAGGCTTCCTGAACCTTTCCTTATTGAAGCTGCTCAGCCTTGTCTTGCGTTGGGATTGAAGTGCATCTCCATGTCCTTTGTTAGCTTATACGTTTCTTAAGACCAGGGTCTGTGCCTGCCTCATTTGAGCAGCTACGAAAGCAGCTTGAACATAGTATCGCCTCAGGATGTCATGGTTGAATGTGCAAGGATACCTTCAGTACAGCTCTGCAGTTCTGCATGACCAGTCCTCACAGACCTGGTGATGGTTCATCTCAGACTAATGCTACCTTGTTCCTCAGTCACTGCAAAGTGATGCAGGCCTAGAAACAAAATTCAAAGGGAAACCTACCTTTCACACCTCTTTGTATTACACCTCCTGCCTTCTCTAGCTTCTCCTAGGACTATCTCTTTTGTCTCTCAAATGCCCTCACAGATTTCCCCATTCTCACAAATTACTCAGTTCATATCCCCTTCTCAAAATGCTAGGTGTTAGGAAACATTCTAATTTAGCCAGCTGGTCAGTAATGAATATCTTAAGTAGTCCTTCACTAACTCTCCATGGGACAGTACTAACAGTTTAAAAAGAAAAAATTCAGGCATTGTGAAGAAGGAGACATTGGGGGATGAGCATGAAAAGGCTGGCCGTGTGTGTGGGAAGGTGGATTACAGCCTGTGTTCTCCGTCCTCTTCTGATAAGAGGAAACTTAGTGCTGCCGGGATAAGTCTGACGGTTAGTCCGAGTGGGACCTGGTCAGGAAAGGGAAATAGGTGCAGTGCGAGTCCAGGCTGCTCTGCCGCCCTTTACTGCTGGTGCCTAATTGAGCTTCTAGAAGAGCGAGCAAGCCTGTCATTACTACTGTGTCTGAGAAATCTTACGTTTGTGAGTCATACAGTACTGCCTACTAAGCACTGTATATTTGCTTCTTCACATTTATTGCTCTTGAAATAAAGTTATCAGATCATAAAGCATAATTGTCTATTCATAATTTTGATGAAATGTTTGGTCAGTGTACCTGAGTTTTAGTCCTAGCTAAAGGACTTGGACATGTTGCCCCCTTCTCAGGGTCTCAGTTTTCTCCTCTTTAAAGTGAGATGTTAGGCATTGTACACATTGGTGTAAATCTGGAAAATGACCGTTAGTGTGGGTGTGAGTAAGCAGTATTGGGAATAGAAAGTTAAATAGAAACTCAAGATAATAAAGGCACAACTAGTAATTAACATTTTTTGTTATGGAAACATAGGTGTTATTTCTATTGAGGTTTTTACATGTATTAGCTAGTTCTAATTTACATTGTCCGTTTTATTAACTATGGATCTTAATTTAGCATTAATACTTAGTCATAAAATATTTAGTCTTTCATAAGTTCTTTGCTTTTTAAATTCAGTGCATGTTTAATGGGGGCCCACCACATACAAATCACTGTAATAGGATTCCCAGGGGTAAGTTGAATTTCACATTCTAATAAATTAATTGCAATTTGGAATTGCCAAAAAACACCCATCAAATTGAACAACTTTTCAAACAAAACACTAACCTTCCTGAGCCCTAAATAAGTATTTGAATGTGTTATTCTCTTCTAGAAGGGTGGTTTGTTTACCAGCAGAGGAATGAAGTTCACAATAACTGTGGCATCGAGATCTACTACCAGACAGACATGCAGAGCACCTCGGAGAACATGTTCCTGGAGCTCTTCTGTCAGATCATCTCCGAGCCCTGCTTCAACACCCTGCGCACCAAGGAGCAGCTGGGTGAGAGGCGTGGGGCGGCGGGTGTCCTAGACCTTGAGGAGCAACCGTTGTCCTCAGAAAAATTTGTGTTGCTTCAGGCGCGCTCTATTCAGAAAGACTTGTGAAACCTGTTTATGGAGGATCTACTTTTAAAAGATAAACAATTAATAGCTTATAGACACAAACGCAGTTCTTGAGATGACACTGTGTCTACATTACATACATGTCAATAAAGAGGACATGTGTGTGGAGGAGAGAGGATGCTAAGGGCAGGCTGTTACGGGTGGCAGGCCGGGAAGCAGGCCATCCAGGGAAGCTTAGGCTCACTAACTGGGTTCTCTGAGGGTGCAGGTTTTTTCTCTTACTCATGTTGGGACACATAGAAGTTACTCAGTAAGTGTTTGTTGAGGAAATGTTTCAGGCAGAGATTTAAGCACTATTTAAAGTCTTGGAGATCTTAGCAGGTTTGATTAAGGAGGGGAAAAAAGAAGCTCCAGTAATACCGGGAAGAACCAGTGAAGAAGGATTTGGGCAAGTCTCTCCAAGTACCAATCTGTTTTTCAACAACCATCATGGCAGATGCTAGACCATGGCCATAGCTGTTATGGCTGGACCTTCCCTTCAGGGAGCTCACAATCTAATCAGGAAGGCAGACCTGTAAAGGGATAATAAGAATTATAGTAGTGTGGTTTAAACTCTGAAGGCTGTACTGAAGAGCGTTTCAGAAGTGTGGTCCAGGGCCGAGCAGCTGAAGGAGGCACGCCATGGGTTTAGTTTAGAAAAGATGTTGAGGGGAGGTAGTAGTGCATGAGCGCAATCTCTAGAGATTTCCAGTCTGCATGGAGTCGGTCTAGGAGTGGGTTACCTAACAAAATTCAGTGGTAGAAGCAAGTTCACATCAGAAACTTGGATGTGGAAGGAAACAGTGCCAGGACAGTGGACAGGGATGGAAATAACTTTAACCTAGATTGAAGGGGATTAACTAGCAGATAACTAGGAGTTGTGGGATGTTGAGCTGAATGATCAATAGGGTTCTTTTTGTTTTATTTTTGTATTAAGAAAGAGTTATCGCTAACTTTTTGACTATTCTTTAGAGAGCTCTTCTGCTTTGTCCTGAAGATACTTTATTCATTTTTCTTCAGAGGTTAATAATATAAAACCCTAATGTGGATTTTATTTGCTCTGACAGCATAATTTTTGAAAGATTAAAAGTCTGAGTCTCAAATGCCAAGGTCGTGACTGGCTGGTGTTTATGTTTCAGGCTATATCGTCTTCAGTGGTCCACGTCGAGCCAACGGCATACAGGGCTTACGATTCATCATCCAGTCGGAAAAGCCTCCTCACTACCTAGAAAGCAGAGTGGAGGCTTTCTTAGTCACCATGGAAAAGTCCATAGAGGACATGACAGATGAGGCCTTCCAAAAACACATTCAGGCGTTAGCAATTCGCCGACTAGACAAACCAAAGAAACTGTCTGCAGAGTGTGCTAAGTACTGGGGGGAAATCATCTCCCAGCAATACAATTTTGACAGAGGTAAGGCGAAATGAGGGTCCCAGCATTCATGGCATGTACACGTAACTTTTAAGGACATTGAGGCCATTCATTTTGTAGGTGATGGTCTAGTACTGATTTGGGAGGGGGGTGGGAGTACAGCACTTCTTAAAAAAACCATTATTTAGTATAACTTTCCTATTAGAAACTTTATCTTTTTTTCTTCTCGGAAGTTAGAGCTGGATCTACCTGTATCTCATACTAACACACTAATAATAAATCTTATTTCACTTTTTGTGCTCAATCACTGTGCCCTGAGGCTCTGAGCATGGATATGTAGGCATTTATATTCCATAACACTGAAAAAAAGAAAAAGAAAAATTTGCAGATTCAACTCTCTTGAGGCAGTGCTGCCCTGGAGGCACTGGGGTTCAAACATTTGCCTTTGGGGATCTCCAAAACTGTCTCAGTGCTTTTAGATTTGGGAAAGCTATGCTCCCCAGAGCCCCCTGCTTACCAGCTCCCTTCTACCTCTCTTGTAGAGCGGAGAGAACAGTGGGTGCGCTAAGCTACACTGGAAGTCAGGAGAGTTGGGTTGTGTTCTCATTCTGATACTGATAAGCTGAAGGTCTTGGCCAGCTTACCTTTTTGGGCCTCTGTTTCCTTACCTGTAATATTTCAAGCTGTTGTATTCACTGTTCATATAGTACTGACCTTTTACTGAGCATTTGCCATGTGCCCTAGCTATGTGTTACTGTTAGTTATCATTTTCCTTGTTCTCACTACAGCCCCATTAAGTAGTTATTAGTCCCAGTTTCAGGACGAGGAAACTGAGGCCCAGAAAAGTGGAAATGACTAGGCCAAGACCCAACAGCTCAAATGTAGAAAGCCAGGATATCCTCTTAACTTTTTACTTGAAATTTATTCCCTTACCACTTGTAGGAGCAGATGATCACTAAAAAATGTGGATACTTAGGACTGTTGAAATGAAGTATATTGTCATTTCATATAGTATTCTGGGCTACTTAACATGGGATTATTAGTAAATTATTGTATGATTACTTTTTCAGACAATACAGAAGTTGCATATTTAAAGACACTTACCAAGGAAGATATCATCAAATTCTACAAGGTAAATTGAGTTTCTATATTTAGATTTTGACTGATAAGGAAATATTGTATGTGCTGTGTTATGTGCTTGCTGCTGCTTTTAACCCATTTGGGCAGGATGTATGAAGGCATTTTTATGGGTGGGGGTAATTTGGACATATTACTGTTAGAAAAAAGAGACAATTCCTATTGAACCCAGGGACCAGGGACTGTGTGGCGCATCCTGGCTTCTGGATCCATCTCTTTACACCCTTTTGTTTCTTCTCTCTGTTCCCCACCCCAAGCCCACAAAGAACATTGCTGAGCTTGTTGGGTGGGAAGCAAGAGCAAAGAAAACAAATAGAACTTGAGAATTAGAGTTCTCCACTCTCTGACAACTATAAGTTGTCTTCACCCTTTTAGGTGCCACTGTGGCTGCTGCTTTAGATAAATGATCACTCACTCTACCTTTGAACAGTGTACTTAAAGAGATAGTTTATCAAAAGAAAAGAGAAAGAGATAGTTTATCAAAAGAAAAGAGAAACACCACCATTAAAGTTTTCCCAGTACAGTTTTAAGAGGTTAGCACCATCTAAATTTTAGCAAACATTTTGTTAAGTGGTTATATAATGTCTAATAAGCATGCTAAGTGCAGAAATTAAAATTTTTTACTGCAATGGAGTTGCACTTCAAGTGTTACATATATATTTTTTGTAATATATTGTGGCCTCTCTGTAAAATACTTTTATGTCTGTTTTGCAGGATAAAGAGCAAAATTATACTCTGTAATTACCATGGTGCCTTACAATTATATCCTAGGTAGTGCTCTAGCCATTTCTCCTGGCTCATATCTGATTTGTTAGGTGCCGGTTGTTTGGTCAGGAACTTAGTCCTGCCCTGTGCTAACATCTCTTTTGGGGGGGAAATCGTCTACTTTACAATGTCATTTTCAGGGATATATAGTAACTGACCATACAAGAGTCAGTACATGCAGTTCTCATCCCAATGGTTTTGTGAAATTACTTGTACAGTGAAGGCTAATCACGTTTTTCTCCTATAGTAGGGTTCCCAGTACCCGTTCAGTTCACCAGTGTTGGTGCTGTGAGGGGAAGGGGAAAAGGCAGTGCCTGACCTGGAGGTGCCCAGAGTTTCCTAGAGGAAAGGGTGACCTTGCACTGTCTACGCGTCACTTACACTTACCGCCCCCAAATCCCCTGCAAAACTATAAGCCAATAACACCTTAGTACAAAAGGGGAGACAATACAATTTCAGTTTCAAAATTTGAGGTTAAAAGCCAGTATCTTGAATGCACTTTTTTAGCAATGAGATTTGAGCTTTTTGGCTGTGGAAATGGCTGGGCAAATTATTTTCTTTACTTCACAGCTCCCTTCGCATTGTGTAAAGGAAGATAAGAGTCTCCTCTAAACTACTCTTGCTCTTTGGCAGTAATAGTCTTAAAATATAAATATATTTGGATAAGGGAACAGGCTATGCATGTGTGGAGGCAACGGGTGTATAGGAAATCTCTGTACCTTCCACTCAGTTTTGCTGTAAACTTAAAACTGCTTTTAAAAATGAAATCTAGCGCTAACCGGTTTTGCTCAGTGGATAGAGCGTCGGCCTGCGGACTGAAGGGTCCCAGGTTCGATTCCGGTCAAGGGCATGTACCTTGGTTGCGGGCACATCCCCAGTAGGGGGTGTGCAGGAGGCAGCTGATCGATGTTTCTGACTCTCTATTCTTCTCCCTTCCTCTCTGTAAAAAATAAATAAAATATATTTAAAAAAATAAAATAAAATAAAATCTAGCCCTACCTGGTTTGGCTCAGTGGATGGAGTGACGGCCCATGGACTGAAGGGTCCTGGGTTCGATTCCGGTCAAGGGCACGTACCTCAGGTGCAGGCTCGATTCCCAGCCCTGGTCGGGACCCATGAAAGAGGCAACTAGTCGATGTGTCCCTCTCACATCGGTTGGTTGGTTGGTTGGTTGGTTGGTTGACCTGCCTTTAGAGAAATGGGGATTATCCCCAGTTGGTCAGGAAGTTGAGAACAGTCTGAAACCGAAGAGGGCATCATTCTACTGTCAACTACTGTAGGTTAATAAGAAGACTGTGAAGGTTTGGGTGAAAAGTGATCAAGAATAGATCTTTGGAAGCAAACTTTTCACTCCAGTCAGATGCTCTCATCCATGTTCCTGGCGGCAGACCTGGCCTGAATTCTGAAAGAACTGGAGAGGCCAGAGCACACGTGTGGGAGAACCTGGCTGCTCACCAGCTGGAGAAGCCGTGGTCGGTGTGCTGTGTAGCATGGGCAGGGCCTCCATGGCAGCTGCACAGGACCAGGCTTATCATAACAGCTCCATAAATAACTGTGGGGTTGATTTGGCCTCGCTGATGGTCTCTTCCTCTGAGGATACAAAATGTTACTTTGGCCTGAGGCATTAGGGGAAGCTTTATCACAACTTGTGTTTTCCCTTCGGAAAACATGGATTAAGATCCAGCACTAAGAAACAGGTGTAGAGACACTACACTCCTCACAGGATCTGTCTGCCAGCCGCCCACTCCAGGTGCTCATGGCCATGACCAAGGGGGAGCCTCCAAAGCAATGTGGTGGGATGGAGAGCAAGCAGCCCTCCCTTCCGACATCATCCCTTATGAGCTGGGACAGCAGCAAGTCCTTCTACCTGTGTTTTAGAGGTCGCGTCGTAGCTTAGACTCAAATGAGCTGACACAGGAGAGTGCTTGGTACAAAGCAGAACTCTCAACAAACGTTGGTTTCCTTCTCTTGGTAGCTGCAGAATGGGAGAAGGGTCTTAGAGGAGCAGGCTTTGTGGTCGTCCCTTGACTAAGCGCAGGCCATTGTCCCAGTATCATACCCCAGTGAGTGCGCGGCTCCGTTTTTAATCCCAGCTGAGGTACTTAGTAGGCGTAAAGTTTTGATCACATCACCTAATCTCCTTGGACGCATTTGTGAAATGGGGTTAAGAACAATTCTTGCCTAAGGTTTGTAGAGTTTAAATAAAAGACTGCAAGTGTGGAGGAAGGGAAGGAAGCTGACTCTTCTTTGCTGTAAGAGAGCATCTTTTTGTCCCTTCGTGGGGCGAAAGGTGACTCGGCTATTCTCTCTGCCTAGGAAATGCTGGCAGTGGATGCCCCGAGGAGACATAAGGTGTCCGTCCATGTTCTTGCCAGAGAAATGGATTCTTGTAAGTATTAAATATTGACTTTTTAAAAACATGTATGTTTTTAGTCACCTGCTAGCTGTCTCTTGCCATAGCCACATCCTTATGGAGCACCAGGAAGTAAAGAAGTGCAGAGGGGAGCTGGCGGGAGACAGGGTCTGCTCTAGCAAAGCCAAAATAGGGGGAAAGGGGAATGAGGCAGCAGAGGAGAGAGCCGACCAGGTAGCACAGTGCCAGGCTGGCCACGGTGCTGTGAGAAAACACAGCTAGCGGCTGGTGGGACATCCCGAGGCAGTTGTATGGAGCACTGTGTGTGTGGGTGTGTGTGTGTATGTGTGTGTTGGGGGCAGGGGGGCATCTGCTCAGCCTGCCCATCTCCTGCCTCTGACTGGCCAAGTTTGCCCCACAACCAATAAGTGCTGCTGCTCTGGTTGTTTGTTTTGGTGGCCAGAGCTTCAGGGTCCAGTGAGGTCAGACCTGGGCACTAAAATTGCTGCTTTAATAACCATGGTAACATCATGAGCCATCACTGGGACTCCAGGGAGGAGGCAGGACGGCAGGCAGGGCTCAGGGAGCAGGCAGCCTGGGAGGATCTGAGAAGTACACAAACCAGGTCTGGCACAGCTGTGTAATGAGCTGAGTCTGGTTTTGATTTTATTTTTAAAGTTGCTCTTGTGTGCTAGTCTCAGTCAGTGCAAAGCACTAAGCCCTTCGTTTTCTTATAGGTCCTGTGGTTGGAGAGTTCCCGTGTCAAAATGATATAAATCTGTCACAAGCACCAGCCTTGCCACAGGTAAGAAATGTGAATGTTTTGTTAGGTTGCCCTGTGAGAGGACTTACCACCTAGGACAGTGATGGCGAACCTTTTGAGCTCGGCGTGTCAGCATTTTGAAAAACCCTAACTTAACTCTGGTGCCGTGTCACATATAGAAATTTTTTGATATTTGCAACCATAGTAAAACAAAGACTTATATTTTTGATATTTATTTTATATATTTAAATGCCATTTAACAAAGAAAAATCAACCAAAAAAATGAGTTCGCGTGTCACCTCTGACACGCGTGTCATAGGTTCGCCATCACTGACCTAGGAGGACCTAGCGGCTTCAGGCCACCGACTGTTCAAGCCTCTGCTTTAGGTCTCTCTTAAAAGCCAGGTCCTTCTCCTCCTGACAGCTCCCAGGGGCCATACCTTTGTATTTTCAGCTGCACAGAAGCTTAGCCTCTGCTCTTGTCTGCCTTTGCCTCTAGCTTCAACAGTTGTGTTACTCTGCAACGAGCTATGTCCAGCCCCTTTGGCCCCAGTCCCTTCCACAGTGCCTGCGTATTTTAATCATCTGGAAGGGCTGGCATTTAATTGCAGGAGGAGGAAAACTGGCGGTGTAGCCAGGCTCTTGCTGGGTGGGCACACGCGCTGCTGGCACTCTGCCAAAGCCTTGGCGCTGAGCCCCTGGTGTGCCAGCCCCAAGAGAGCCGGGGGTCTTCCTTCCGGCCCAGAATCTCACGGGGGCATTCCCGCAGGTTTTCGTATACCCTCTGACCTGCTGATCCAGGAGGAAAGGTCATAATGTATGGGTAGAAACTAGTGTATGAAAGAAAAGGAAAATGTCTATGCCCTGTTCGGTCTGCTTTTTAGGCTGAAGGCACTAAGAGACAACTTATTTCCTTTGCAGCCTGAAGTGATTCAGAACATGACCGAGTTCAAGCGAGGCCTGCCCCTGTTCCCCCTTGTGAAGCCACATATCAACTTCATGGCTGCAAAGCTCTGAAGACCCCACGGTGGCAGAGTGCAGGCGGACGCATTCCCGGGTCTTCCAGGCTACGAAACAGTCTTGGCCACTTGAAGAGTTTCTGGTTCACTGTTAGCAACACACACGGAAAAAGAGATGGTGTCAGATGTCATTATGTAGAAACATTAAAAATCCAGAGTAATTAAATTACAAGATCTTATAGATGTAGAGTATTTTTAAAATACATGCCTCTTAAATATTTAAAAATTTTTCATTACTAAGAGAAATTCCCTTATATAACAATACTTAAAATGATGAATGATATTCCTTTAGAACCTTCTTTCCCTCTTCTGTAAAATAGTTACTTATTAGAAGAAAATGTTACGTTTTTTCTAAAAGCCTCCTAGGTTGACAGCAAAGGCTTCAAAGCAGGTAGAAAGAAAGGTAATACCTTTTTAAAAAGCGATCCTCAAACTTGCTTTCTACCTGATGGTTTCGTGTAAATCAATGGAGAACATTACATTTGGCAGATAATGAACAAAGCAATGCAATTTTCTTTTATTAGTGAAATTGCTGAATATAAGGCATGGTTTTAATCTTTTTATAAAATTTGAACATGTTTTTTATTCAAACTAGTCAAATGCTGGAAAACCCTAGAACACCCTACTTTATAGTGCTAGAAACACAGATTCACCTTACATCAATTTTGTCCCAAACTGAATTTCTCAGGATTACTGTGATTTGTTCCTTTCTGATTGAACTATATCGACATTCTTGTTGTTCGTCGTTGGTTTGTGGTGTTCCATCAGTTTTACTTTTCCCCATCAACATGTTACTGTGTTTAACAAGTACAAATAGGGCGAACTTCAGATCCCACTGAGTGTGTGACATGCTTTTCCAACATCAGCTCGTGTAGACACCTGTCACTTTTTATTACCATGAGTGGTAGTATATGAACCAAAATATTTGCCCCCTTGTGAATCAAAAGGCAACAAGAACAAAGCCACCTTTTTTGAGGTATAAAAAAATAAAGTCTTGGATTCTCTACTAGCATGATCTCCATAAGACCCTAAAATCCATTCTTACTGCCAATCTAATATTCCCATAAGCATTAAGGTGTTTTTTTTAAAATATATATAAATATAAACATATGAACACACAAATGATGACTGCAGTGGACTTTTAAAAAATATTTTTCTCATGAGATACTATTTTAAGTGAAATTGTTACGATAGCTTTAACAGCTGTTTTGAAATATTTGCTGTTACTAAACTTCAAGAGAAATTGTGACTACCTTCCACACACAGGCGCCTGTAACAATAGTGGCCCTGTTGTCCACTAACTCAGGCAGAGCAATGAGTGGCATTTTCCAGTGACCTGTTACCTCCACACGAGCCCATTGGGCAGGATTTCTTTCTGTAGAATCATGTCTTTTCACATCTTCAGTTTTCACATTTTCCATTTCCCAAGTAATCTAAATTTGGGGCAAGAGTGATATAATCACTGCTGCGGAGGCTGCTTTGGAAAGCGGGGCTCCATTTCCGTCACATAAACGTGGTGCTGTAACTGTCTTCTATCCCTACCTTCACGGGCTTCCTTGTGTGAAGCCCATCTTTGTCCCTCGGAAGGTGTGTGAGTCCTCACTTCCTTCTGGTTTTATGCATTTGTAGACTATGCAGCTTTTCATCGAACTGCAAGTATATACAAGAGGAATCTAAAATTAGCCGTGAGTGTTTGAGTCCACCACTATAAGGGTGAATAACTGAGTAACTTTAAGCTCTTGTAAAAAAAAAAAAAGTTAAATTCAAGTTATTTTTATGAACAAGTCACATGAAGAAATCTGAAAGGAATGGCATGTGGTCTTCCAGGGACGTGAGGTTATTATTGGGTGTGCTCCAGCATCGGCTGGTTTCCAGATTGGATCGAGAGCTACCATTGGATCGATCACTCAGGCATACTAATGGATTCATCTAGCTGGGTCCAAGCTGCAGTCCAGGAACAATATCAGACAACCCAGGTTCTGTATCCCGAAACTATTTACTCAGTGCTTAGTAAAGATTTGTGAAACAGACTAAGTTATTAGTCACCTGCGACATTTTAGAAGAGTCTTCTGGGCTAGTTGATTTGGAAGAGAGAGCATGTGACACAGCCCGTGTGGTGGAGTGCTAGGGTAATCCTGTTTACAATAAATCGCCTGAATTTAACCTCTGCAGTTTGCATTTGTGTTATTTTTACTGTTTCTGTGGCCAGTTCTCAACCTACCTCTCAACATCCTGATTTCACAATGTTTCCTGCCTTCATTGTTCCTACTGCAGAAAGCAGTGAGTTTTTTGCTTTAAGTGCACCTGGTAGCATGATTTAGTCAAAAAAATGGGTCAGTTTCACACTCTTAAGAGTAGATGGTTGAACAAGAATCCCACATGAGAAGCTGACCTCCTTGCTGTGAGTATTGTCAGAGTCCAAACCAGGAAAGATTTGTCCCTGGCATTACAGGGAAGAAAATAAAAGGTTAGGAAAACAAAAATGTCTCTCCGCTCCTCGACAGCTGGTCTTTGCGTCTTCTTACCACACTGCAGGCTAGTCAGATACCTGTGCAGCCACTGGCCTCTGGCTCCCTATCAAGATAACCTTTCTGCTCATGTGATTGTCAGCACGCTCAGACCCGCACTTCAGAAGGGAATCTGCTTGTCCCTAAGTTTCAAGCTGCAGACAATGGTGCAGCCCCCATGGCATTGTGCCCAGTGGTGCTGCAGTCCGTGAGAATCCTCTGGTCCCCTTCTCCAGTTCTTCAGTACAGCTTCTTGGAATATTTATGTTTTTGCGATCTTCCTTTTGTAAGGGTGGTTCCTGCCCTTGGAACCCTTCCCTGCCAGGGCTCTTGCCCAGGTGACTCAGATCCCTATTCCCTGCTGCCTGTCAAATGAAGTTCACTTTCTGTCCTGCTCAACTTGAACATGGTACACTCCATTGTTCTTGTGGCAGAGCTTATTGGTACTATGGCGTTGCTACTTTTCTCATCCAAGTCCAACTCTTCAAAGATGTTACAGCATTTTCGACAGCTCATAGCCTGCATTAACCTTCACGTTATAAATGTAAAGCACTTCATTTCCTGTAATAAAAGCTACCAAGTCCTTCAGTGCACTTTTGGAACAAAATAGAAAGGCAGGTGCTTTTACATTTGTCTGAAACTTTACCTGTTTCACATAGGCCATCTTACTCTCCCAACCTTTGACTGTTTAGGATGGAGTGAGGCCGGATCTCAGAGTCTGGCCACTTCTCCTCCAGTTCACTGTTTCCACTCTGCTGGGCTACCCCGTGGCCAGTCTTCACCACCTCCCTGTTGGGTTAATCCAGACCCTCCTGGTCTGCTAACCCCTAAGTCAATGCAAGCTCTCCCTGTTGCCTCTGGAGTGGTGAGAGTATCTGGAACCCTTCAAGAAATCCAGCAAAGGAGTGTGAAGAGTCACGTCTGACCCCACCACTCAGAGACACCACATTTGCACTGAGTTTCTTCGAAGTCTTCCCTGTGCACATAGAATGGGGTCATATATTTGGTGTGGCAACTTTTTCCTTCAGTAGTCTACCTGTAATGAGAATTTTCCTGGAAAAAAAATGTGATTTTGTTGGTTTAGGGTGTTTGGTGTCATATTACACTGTAGTTTGTTTATTGAATCTTCTTTGTGTTTTGTGGGATGTTTAGGGTGTTTTCAAACTTTGTTCCATGGTAAACTCCTGGTGCAGAGTATGTGTGTGATCTGATTGTTTCCTTAAATTGCTGGGTTATGGAATAGGAATATGTTGTCTAACTTTTTATTTTGAATTTTAATCTACAGAGTTGTAAAGCAGTACAATGATCTCATGACTCCTTACCTCTAAGTCCATCATCAAGTATCTCCTAATAACAAGGTCCATGTGTAGTAAGGAATTTGGACTCACCCAAAGGAAGGGCTGGTCTTTGACCCCTTTATCTTGGTTTAGAAACCATACACCAATAAAATTTACAACTTAGATGAAATAGGTAAATTTCTTGAAAGACACAAATTACCAAAACAGACATGAAAAGAAGGTTTGAATAGGTATTTAAAAAATTGATTTACTACCCTTCCCACAAAGAACATTCCATACCCAGATGTCTTCACCGGTAAGTTCTATGAAATGTTTAAAGATGGATTATACCAGTCTTACATAACATTTTAGAAGACAGAAGAGAACCCTGTGTACCGGTTAATAATGTGCATTTTTTTCAATAGATGGAGTTACACATATGTTGATATATAAACAATTTGATATGTATGCTATTTTGTTGTATTGACAACAAGCTTCAAAACTCATGTCAAGTTTTCTGAAGG
This sequence comes from Myotis lucifugus, assembly GCF_000147115.1. Classification (NCBI taxonomy): domain Eukaryota; kingdom Metazoa; phylum Chordata; class Mammalia; order Chiroptera; family Vespertilionidae; genus Myotis; species Myotis lucifugus. The sequence goes on from NW_005871114.1 coordinate 4,955,368, forward strand.
TGTTAACATCATAGGTATTTTTACGCTTAAAAATGTCGAATTTCGTGCGAAAAAAAGCATTTGCAGGAAGTTTTAATTCATTATTTTGAAGAAAAGTGCTGCTGAAAGTTATCGTATACTTCGGGAAGCTTATGGTGAACATGCTCTATCTCAAGATACTTGTGAATGCTGGTTTAAACGCTTTAAAAGTGATGATTTCAATGTGAAGACGAAGAACGTCCAGGTCAACCGAAAAAGTTTGAAGACCAACAATTACAAGCATTATTGGATGAAGATGCGTGTCAAACTCAAAAACAACTTGCAGAAAGATTAAACGTTGCTCAGCAATCAATTTTCGATCATTTATAAGCAATGGGAACGATTTTAAAGGCAGGAAAATGGGTGCCACATCTACTGAACAAAAGACAAATGGAAAACCAAAAAGTCATCAATAAAATGTTGCTTCATTTGCACGAAAGTCTTTTTTGCATTGAATTGTGACTGGCAATGAAAGGTGGATTTTGAGAACCCCAAACGCACAAAATTATGGGTTGATTCAGGTCAACCATCAACATTGACTGCAAGGCCAAATTGCTTTGGGAAGAAGACAATGCTCTGCGTTTGGTGGGATCAGGAAGGTGTGGTGTATTATGAGCTTCTACCAGGTGTACTGGTTAATAATGGAGATTTTGCAATCAAAGAAAACACAATAATTTCAAGAGAAACATCGAAAGTGCTTTATTAAAAGTAATGTCCATTGAGAGCTACACATTTCCCCCACCTGTCAGGTACTTTCTGGAGACCGTCCCAATAGAACTTTTCTTGTTTTGAGGCAGACCATTCAGAGACCAAATTTTCTGCCTTTTTGTACGTTTTGAAGTGCTGCTCAGAAAGTGCGTGTGCCATCGATCAGAACAAGTGGTAATCTGAAGGAGCAAGGTCTGGTGAATATGGCGGGTGGGTTAACACTTCCCAGGCAAGATCTTTTAACGTGTTTTTAACTGGTTTTGAACTGTGTGTTGGTGCATCATCATGAAGCAAAATTACTTTGCCATGTCTTCTGGCCCATTCCGGTTATTTTATGATCAAAGCGTGGTTTAAATTGATTATTTGTTGTTGGTAGTGATCAGTATTAATGGTTTCACCTGGTTTTACCAGCTGTACCAGTTAATGACGTGGATTTTTTTAATTGATGGAGTTATGCATACCTGGTTTACTGGTTAATAATGCAGATTTTTTTCAATAGATGGAGTTACATATACCAGTAAACCCACCACCCCAAACAAGGTATATATTTTTACATCATCCTAGAAAGTTACTTTGTAGCCCTTTCTAGTTAAGTTTTCCCACTACTTCTTATCCTCTCCAGCAGCAGTTCTGATTTTTTTAATCTCTATAGTTTATTTAGTCTGTTCTAGAACATTATCTAAAGAGAATCATACAGTATATATTCTTCTGCGCCTGGCTTCTTTGCTAAATCTAATGTCTCTGAGATTTGGTCATGTCTGCAGCTTCTTTTTATTGCTGAATAGTGTTCCATTGTGTGATTTTATTGTTTCCCATCAATATATATTTGGGTTATGTCCAGCTACAATGAACCCTCATGTACAAGTGATTCTGTGGACATGTGCTTTCATTTTTCTTGGTTACCAGTTGTACCAGTTAATAATGTGGAATTTTTTCAATAGATGGAGTTACACCTATGTTGATATATACCATGGTACATGAGGACAAAGTGGTTTTTCCCCAGGAATGCAAGGTTGGTATAATACTTAAAACTTGATTAGTGCTTTTTATCATAACAGCAGAATTAATGAGAAAACACACACACACACGATCATTTCAATAGGTACAGTAAAGACATTTTACAAAGTTCTTAATAAAAGCTTTCAGCAGACAAGGAACAGACAAGGAATAGAAGGGAACTTCCTCAACCTAATAAAGGGAGTTTACAAAATACTTACTGGCAGCATCATATTGAGTGATAAGATATTGAACACTTTCCCCCTAAAATCTGCACCAAGATGAGGATGTATGTTCAAACTTGTATTTGAGGTCCTAGTCAGTGCAGTAAAGATGGGAAAGGATAAAGTAAAACTGTTTAGTCAAACTCAATAAAACGCCATCTACACACTGCATCATGCGCTCACCACCCAGTCAAGTCATCCCCATTCATCCCTCCTTTGCCCACTTCCACATTCCCCAACCCCTTTCCCTCTGGCTATCACCATACTGTTGTCCATGTCTATGTGTCATATATATCCTATATAATAAAAGGGTAATATGCAAATTAACCGTCACTCCGTCACAAAAGCTGGCGGTGCCCACAGCCACAAGATGGCAGTGCCCAGTCCCCTCATCCCCGCCGCTGGAGTATCCAGTCCTGTCAGCCCCGCTGGGGGGAGTGGCAGCCAAGCGGCACAGCTGGATCTGCCCTCAGGCAACAAGCTCCAGCGTCCCACGCACCCCGGCCTGCGGAGGGAGGGAGGGCATGCAGGCGGGCGGGCCTTTGGCCAGAGGCCAGCCGGGGCATGGGACGCTGGCATCGTTGCAGGCCGGGCTGAGGGACCACCCCCCCCCCATGCATGAATTTCGTGCACCAGGCCTATGTGTGTGTGTGTGTGTGTGTGTGTGTGTGTGTGTGTGTATGTGTATATATATATATATATATATATATATATATATATATTAATCCCTTCACATTTTTTCAACCAACTCAGAGCCCCCCTCCCCTCTAACAGCTGTCAGTCTGTTCTATGTATCTATGCTTCTGCTTCTTTTTGTGTGTGTGTTAAATTATTTTGTTGATTAGATTTCCCGTATAAGTGAGCTCAGATGGTGTTTGTCTTTCTCTGACTGGCTTATTTCACTTAACCATAATGATTTCCAGGTCCATCCATGCTGTTGCACAAGGTAAGATTTGCTTCTTCTTTATGGTCGAGCAGTATTCCATTGTGTAAATGTACCACAGCTTTTTAATCCACTCATCTAGGGACTTGGACTGTTTATTGTAAATAATGCTGCATTGAATAATCACTTTCTAATCTGTGTTTTACAAATTTAAATTTTTATTTTTTTTATTATAGAAAGCTACACCTGTATATGATAGAACTCATTTAGCAAGTCCTTATAAAAACTTGGTGATAATAAATACTATTTAAAAGCGCAAGAAAAGAAAGTACAGTGTATCTAAAAGTGGGAAGAGGATGTGCTACTGATTTCCCTTTTGATTTTAATGTTCTTGATCTTTAGTAGCATTCAAGGGAAATTAAAAAAGAGAAAGAGAGCCGAAACCGGTTTGGCTCAGTGGATAGAGCGTCGGCCTGCGGATAGAAAGGTCCTGGGTTCGATTCCGGTCAAGGGCATGTACCTGGGTTGCAGGCACATCCCCAGTAGGAGATGTGCAGGAGGCAGCTGATCGATGTTTCTCTCTCATCGATGTTTCTAACTCTCTATCTCTCTCTCCCTTCCTCTCTGTAAAAAATCAATAAAATATATTTAAAAAAAAGAGAGAGGAAGAGAAATTAAGAATGTTAAAATCAAGGAAGCAGCTTCTAAGAAACTGAGATTATTATTGGTGGGCATCTTGAGCCTGTTGTGTTTGGTCCCTATGGCTTCAGGAGGTTTGTTCATCACTTGGTTCAATTGTACTAGTTTTTGTAAAGTTACAGTCCAATATACTGAATGTTCTTACTGACCCGAGTCTCCTTTAATCTCCACATTAAATTCTGCCAGGACAAGGAACCAATGAATGTAATGTCCTGGTTCCCCTAATCTACCTATCAGATTGTACTTCACCTCTGGTCTGCCTGGCTTCCCCAGTCATTCTCTCCCATCCCTCCTTGGAGCAAGGTGAAAGCACTGTAGCTATTGGAACTGTTTATAGCCGTCATCGCAGCTGTAGTCCTGTGTTTGCAGCTTGATCACAATGGGCATTATCCCCTCTTCCATCTATTTTGTAAAGCATTGTCTGCCAATGTATCTGCTTCGGCAAAGTCTCAAACTGACCAGAGTGGGCATTAGACTGAAGTTTTACTGGCTAATTAGATTCTTCAAAGCCCTTCATTTATTGTGGGTGACTAGCATCTTTGAGCCAATAAAGTCCCTCGTTTCCCAAAACAGGGAACTCATTAAGCAACTTTAGGCTTTGCTGAGACCTGTTTCATAGGTCAAGGAAGCTAAGCTTCCATTTAAAAAAATGAGCTTTCATTTTGGCTTTCATTTCAGAACATTGTCCACCAGATGGAGACAAAGCACTTCTCCCCGAAAAGGCTCCACATAAAACCCATTCTGTGACTTCACAGCTGCAGCCACTCCAGTTTATGTAATGTACCAAGCAGGGCAAGCGTGTGGGAAGATAGGGAAAATTATCTTTGCCAACCAAAGATATTCTTGCCACCACTGGGGAAAATTCTAGAAACTAACTTAAAAGATAGCATATGGCTGATATGTCTTATTGACCAAATTAATTGATTTAGCATCTAGAAATATTTTCAATTCTTTTCCTAGCTCACTTTGATAAAATAGACCATATAAACTGATATCAAGACTGAAAACAAATATTTTTTTTAAAGGACGGTATTATTATTCATATATTATGGAGTGGAAATTTCTGAAATAAAATCACTTGCAAATAGAAATCAACATCAGCATGAGTAAATTAGCTTAAGCTATGCTCACAGATATTTTAGGAGATATGCAGATGTAATAACATAACTTAGATTTATTTTTAAGTCTGATTGGCAGCTCTCAACTTTCTTGCTCCCGTCTTTGCCAAGCTCTCTCATAGACACTGTGAAAGCTACAGGCTTGATCTCTGTCCCCTTGTAGCTGGAGGTCGTCAGTGAGATGGAGGTATAAGCCAGAGGGAAGGGCTTCCCTTCCAGAATAAAATAACAAAGGGAGTACAATAGATCTTTTTCTCCCTTGTCCCCCCTCCTCCTGCCCCCATCTTGGGGGGACAAAACTCGGTGGTGGAAGGACCATCCCTGCCCCTGAGATGACAAATGTGGGGACGAAGCCAATGTAAGGATGGCAGGGACAGCAGGCAGGGGGAGCCTGGGTCCTTCCTTGATGAACATTATCCAAACCAAAAAGCATCGTCTGACATATCACCTGGTTATCTGGTGACTATTTTCAACAGAACGGAGCTAGAAAAGCCAGGCCCTCCCATCACCCTCCTGACAGCCTGTGATTCCCCAGGGCACACACCAGGTCAGAGCACACAGACCCTGCCAGGTCCAGGCACCCAGATAACAGAATAGGAACAACACACCAAATAGCATGGACAACAGTATTTATAGCAACACAGGCCACGTTTGATCTCGAGGGCAGATGGCACACAAAGGTATCTGATTGCACAAAGATGGGAAAGAGCAAGATTCCTACATTCTGATAAGCACAGAGGCGATTTGGGATGCAAAGGCCCGGGTACTCAGGATCATTGCTGGTCTATCGTCCAGCCCAGTGAGGGAGGACTTCATGGGAGAGGATTTCACAGAATTCAGGGGCTGCTCAAAGAACTCAGGGGAACTGAGCTGACAAAATGTGGGGAAAGATATGATCGGCATATGGTGTCTCCTGGGAAAGGTCACGAAGGCCTAGTGGGCCCTCCCTTGAGCACAGCCCAGACAGGTGTCGCGGGCGTGTGCTGTGCACCAGTTATGAGCAGCCCGGACGGTGAGGGTGGACTTCTAAAGGCAGAGGTGGGAGGAAGGACGTCCCCTTCATTGTCGAACTCCCCTGGGGCAGCAGCAGGGGCCGCCCCGTAAGGTATCAGCTTGTTGTAAAGGGTGAATTTGTTGCTGGAGCCGAAGTCTGCTGCTCACACCAGCATCAGGAGCAGGTGTCCTGCCTGCAAGTCTCTATGGACAATGTACTTCCGGGGACAGTGTGCACAGCAGACACTCACTGGGGGATTTGTCTTCAGCCTCTTTCCGTTCCCATGACCATGAGTCACTAGGCAGGCAAACTAGGCCTTTCCTCCACGGGAATCTCCTCTGTCGCTTCAGATATGTCACCACAGCCGAGTCGCCCTTGCCAATGCTCTTGAGACCGTTGCGATATGAGCCTCTCCCCAGCAGAGATGGCCGAGGGCCCTGCAGCACGCTGGGGGCACTGCTGTGCCCGGAGTCACAGTGGGCAAAGCTGGGGAGAAGCTTGGTCCAGATCATCTCCACAGAAATCAGTTCAAAGTTCAGTTATTGGATACTTGGAATTTCAAAACAGTAGCTCCTTAGGAGGTCATAGGAAGAACCCATCCACAAGGTTGGGGATAACCCACATATATATAATATATTATATATATATATATATATATATATATATATATATATATGTTCTTTATTATAAATATATAATCTCCAAGAACTTGTTGTTTATAGGGGTTATGGCCATCATTTATCTTGTTAGAAATGAAAGCCTGTGGGCTGCTTTAATTACTTTTTACTTCTAGTTCGTAAAGCTGTCACTTTTGGCTTTTAAAGAGCTTATAATGCTTATACTTAAAATATTCAATTCCTTAAAAAAAACTTCTTAAGCGATTGGTCTCCAAATGCCACCACAACCTACGTGGCATTATGAAGCCGTGTGAGAATGCACCCTAAGGTACGTTAGGAACACCCATAGCAGTTTCACCCAGTTCTTCGTAGACTCCTTCCTTCCACGGCCAGGGAACTCCGTGTCAGTGTCAGTATCTTGAAATGTCGAGGGTGCAGCTGTGAGTCGTTTTCTCAGCCAACAATCCATGCTCTGTGTCCCTCTCACTCAGCACGGGATGGGGGTGGGGTGTCTGGGGTTGGACCTGTCACTGGTACCTCAGAGGAGGGAAGCAAGATTCCTTTACACCAGTGGTTCCCAACATGGGGCACACACTCCTCAGGGGGGCAATTTGATTTTTAAGGGGGGCAATTTGAGAATGAGTAATTAACAGTGAATTTTTTGCATTTCTTATGGTTCTAGGGGCCTCATATACAGTATATAAATATATATTGTGACATTTCTGCATTTCAGTTCTCTATTATATGTTTTGAAACTTCATTTGCTATTTGTTTATATCACTTCATATTATTATTTTTAAAAAAATATATTTTATTGATTTTTTTACAGAGAGGAAGGGAGAGGGATAGAGAGTTAGAAACATCGATGAGAGAGAAACATCGATCAGCTGCCTCCTGCACACCTCTTACTGGGAATGTGCCCGCAACCAAGGCACATGCCCCTGACCGGAATCAAACCTGGGACCCTTCAGTCCGCAGGCCGACGCTCTATCCACTGAGCCAAACCGGTTAGGGCTGCTATTATTTTTTTAACAATTTCTTAGTGATTTCTTCCTCAGTCCTTCAACTGTCCTTTCGTTTTTTTTATTTTTCTCTTTCATGGATGCCATGTTCTTTGGAAGCTTGTTTAGACCAAGTTAATGGCCTGCTAGGCTTCCTCCATGGGAATAGGAGTTCACTTTTTGAATAATAAGAATTATGTGTCACAGGGTGAGGCATCAGGATTTTAGAGATGCTTAGGTGGGGCATGGCCAAAAGAAGGTTGGGAACTACTGCTCTACATATTTGTTTGTTTTTTAAATGTATTACTATTGATTTTAGAGAGGAAGGGAGAGGGAGAGAGAGATAGAAACATCAATGATGAGAGAGAATCATCAATTCACTGCCTCCCATGCCCCCTACTGGGGATTGAGCCCTTGACAGAATCGAACCCAGGACCCTTCCATCCACAGGCCGACGCTCTATCCACTGAGCCAAACCAGCTAGGGCGCTGGTTTGAAGTACAATAGAGATACAGAAAAGTGCCCAAATCATCAGTGGCTGCTCACAAATTGAACTCCTTTACTTAACTAGCATCCAGATCAGGAACTAGGACATGGCCAACTCCCCAAGTCCCCACAGTCCCCCTTTCCAATCACTTCTCCACAAGGATTACCACTGTCCTAGCTTCTAGCAGCATAGGTTAGTTTGCTGATTTGGTTCTTTTTAGAGAAGGGAAAAAGAGAAACATGAATCTGCTGCCTCCGAGCCCGGGATCAAACCTGCAACCTGGGAATGTGCCCTGACCGGGAATCACACCCGCACCTTTTGGTATATGGGATGATGCTCCAGCCAACTGAGCCAGGGCTGGTTTTGCTTGTTTTTGAACTTCACATGTATGGACTCACACAGTATTGAGTCCTTGGTGTCTGCTTCCTCTGCTCACTGTTTTTGTGAGATTCACTGTATTGATTATTTTGGTTTTCTAACTGCTGTGTAGTAGCCCATTGTTGATCCATGTTGCTATTAGTGGGCATTTGAGTAGTGCTCAGTTTTTGGATGTTAAGAATCGTGCTGCTCTGGATATTCTTGTTCCAGAAAACCATTCCCATGGTTTTCTGTTGGATATATAGGTAGAAATGGAATTGATTGCTTGTAGTAGACACTGTGCCAGTTTACATACCTACCAGCAGTGTGTGAGTTCTGTTTCCTCTCTAATGACCAGTATTGCCTGCTTTTCCCTGTGATCTTCCTGTGGGTGTGTGGTGGTGTAGCATTGTGGCTCTAATGGACATTTCCCTGAGGCCTAATGAAGTAGAACACATGTTCATGTGCTCATTGGCCATTTCCTTTTCTGTAAAGTGCCTTTTCACGTTCCCCCCCACTTTTCTTTTGGGTTGACTATATTTTTCTGATTGGTTTGCAGGTGTTTTTTGTATATTTGGGGTATGGATTCTCTGTTGGATTTGGCCCTGTATGCGTATCCTCTTCTCCCCATTCACCCCTGTTAACTCTCTGATGCCACCTCCTGCTATTGTGCCATTGACCATCCCTTTCCAGCCATTAGCTCCTCCTTCCTGGGGACAGCCCTACCGGGCACACCTCACCTCAGAGCTCTATAGTAGCTCCCATTTCTGCTTGAGATGTTCTTACTCAGAGGTTCACTTAGATCTCTTCCCACCGCCTCAAGTCTTTGCTCCATTGTCACCTTCTTAGTGAAGGCTTCCCTGATCTTCCTATTTGGTTTTTTACATCATCCCTTACACATCCTGTTTGCCACCCTATCCATCACTTAAAAATGAAATAAAATTTTGTACTGCCCTAACTGGTTTGGCTCAGTGGATAGAGCATCGGCCTGCAGACTGAAAGGTCTCAGGTTCGATTCCGATCAAGGGCATGTACCTTGGTTGCAGGCACATCCTCAGTGGGAGGTGTGTAGGAGGCAGCTGATCGATGTTTCTCTCTCATCAATGTTTCTAACTCTCTATCCCTCTCCCTTCCTCTCTGTTAAATATCAATAAAATATATTTTTTAAAAAACCTTTGTACTAATGAAATTTTCAAACATATACAAAATTAGAATAGCATAGAGGGCTTTCCTTGTGTTTCTATCATCCAGCATCAATAATGAGCAAAGTTTTACAATTTTATTTTGCTCATAAATACTTGTCTGAATCTTTAAAGATAAGGACTTTTTTTTTTTGAAACACAGCCACTATGCCATCATCAGATCCAACAAAATTAATAGTTTCATATACTAGTTGAGATTCAAATTTCCCAGTTGTCTCAAAGATGTCTTGTTATAATTGATATGTTTGACTAAAGGTCCAGATAAGATACACACATGGTTTTGTTGGCAGTGAAACGGCACCAGGTTCTTACCCCGATAGAGTCAGACCGGAGCTGGGTTCAGCAACCTCGGTACTTGAGTTCTGGCTAGGAGAGAATTCAGAGCCAAGACTCAAACTATAAGAGAAAGTTTATGTAGAATGTCACAGAGGTAGAAGAAGTGAGCTATAGAAGTGGGCTCAGGAAACAAGTTATAGAGGCAAAAGAAGGGGCCTTGAAGCGGCCTGGAAGCTTAGGAGAGAGAGGCGAAGAAAACACACCTGGAGGAAGGGAGTGGGGAAAGGTGCCAGGTCCTCCGGCTTGAGGGTCTTTATCTGGAGGACTCAGGGCAGATCCCATCGAATATGCATCAGCTTTGCAGGTGCGCTCGTCCAGGGTTGTGGTCTCTTTTGATTGGTCAGCACCAGGGCAGGGGGTTATTAGTCAATGCAGTTGGTCCTGACGTCAGCCATGGTACTGCTTGTCTGGTTTTGCTGCTTTTCTGGGCCTGGAGCTGAAACACAACGGAGGCCTCAATGTATTTGATGCAGGTCGGAACCTCACTGTCCTGGGGGCTGAATGCTGAAGGGCTATTTTCCAGTCCCCTTGTTCGGGCCCCCTCTGAGGAGGTCTAACCCACATGACCAGCAACAGGCCAAGGGAGGAAAGGTCAGGGGAGGGCCCAACCTCATGACCAGCGATAGGAAAGGTCAGGGGTCTCAACTCTATGACCAGCAATATGATAGGGCAGGAAAAGTCACCCTGGGGGCAAAGTCTTTTTCCCCAGTTTTGCCTGTTGCTAGGCACCTGGGGCTTCCCCCCTGGTGACCTTCTGGACCTGGTCCATCGTCCTTGCTCTGCTCCTGTCTGTCTAACTGCCTACCACAGCTTTGTTTCCACAGCAATATCACCATCATTCAAATACTATATATTTTATATATTTACTTGCTTACTTTCTCTCCCATTTGAGTATCAACTCTGTACGAGTGGGTTTTTGTCTGTTTTGGTTTTTGCTGCACCTTCAGCACCTGGAATGATTACTGGCACATCGTAGGCTTAAATAGGCAAATGTAGAATGAACGAATGAATAAAGTTGTCAACAAGGATCTCATGGCTCAAGGTATTATGCTGTGCCAACATGGGTCAAATCTGTTACCTTCTAGCTATAACGCTTCGAGCAACTCTCTGAGCTTCAGTCTTCTTCCCTGTATGTAACACCAACTTTGCAGGGTTTTTGTGAGAATTAGACAAAGTAGGTGTACAGTGTGTGGTACCTAGTGTAATCTCAGTATAGTTATGTTTGTTTTTCACTGTACCTGCCTTGAGAAGGCAGAAGCAGAAGAAAGATGTGTAGTAAAGAATTTGGCCTTGCCCAGCGAGGTCTGGCCTTTGTCCTTGGTTCCTGGAGGATAACCTTTAAACCCTTGGAATTTCCCAGGTGATAGGAGTGTCTGTGCTATTCATAGTGGGCTCCTTAGCTCACACCTGATATTCAGGCTAAGGAGGTGCCTCTCGGCTGGCTGTGTAGGCCAGGTGATACCAGCCTGACCTCCAGGGAGTGGGTTGGGGCTTGAGACTGAGTTCAATCCCATGGACAGTAATCACTCCCAATAAAAACTCTTGGACCCTGAAGCTTCCTTGGTTGGCCATACTCCCTGCATATTTATTTATTGATTTATAAAATATATTTGTATTGATTTCAGAGAGGAAGGGAGAAATAAAAACATCAATGATGAGAGAATCACTGATCAGCTGCCTTCCGCACACCCCACACTAGGGATTGAGCCTGCCACCCGGGAATTGCCCTGACCGGGAATTGAACCCTGACCTCCTGGGCAATACTGAGTTCTTATTGTTTAAAGTTACTGAGTTTGGGGGTGATTTGGTATGCTGCAATAAGGAACTGAAACATAAGGACAACCTAGTCCCAAGTTTCATCAATTCCTTAGAGCAATTAGAACTTCGAATGTCCTTAGTTTCTCTGATTTCTTCTCTGGGCCCTTAACTCTCCTTCCCCCTATTCCTTCACACCATCTCTCCCTCACACCCTGCAGCCTCCACTGGCCACTGATATGAATGCTCTGGTCTTTCTCTGCCCTATTTCTCAGTCTGCACCTTCTCCCTGCTGCCCAGGCAGCTTGTCTTCCTCCCAGAAGCCCATGGCGTTTCCTTCTCTTTGAGGGTGAATAATATTCCACTGTGTGTTTACACCAGATTTTCTTTATTGATGGACATTTAGGTCGTTTCTATAACTTGGCTATTATGAATCGTGCTTCAATGAACACGGGAGTGCAGATAACTCTTTGAGATTCCACAGATGGACCTGGGTCATGGAAGGACATGGTTCCACTTATACGAAGCACCTAACATAGTCAAACTCATAAAAGCAGAGGATAGAGCGGTGGTTACCGGTGCGGGGGTGGGGGCCGGGGTGGGAAATGGGAAGTTGTTCAATTGGTATAACGTTTCAGTTATGCAAGATGAATTAGTTATAGAGGTCTGCTGTACAGCATACTGCCTATAGTCAACAATTCTGTATTATGCACTTAAAAATTTTAAGAGGGTAGATCTCATGGTAAGTGCTTTTACCCCAAACACATACACACACACACACACACACACACACACACACACACACAAAACCCAAAGGGGAACACAGGGAAACTTTTAGAGGTGATGGATGTGTCTGTTACCTTGATTGTGGTGATGGCTTTGCAGGTGTATGCATATGTCTGGACTCATCAAATTGTATTCATTAAATATGTGTGCTTTTCTGTGTGCATCAAATATACCTCTGATAACTGGCACGGTGAGCCAAGGTGTTTTCCTGGGGTCGTGTCTTTTGATGCCGAAGAATGAGCTCTGAGGGCCAGAAGATTTAAGCAAAAGTATGGGAAACTTATTACAAGCAGATTCAGACTCCCCGAATGGGGAGGGGCCCAGTAATGGGCTGCCTGTGAAGCCGTGTAGTGCAGGGGTATATGTTTGCCACACGCCTGCTCTTTACCCGCGTCTTCACCTGCCTGACTCCCTCATTGTTCTTGCCCAGCACGGACCTGAACTTCCCCTGTTTCTACGTGCTCTTTCTCTGTCCTATGCTGCACTTTCTGTGTCTATGCCTTCGTACACCTTGTTGCTGCAGACCCTCCCTTGTTTCCCAGGCCTCCCGCTTGGAATCCAGAAACATTTTGTTATTCCTGCTTGGTTGGGTTCTGCGATTAGGCTGTGTCCCACCTGCCTTTGTTTTCCACTGGACCCCTGCCCTGCCGGCCTGTCAAGCTAACCCTCTCACCTCAATAAACCCCTGCCCTGCCGGCCTGTCAAGCTAACCCTCTCACCTCAATAAACCTGATTTTATTATTTTTAAACCTTTATTGTTGAAAGTGTTACGATGTCCCCTTTTTACCCCCATTGACCCCTTCTAGCCACCCCGCCCCCACCCCAGGCCTTCACCACCCTGCTGTCTGTATCTGTGGGTTATGCAGATATGCATACCAATTCTTTGGTTAATCTCTTCCCACCCACCCATCCTCCTCCGCCTTCCCTCTGAAATTCATCAGTCTGTTCCAAGCTTCTATGTCTCTGGATCTATTTTGTTTATCAGTTTATTTTGTTCATTAGATTTCACATATGCGTGAGGTCATGTGATACTTGTCTTTCTCTGTCAATAAACCTGTTTTTTAAAAGCAGCAGCAGCAGCAGCAGGCCTGGTACAGGTGGAGCCAATCCTTTCAACACAACTGTGTGCTGTGGGGTTTGATTAACTGGGTTCATAGCAAACTGGTGGAGCCAGTTCCATCTCTCTGTCCTTCAGCGTTGGGGGGACTCGGGCGGCTGTGGAGAGAACGCTGGAGTTTGGGGAGCGGCAGCGTGGGAAGAAAGGTAAGTCCTGCTCTTGGGGCCTGTGCTGTGGTCTGGGCACCTGCTGCAGGTGAGCGCTGCTCTGAGGGCCCTGGGAGTAGCTGGTGGCTGAGGCCTTTGGCTGCTCAGGTCCCCCATCCAACTTCCTCCTTGGACTTTCTCTCCTGTGCTTTCTGGGTCGAACCACCACCCAGACGGTCTTCTTCAGAGGGCGTCGGGCAGAAGCAGAAATGACTTCCCAGCTTCTGCTCCTGGTTGCTGGTCTGCAAGGGAGCAAAGGCAGAAGCAGCAAGACCAGTGGAGAGGTGAAAGATGATGGGGCTCCCCCTGTGGTTGGGCCAGCGGGGAGCCAGCAGTGGGCGACAGGTGGTTGGATGCTGGATGTGAGGATAGAGCCAGCAGGATTTGCTGATGGGTTAACTGGGGGAGGGAGGGGAGTAGAAGAAAAGGCTTCAAGATTTGGGGGGGCCACTGGAATGGCGGAGATGATTAGCAGAGGTGTGGGGACAGGGGGAGTAGGTTGGGATGAGGGAGGGAGGCAAAGAGCTCAGAACCCAGCCGCCAGGTCTGCCGCACACACATTGCAGCATTTACATGGGCGGGGAGGGGGGGGGCAGAGGCGGGCAGAGGGGGCAGAGGAGCAAAGAGCAGACAAGCCAGTGAATCTGCTCGCGGGCCCTGCTCCAGAGGCTGCCTCTGAATCCTGCGTCCACTCTGACTTGCTGGGCCCAGTCGAGGGCTTGGTCCTGACTGTAGATGTGCCTCATGCGGGCCTTGCCCCCCTCTCGGGCTGAGGACCTTTAGTGCCGACACTTAGTGCGGCTTTGAGAAGTAGCCGCCGTGAAGAGCAGGACAAAAACCCCCGCTAAGATGACCCACATTCTCGCTGGAGACTATTGTGATGTATTATGAATGGGTCCTTCTGAAGTACGGTTTGAACACCTAATTAAATAATAATTCATTCTCCGCTATGAGACATTTTGAGCGATGGGCTCTAATAGAATAATATTAGCACTTGTGCACTGGAACCTTCCATTAAGAACGACATTCCATTCTTTTCTGTCACCTTTAGCTTTCTCCTTGGAGGGAGAAAACCACCAGCCCTGAATTTCTATGGAAAGCGGGGAAGTTCCTGGGCCCTCACGGGTGTGTGTGTGTGTGTGTGTGTGTGTGTGTGTGTGTGTGTGTCGTTAAGAAGCCAATCTCATGGAGAACAGGAGGAGAAACAGAATTTTGTTGCAGGATTTTCACTCAGTGTTAAGGCCTGACCCTGAGTGGGGAAGTCGGTGGCAAGACTCTGGTCTCTGGGCTGAGCCCCCCATGTGAGTCCTGGGTACACTGCTTACTAGCCGGGCCCCTGACAGACCCAGTGACCCTTCAGAAAATGTCCCCTTGCGATTTCTCCCTGACCCCAGGAAGTTATTGAAAAGTATGTTGTTTAATTTCCACATAGTTGTGGAACTCCTAGATTTCCTATTGTTCTTGATTTCTAATTTAATTCCATTGTGGTCAGAAAACATACTTCAGATGATTTCAGCCCTTTCCGATTTATTGAGACTTGCTTTTTCCATCCTGTTGATATTATTTTGGAGAATGTTCTACGTGTGCTTGAAAAGAATGTATATTCTGCTGTGTTGGGTGGAGTCTTCTGTGATTGGAAGGTCCAATTGGAAGGTGCTGTATATTCTTACTGATGTCCTTTCTCTATTTATTGAATTATTGTCGTATTTTTTTCTCTTGAAGTGGTTTCCTTTAATTCTTTGAGCATATTTAAAATTGTTGCTTTGAAATCTTCATTTGCTAAAATCAACATCTGGGCTCATGCAGAGTCAGTTTCTATTGGGAGCTGTTATTCTGTGTGTGGGCCACACAACCCTGTTTCTTTGTATGTCTCATGATTTTTTGTTAGAAGTTGAAGAACATTTAATAGAGCACCTAGAGATTCTGATTTTTTTTCTTGAAGGCTTCTCTTAGTTTGTTCCTTTGTCTGTTTTGGTTTGGTTTGGTTTTTGTAACTTGCCTGGACTCACCTGGCAGAATCTGTCTTCCTCACGGTGTACAGGAGCTGATGTCTCGGCTCAGTCTTTATTTTTTTAATTCTTTCTTCTTATTATTTTTAGCCTGACTTCCTAAGGGAACCCCTGCGTATACATAGCTTGGTAGTCAGCCTTGGGTTTGGACAGAGGTTGTGTTTAAACACCACAAGCCCATGACACTTCTCTGACCTTCACTGATGGGTCGGTGTGTGGGGTGGGGATGGCACTCAAAGTTCAGGCAGCTCTCAGGTCTGCCTTAGCTTTGACATTTCCCCGGGCCCTCTCGTGTTTCCCCGAAGGTGAGGATAGTTTCCCAGCCAGCCAGAGACACGTGGAGAGTTCATTTAGGCCTCCTATTGCTCTGTCATTCCCAGAGTTGTCCTATTAAATCTCTGGCTGATCCACTGCTCACCCCAGTTGGGACAGCAGCCTCAGGCCAACAGAGCTTCAGGTTTGCTGTTTGTTTTCTGTTGAGCTTGCTACTTGGGCTTACAATGCTGTCTAACATGGACTTTTCACTTTCCATTCCGAGTCAAGTTTGCCCCTACTTGCAGCCAAGCTGGTCTGCAATTCCTGCCCTGCCCCAATGAAATGACTGCACCTACCCAGCTGGGTTGGGGCGGGGGGGGGGGAGTAGAAGCAGTCCTGGACAAGGAGGCTGTTGTTCCTACACAAACTCCAGCAGTTCTTTAGGAATAAACATCCCGTGCCCTGGCCGGGGGGCTTGGTTGGTTAGAGCTTTGTCTCATATACCAAAAGGTTGCAGGCTTGATTCCCAGTCAGGGCACATTTCTAGGTTGTGGGTTCAATCCCTGGTGGGGCACACACACGAGGCAACCAATTGACGTTTCTCTCTCTCTTCCCCTTCCTGTCTAAAATCAATAAAAACATATCCTCAGATGAGGATTTTTAAAAAAAGAATAAATATCTCTCAAGTTGTTGTTTGCATTTGGTTCATCTCTACAACCTTGAAATGGTTTGATTTTGATAATTGTGTCCAGTTTTATTCTTGTGTTTTGGAAGAGAATATTTGCCTGCCTCTGAATAGTGTCATAGCTGGAAGTCTTATTTCTGCATATTTTAAAGTTTTTAATACCTATGGTCAAACTTCTCTCAAAAAAAGGCTTTACTTCTGTCGGCTAGATTAAAAAGCACAAGGAGAGGGAGCTGGCTGAGCAGGCTGCAGTGAGCCACACCGTACTGTCCCAGGGTGTGGCATGAGCCCAACTCACCCCTCCCAACTTCCCCCATAGGATTAAGCAACACCATTACAAAACAAACAAGAGAGATGACAGCAGCAAGCCATGGTCCCAAGGGGGTTCCAAACCCTTCACGATCATCTCCCGCCTCATTCATACTAAGAAACAAGTTCAGACTGTGAAAATCTTCTCAGTCTTGGGCTGCAGTGGACCTAATAAACCAGATCTTCCAAAACCATGCCAGCAGGCTAGGGAGATTTTAAATAGAATGACTGTACAATTTTGCCCAAGACCTGTTTCCCAAACATTATTGTAAGATCCCCAGAGAGGTTAAGCCAGTGGTTCTCAACCTTCCTAATGCCGCAACCCTTTAATACAGTTCCTCATGTTGTGGTGACCTCCAATTTCATTGTTACAAATTGAACATAATTAAAGCATAGTGAATAATCACAAAAACAATATGTAATTATATATGTGTTTTCCGATGGTCTCAGGCGACCCCTGTGAAAGGGTCGTTCGACTCCCAAAGGGGTCGTGACCCACAGGTTGAGAACCTCTGGTTAAGCAATGTGTCCAAGGAACCCAACCAGCAAGTGGCAGAGCTAGGACTGGATCTTCCAAGCCTTAAACGTGCTCTTTACTATTATATTTTAACTAGAGGCCTGGTACACGAAATTCGTGCATGGGGGGGTGCCCCTCAGCCTGACTTGCACCCTCTCCAATCTGGGAGCCCTCAGGAGATGTCCTACTGATGGCTTAGGCCCGCTTCCTCGCGGTTCTC